>NC_086328.1:42388687-42720770 GCF_036172605.1 Pelobates fuscus
GCATAAGGTAGGGAATTCTATAGCAATGATGCAGCCCCTGAAAAATCATGCAGATCATAAGATTTGGCAGTGCAGGAACAGACATATGACAAGAGTATCACAGAGTAAAGGGAATGAGAGGGGTGTATATGCTGAGTAAAGAGCAAATGTAGTGAGAGCGTTGTAGGCTAGTGTTAACAGTATGATTTGGAACCTGAACGATACAGGAACCCAATGTAATGATTGGCAAAGGGGTGAGGTGTGTGAATAGTGGTCAGTCAGAAAGATAAGACTGGAAGTGGCATTCATTAAAGACTAAAGACATAAAATGTAGGTATTTGGAAGGATGATATGTAGTGAGTTTTCAATGGTTGAGTAAGGTGGAAATAACATCATTTGGAGACAGACTGCATGGGTGGAGAAATGTTAAGACCTGAGTCAAAATAAGCCAAGTGAGGTTAGTTAACAGTAGAGTTGCAGTGGAGTTGAAAAGGGTGGCAAAGTTATGAAAAAGGTGTTGGGATCATGAAAGTAGGTGGAGATAAGAGAGGTAAATATTATTTCTTGGAAATGGAAAGTGTACTGAAAGCATAGGAATGTAGCATTAATTAGTAATGTAGGAAGTCAGGTTTGATATAAGACTTTCTATAACAAAGCAGTATGGGTATATCACTGGAAATAGCAGGTAAGATTGCTGTGTCAGGACTCAAGGCATTGCTGGCACTTAGATTGAACTTTATTTGGTGCATCCGTATCTAGAGCAGTGACAGTGCAGAATTGTAGTATGGGGTAGCTTGAGTGGCATAGTAGAAACTTTAGGAGAACGTGGAGTAGCTCCTAACCTGTGGACCACACAGTCTGTCTATACACTCTAACATTAAGTGATCTAGACTGGAGAGACAGAAATATACATTATAACTAGTCTGCATTGCATGGCTTCCACATAACACAGCTTGAAGACTCTTAAAGGAGGAAGCCCTTGATGTTTTCCTCACAAGATAACAGAAAATGAACATTCAAAAACGAGAATGAGTGTGGTAGTTGCAGTACAAAATATCTATACAAAGTCTACCCTAGTGTAGGAATAATGGAAACCTACAGCGGTTCTTATTGTAGCAGACCCCCAAAATGTAATGAAGAGCAAAGTATAACAAACATTGTAGGACCTCTTTTTCAATGTACAATGCCTTTGTGTTTGTATACTTTTTATAAAGTTCCACTTGATGCCAGGGAAGACACAATGTATCCATGAGTTTTACTTTTATATCTTTATATGTATCTGTGTCAACTGAAAATCATTTATTGCATTACTAATTTTTTTAACAATTACATTTCAAGGCCTGGAACCATCTCTACATGATATACTATAAAATCATTCAAAAGATTTAAAAGATAAATATAAGGATCTAGCAGAATATACAAGAGGGGTGTACCCACATTAACATGACTCATTAATGGTTTTATTAGAGCTGTATTACACTCGAGAACATTAAAACGGGCAATAATACATACCAAGGAGAAAGTAAAGAAAATGTATTTAAAGCAGTGAAATAATGCAAGTTTGTTTTAATTGTTGTGTGGAAATGCTTTCAAATATTTCAAATCCTACACTTATTTTTTCTTCAGGAAAGTTCTATATACCGGTATTTGGTGTGGGTCAATACAAAATCAATAGCAGTTTTAACAAATGACCATCAGATCAACTTGTCAATGTTGCTGAAGCTCAGTGCACCACTAATTGTGAAACCTGTCTAAACCTTAATTGTTGGATCCTTGGTTTCCGGATACATACCCAAACTATGGAGAACTGCAAGAATAGTACCTATCCATAAATGTGGTGACAATACTTTGGTATCTATGGTATCTATTATCCAATATTATTGATCCTGTGTTGTGAAAAATCTTGGAAAAATGTGTTCATATGCGATTATGTGAGTATTATTAAAGGGACACTCCAGTGCCAGGAAAACAATCCGTTTTCCTGGTACTGCAGGTCCCCTCTCCCTCCCACCCCCCATCCCCGGTTGCTGAAGGGGTGAAAAACCCTTCAGTCACTTATCTGAGACCCCCGCCGATGTCCTTCGGCGGTGGTTTCTGCTCGCCGCTCCTCCTCTACCTTACGTCAGCCGGTGGGTGAGACTGATCCCGCCCGCCGGCTGAGGAGACCTAATGCGCATGCGCGGCAATGCCGCACACGCGCATTACAGCTCTCCATAGGAAAGCATTGAAAAATGCTTTCAATGCTTTCCTATGGGGAATTGAGCGACGTTGGAGGTCCTCACACAGCGTGAGGATGTCCAGCGTCGCTATAGCACAGGTTTTCTGTGCTATGGACCAGGAATGGCCCTCTAGTGGCTGTCTAGTAGACAGCCACTTGGGGAGGACTTAACCCTGCAAGGTAATTATTGCAGTCTATAAAAAACCTGCAAACATTACACTTGCAGGGTTAAGGGTAGTGGAAGTTGGCACCCAGACCACTCCAATGGGCAGAAGTGGTCTGGGTGCCTGGAGTGTCCCTTTAACACTCCAGCTATCTAATCAGGATTTTGTCTAAATCACTTAACTACAAAAGTTTGCAATAGCATTCAAACTGGCATGGGACAAGGATACCTAACAAACTATTTTCCTTGATTTTGTCAAGGCCTTTGGCACAGCAGACCATGGCAATTTACTGCAACAATTTAAAAACACAGGTATTGATAATCATTTTCTAATCTGTTTTTAATCATATGTATCTGATGGATCACAATATGTGTCCATTTCACAGCACCTTCCTCCCTCTCCCAGTCACGTGTAGTGTTGTTCCCCAAGGCTCCATGCTCAGCCCCCTACTATTAACTATTAACCTTTGCAATACCTCAACTATACACATGTATGCAGATGATACCGTAATCTACACTAGCAAACCAAATCTACCAAAGCTTGAGACTGTGCTCCAAAACCAGTTCACAGAGCTAAAAAAAAAGTGATTTACCGATAACAAATTTTTCCTACACAATGACAAAACTGTCAAAATGAACTCTGAAAAAGTAAATTACATAAGTTACAAAATTCCCATCATTGCATCAGAACAAAAGCAAATAGCACACTGATCGCAGTCCATTCTTTATCTAGGTATGTTGCTAGAACCCAACCTATATTTTGGTTTCCACATTGAAAAACTCATTAAAACTTTATTCAAAACTAGGTGCTCTGTACAGAAACCAATCCTGCCTGAGCCCCACAATTTGAAAACAGATTGTACAAATGCTAATGCTAGTTTTAAATATAGGGATGTAGTGTAGGCACCTGTGCCACAAACCCACCTTCATAAACCTACTACTGATACCTGAGAAACTGACGGAAGCCGAGCACAGAGAGATGGACACAGGTTTCTTCAGGAAGGAAGAGATTCTTTATTCGATTCACCGACCGGGACTCAGAGGGACTAATGTCACCAAAATACAACAAGATCTGAGCCCCGAACAATAGTGTAGGTCCCTTATATAGGCATATAACTCCACCCATAATAAGCTCCACCCACACATATTCTTGCCCAATCAACCGAACAAAGACTAACTTCCTGTTTGACCACATGGCTTGCCCAGCACAATGGAGGAGGGGAGTACTATATCCTGTATTCTTGCACATGCTCTGTACACTACTGATTGTATCTTTGCGACTTGCAACCAACCAACCGATACATCAGTATATGCACGTACGCATACCACGTGGCAATCTCGGTCTACTAAATTTATTTTTACCGAGATTCCACCACATTCCCCCCTTTGATGCTTCTGATATTTCACAATTCCAGATGCATCACTTAACCATAGTTTGCTTACACCTCAAGTTGCCATAAACCAGACCAGACTTTGCGACTCCCTAAAGATACGAATCCCTTAACATTCCTCTTCCTGTACTAGTTCTCCTTGATTTAAAGCCTCATACCTATAAATAGCCATTATCTGTGCAGCAGCCTTTCTCTCTGCTATATTCTCTATAATGCTCTGCACAGACCTAACTACCAAAGGAATCAGACACGGCAGGAGAAGGCACAGTATCAAGATTAGCATGACTCCACCTACCAATGCCTTGAGTCCTCCAAACTGCTCATACCAGTTACCAAACCAACTACTTGGATTATACCCTTTCCATACCTGAGTAGGTACATGTGCTAATTTAACCATATGGCTAGTAAGCTCAGCTATTGCTTGCCCTTCATCATCTATTTGAAGACAACAATTGCTTAGGTTAAACTTCCCACATACACCTCCCTTTACTGCCAATAGGTAATCCAAGGCTAATCTATTTTGGTAAACGGCTGTCCTCATCCTAGTATTATGTTTCGCTAGGAGATTGAGCGCTTGCGATGTCTCATTGGTAATGATCTCAACCACTGCCTGTAACCTTATAATACGGTTGAGCATATATATTGGGGTTCTATATACAAAAGTACCATCCTATTATGGGTAGCTGGCCCATAATAATCTATAATACGCTGGGGAGGCCACTCATTATCTTCCCATGTACCTATCTCTAGGGGTCCCCTTTTCTTTCTATGATTCACATCATATACCTTAACTCCCAAAGTCTCTCCTGTTTCAATTGGCAGCAAGAAGAAAGATGGTTTGAGCATACCTAATACACATGCCCCTTCCCAGTCCTGTAGTAACTCCGAATAGGCTTTCTTACCACAGATCCAGTACAAATTTGCTGGGGCTTTCCAACTAGATGTAGCAGATAAGTCAAACCACACATCCTTTAAATTGGTATAACTTGCAAACGGGTTAGGTGGTTCTGAGACATTTGAAGCTGACCACCAAGTTGTATCTTTTGTATCATCATCATAAGCTTTTTGCCCTAGACAAGTCAATTCTCCTACAGATGTATTAAACATTATTCCTTTCCTTGCTATGCAAACATAACCTATAATGGAGGTCTTTAATCGCCACTCGAATTTACCTCTAACACTCATTTGATAATCAGCTTGAGAAGATGTTATCTGTTCAATTGTCTCAGAACCGGAATACATTACCTCCTTTGCTTCCCATGGCCATTGGTCTCCCATATTAGTACCTCCACACACATAGCAGTTGGTTACATTAAGACTACCAGCAATACTCTCGGCTAGATCAATAAACAACTTCTTAGCATTATGGGGGATCTTATTTTCTAAACTCATCTCCTCGTAAAAGGAATGGAAAACCTGATGAGTCTGGGCTGCTACAGTATCGGTCTCTATCCCTATAAATAATATTGTCCCAGGATCCAAACCTGTTCCATATATCTGGAACCCAAATAAGTTTCCGAACCTATCTATAAACTGTTCTGGGTCATTAATAAGTATATGGACTGGGTTACACTCCATAGACTTACAATATGGTTTGGTAGGCAACTTAGTAACAATCATATCCTTATCTACTGTCTGTCCCCAAGTTGCCCACCCTACACAAGACCAATATGGACAATAATTATACTCTTTATTTGGGCATTTTGGATCTATATACTTGTTCTTACTACTGGGGCAAATATACTTATCATTAGACCCATACGTTCTTTCCCATTTAAGATCCCCACATACATTCCACGGTTTTCTACCACTTGATATCGCCTTACATGCATCAAATAGCAGAACACCCGAAGAATGTACGGTTTCTAGTATTGTCTTATTTATCAGGGTCCCCTGTGAGTCTCCATTACGAAGGGTCAACCAAATTGTAAGGGGTTGATACTCTGGACTAAAGCACTTAGGTTCTCCTGCTCCTAAATGGCACACTATAATCTACACCTAGGTATCTACACTTAGATACATGTACTTTACATTCATATTGTGAATGCCAAATAAGGGTCTGGGAAATATGATTACCTGTTTTTGTAGTCTTAATGCAAACCTCACAGCCTGGTGTGTCGGTACCTCTACCTTCCTGAATAATTAAAAACACAAATATACACATTATCAAATACATTTCTCCTGACATCTTTGTCCTGATTCTTCGACCGTGCGATGGCACCTCAGCTTCCAGGTTGTAAGGGCTGCAAGGGCTGCAAGGAATGGAGTCCTTCAAGTCCTCTCTTCCCTTCACAGAGGTCCCTTCAAGACACCCTGGCTATGTAACGTGGGTAAGTGGTCAGGCTTTATTATGGCCGTCAAAACACCTACTTGCTGATCTCTTTGATTACTCTTGAAGTCCCAATATTTCCTCGTCACTCCGACTGAGTTACACGCTTTAACCGGATCTTGCAGGGATTCTCTGGATCTGGTGTAGCTTGCCAATAATCTACTGCTGCTGGTTTAAAGTCACTTCGGCCACCTTTATAGCTGTTGGGGTAGACAAAAGAACAACATAAGGACCCCTCCACTTTGGCCCCAACGGTACACTGTTCCATTCCTTTATCCAAACTTGATCTCCTGGATGATAAGAATGGACAGGTGGATAAATATTCACAGGTAATCTATCTTGTACCCATTTCTGTACCTCCTTCATAGTTTTACCCAACTCTACAACCTGCTGCCGGGTAATTCCTTCTCCCAACTGACTCAAATCCCCCCTTAAGTTACCAAGTACAGGAGGTGGATGCCCATACATAATTTCAAAAGGTGAGAGACCCATCCTTCTGGTAGGTGTACTACGAATGCGCAACAGAGCTATTGGCAAAAGAACATTCCACTTAAGTTGAGTTTCTTGACACATCTTTGCCAATTGGTTCTTAATAGTTCTGTTCATCCTTTCCACTTTCCCAGAGCTCTGAGGCCTATATGCCATATGAAGTTTCCACTTAATACCAAGCATATGAGTCAGTTGTTGTAGGCACTGGTGAACAAAGGCTGGACCATTATCCGATCCTATAGAGCATGGTAGTCCATATCGGGGTATTATTTCCCGCAACAGAAATCGCACAACTTCTCCTGCTTTTTCTGTACGAGTGGGACATGCTTCTACCCAACCTGAGTAGGTACACACAACTACTAACAGGTAACGATGTCCGCCGGATTTAGGCATTACCGTATAGTCTATTTGGAGATCGGACATAGGGAGTCCTCCCATATACTGGACTCCCGGTGGTTTCACTGGACCTTGCCTTGCATTGTTCTTGGCACATATCACACATCTTTGTACAATGGCTTGAGTCAAGTTGGACAACCATGGTATGTAGAAATGCTTCCTAAGAGATTCTTCCATACTATCTCTCCCAGAATGTGTCCCATTGTGATAATTCTGGACAGTTTCTACAGCTAGCGATGCTGGAATAACTATTCTTCCATCTTCTAACTGATACCAATTATTCTCCAGGTACTTCCCAGCTTCAGTCTTTAACCACTCTTCTTCTTGAGCTGTATAAACTGGAGTCCATTGAGACAAAGGGGTTGGTATGAGAGCAGCTATATGCGCCACATATTCTTGTTGTCCTGATTCAGCGGCACGCTTGGCTGCATTATCTGCCATACGATTTCCTTTTATTACATCACCATCACCTTTCAGATTGCGCTCGACAATGTATGATACCAACTTCTTTCGGTTCCCACATGGCTTCCGAGAGTTGTAGTATCTCAGCTGCGTACTTGATTTCTTTACCCTCTGAGTTCAGTAGTCCTCTTTCTTTATACAAACTCCATGGGCATGAGTGGTTAAAAACGCATACTTTGAGTCCGTATAGATGTTCACCCTCAATCCTTCAGCCAATTGTAATGCTCTTGTGAGTGCAATTAATTCTGCCTTCTGTGCCGATGTTCCTTTTGACAATGGCCGAGCTTCTATCACCTTGTCTATGGTTGTCACTGCATATCCTGCATAGCGAATCCCTTCTTTCACATAACTACTGCCGTCCGTATAATACTGGACATCAGGGTTCTGGATGGGAAAATCACGAAGGTCCGGTCTACTTGAGAACACTTCATCCATCACCTCCAGGCAATCATGTTGACTTTCAGTAGGTTGTGGCAAAAGGGTAGCTGGATTCAAGGTATTTACAGTCTCAAGATGCACTCTTGGGTTTTCACATAACATAGCTTGATACTTAGTCATGCGGCTATTACTAAACCAATGATTGCCTTTATAGTCTAGCAACGTCTGTACTGCGTGCGGGACTCGCACGTAGAGTTCCTGACCCAGAGTGAGCTTATCAGCTTCGGCTACCAGCAGGGCGGCGGCAGCTACGGCTCTTAGACAAGGTGGAAGACCACTGGCCACTGCATCCAGTTGTTTGGACATGTATGCAACAGGTCGTTGCCATGATCCCAAGTACTGTGTCAATACTCCCACAGCCATTCTTCTTTGCTCGTGTACATATAAGTAGAATGGAAGTGTATGATCAGGTAGACCTAATGCTGGGGCGCTCATCAATGCCTTCTTAACATCTTCAAATGCTTTTTGCTGTTCAAAAGTCCACAGGAAGGGATCGTGTTCTGTACCTTTTATAGCCGCATAAAGAGGTTTCGCCAATATCGCATAACTGGGAATCCATATCCTACAGAAGCCTGCTGCCCCCAAGAATTCCCGCACTTGTCTTCTATTCTTGGGTATTGGTATTTGGCATACAGCCTCTTTTTTTTCTCTGGCCCCATTATCCTTTGACCTTCAGAGATATGGAATCCCAGATACTTGACAGTTGGCAGACACAACTGGGCTTTCTTCCTGGACACCTTGTATCCTGCCTTCCAAAGAATGTGCAGTAAATCATGTGTTGCTTGCTGACATATTTCTCTTGTAACTGCCGCTATCAACAAATCATCTACGTATTGTAATAATACACATTCTCCTGGGATGGACTTGAAATCCAATAAGTCTTGACTTAAAGCTGATCCAAACAAGGTAGGTGAATTTTTAAACCCTTGGGGCAGTCTTGCCAAGTCTTGCAAGTCCAAGTCATCTGGCGTTTCGAGCCCGTTACAGCATTTTCCCATTGGAATGCAAAGATACACTGGCTTTCTGCAGCAATCCGTAGGCAAAAGAAGGCATCTTTGACATCCAAAACTGTGAAGTAGGTAGCCCCACCCGGAATTAAAGCAAGCAGGTTATATGGATTGGGTACAACTGGATGTATACTTACTACCGCATCATTGACTGCTCTCAAGTCCTGCACAGGGCGATACTCATCTGTCCCGGGCTTTTGAACAGGCAACAATGGGGTGTTCCAGGGGGAAGTACAGAATTTTAGGATACCATACCTTATGAACTTATCCAAATACGATTGTATGTTCTTCTTGGCCTTTTGTGGGATATGATATTGTCTCAGGCTCACTGGATAAACCCCTAGCTTTAACTCAATACGAATAGGTGGAATATTGCGAGCAAGTCATGGTGGGTTATTCTCTGCCCATACTCCTGGTACATTAAACAAGGATTCATAACTCTTAGGGTTTTGGCTGGTCAACACTGTATAAAGTCGCCACTCTTCTTCCTTTGGTACTGATTCGTCATTATACCTGAAGGTCCATTGAACTTCAAAGATGTTGTTCCATTAGGCAGAAATGTTATCTGTGCTTGTAATTTTGATAACAAATCACGTCCTAGCAGTTGGACTGGACATTCAGGCATGTAAAGGAATTAGTGTTTTACTACGTGGCCTCCCAATGTACAGAGTCAACTTTTAAGAACCGGTTTAGCGGCACTCCTTCCAGTTGCTCCTATTACGGTAATAGTTCTTCCTGAAGGAGGAGCGACTAGGTCCGTCACCACCGAATGTTCAGCACCAGTGTCAATCATGAAAGAACTCCTTTTTCCCCCTATTGCCACATCGACCATAGGCTCCGCTCGGCCAAGGGGGATGGAGCCCGGTCGGTATCAATAGTCTTCCATGACAGTGTCAGCCAAACCCACAAAGTCCCTATCCTCTCTCTCTCTCGGGGTCTCTGCGCTGCTGGGTAATATCTATCTCCACTAACACTTCCTCTATTATTCCCACTATTTCCTCCAGGACCTCCTCGTCCTCTCGCTCTGCCTCTATAATTACTGCTATATCCTGTCCTTGGTCTATCTCTCTCATATTGTTCCCTCTGTGGACACTCACTTCTCCAATGCCCTTCTTCCCTACAATACATGCATTGGTTCCTACTTAACGGCTCCCTATTCCACTTATTCTGGCCTTTCTCCGTTCCCCTATACACTTCCTTTTCCCTTCTATCTACGCCTGCGATAGCAACTGCTAGCATATCTGCTTTCCTTCGCATCTTATGCTCTTCCTCCTTTTTCGTCTCTGTCTCCCTATTCATATAGACCTTATTTGCTATCTCCATTAGTTGGGTTATAGACATCCCTACAAACCCTACTAACTTCTGTAACTTGTGCTTTATATCTCCGTAGGCCTGGCTGACAAAGGCAGAATTAACCATCCGGGAATTCTCAGGAGCCTCTGGATTAAAAGGGGGTATACAACCGGTATGCCTCCAATAATCGATCATAAAAGGCACTGGGCGATTCATCACATTTCTGTAATACCTCAGCCGTCTTAGACATATTAATCACCTTTTTCCCTCCGGCTTTCATGCCAGCAATAATAGCGTCCTTGTATGCTTTTAAATGGGCCATGTCTGCGCCATTGACATTCCACTCCGGATCAGTATTTTGATAATGGGCTGCGGCCCATGCTGCCGGGTTGGCCTGATTTTGTGTACAGGCCACTTCTTCCAGCGCTTTAATTGCCGCTTGGTTTATCCGTGTCCTTTCCTCGTTATTAAATAATGTCATAAGCAATTGCTGGTAATCAGCCCAAGTGGGATTATGTGTCTGGATTATGGAGGTAAACAAATCCGTCATGGCTTGAGGTTTATCGGTATATGAGGAGTTATGGGTCTTCCAGTTAAATAGATCAGTTGTAGTGAAGGGAACATAAACGAATACAGGATCAGCGTGTTGTAATTGGCCCTCGCCGTTAATATGTGTCGGGCCCGGTGTCAGTCGGAGAGGCATTTGATAATGTCGGGGTTGGAGGGTACCGGTCAGTTGTCGAGTTAGTATGGGGCTTCGTTTAGAAATGTCAGTTAGGGGTTCCGGTCGAGGGGTAGTAAGACGAGGGGAAAGGGACGCTTTTTCTTTACTGAGGGGGAGGTCAGTAAGTAAAATATTACGGGCCGGGCTGGAAGGAGCCTGACCATTACTAGAAATGACGTCAAATCTGGATAGGTAGGGTTAACAGAGGTAGGTACCGGAAGGGGAGGGTTTAGAACAAGAGGGCTGGACTCTGAGCTAGAGGAGGAAGTAGGAGGGGACAGTGGGGCAAGGGGAGTAGCGTTACCAACAGCACCTCCCCTTCCTCTTCCTGTAGAGGAGGAGTAAGGGGGCGGCATGGGGATCTCAGACTCAGGGGGCGTGTCCAAAATGGGCGCAATTACAGCCTTAGTGGACAAGCGAGTTCTGGCCACCATGAGGTGACATTGTTCCTCGTGGCACACCCGGATCCATTTTGGCAAGTCGTTTACGGCCTGCTTCCAACAGTCAATATACAGAAACTGGCCGTAAAGTTCAGGCCTACCTGATACAGCCACGTGTACACGCTGTACCAGATTAGGATCCAAACTGCCACGTGGTGGCCATGCAGCCACCAAAGTAGGCCATTCCCTACTACATAAAGTAGTCAGGCGTGTTGGAGACATCTTTACCCCAAAATCACATACATTATATCCCTTTTTAAAGTTTTTCAACATACATCCCAAGGGATCCATAACCGTTGAATCTGACGCACCCATACTTAACAACGGAGCGTCGTCTCCAACAGAAACAAAACAAACACACTTCCAACAATCACACCCGTTCCCCTAGTTACTAGGCAAAATGCACACAACAAAACACTCAGGGAATTCCCGTACACACACAGCTGTTACACCAGTCACTAAATAACTATTAGTGTGCTCTTTGGCGAAACCATACAGTCACCCACGCTATAATTCGCAATATGTAAATTACCCGTTTATAACATACCCTAGTAACATCGTCTTTACAAACAGTAGTTACAGTACGGTTAGCATTGGTTAGAGTACAATTTAAAGTCACAGTTCAGTTAGTAGTGGTTATGGTGCTAAACATACAACATAGACGACAGTTATTAGTAGTTATTTACAGTATCAGTAGTTATTATACATGGTTATGGTACCGTGCGCTATAATACAGTTACACACTATTCACACTCTCGCTAGACGGCAGAGCTCACGTTATCTAGCAAGATATACACGCTACTACAACAATCTTTAACACATTTACAATTCCCAACTAATCTATTGGCCAGTACCTCGATGGACTACCTAAAACTATTTACATCCGTTTTGGTTAGCCACGCTGCCCAAGCACCACATATAGCGAACTAGAGGGCGGAAATTACAACAGTACCCTCTTAGTCTATATACTCTATCAAAAGTCTAGTGGGTTCCAAATTTACACGCCTTCCCACTTAGCCAAGATAGGTTGAGATCTAGCGAACCGAATTTACACAGGCGCCGCTTAGTCTCCCGGTCCCTCCGACCTAGCGAACGTAATATACACCCTAGAATGCTAGTCTGACAAGACACCGGTGTCCGGCTTGGGCTATTTACACAGGACCCAGCCTGACTCCAATACCAAAATTAAACGGGCTGACTACAGGGCGTTTAATTACGAGCGCCTTCGCTCCTTCCCTCCACTGGAGGGGGCCAATTCCATACACAAATAACCCCTTATGGGCCTACCGCACAATCGGTATCCAATACCCCTAGTGGGTCCACCGTCTAAAACAGTAGTCGTCTTACCTCCTCGTTCCTGAACCTGAGTTCACACTCATCGATGGGGTCACCCCAGCACTTACTACGTAGAGGCCGAAGTTCAGGGGTGCAGCCGTAGAGAGCGTGGGCAAAGATAGACCGTCTCACACCTCTGCTTCTCAGCTACCGTTGAACGATGAGCTTACCGGCCAATGCACCAAATGATACCGGAGAAACTGACGGAAGCCAAGCACAGAGAGATGGACACAGGTTTCTTCAGGAAGGAAGAGATTCTTTATTCGATTCACCGACCGGGACTCAGAGGGACTAATGTCACCAAAATACAACAAGATCTGAGCCCCGAACAATAGTGTAGGTCCCTTATATAGGCATATAACTCCACCCATAATAAGCTCCACCCACACATACTCTTACCCAATCAACCGAACAAAGACTAAACTTCCTGTTTGACCACATGGCTTGCCCAGCACAATGGAGGAGGGGAATACTATATCCTGTATTCTTGCACATGCTCCGTACACTACTGATTGTATCTTTGCCACGTGCAACCAACCGACCGATACATCAGTATATGCACGTACGCATACCACGTGGCAATCTCGGCCTACTAAATTTATTTTTACCGAGATTCCACCACACTACATTGTACAACTCACTCTGTCTCTTTTGCTCTACAATGTAATTACATGAACCACCATTGTGACATGTTAAAAGAGCTAAACTGGATACCACTGGAATCCAGATGTATCCTTCATCTTTCCAGGGATGCTCTATCTCAGTAGAAGGCTCTCCTCCGCTGTTCACATCTGCTATACTCTCTGATCCAGTACAAGCAATTTACTTGATATACCACAATACAAAAAGAAAGTGGTTCGATCCCCATTTTCCTACAGAGCACCGCAATTAGGAAATAACCTCACTGACAAAATTAAATCTTACTCCAATCTAAAATCCTTTAACCCCTTAAGGACCAAACTTCTGGAATAAAAGGGTATCATGACATGTCACACGTCATGTGTCCTTAAGGGGTTAAGAGTTCTCTGTCAATATATCTCAATACAGTGCAAGAGAATTATGCACCTGTGACCATGATAGATTATAGTTCTTACCTGTTATGTGTAAAAGTTGTATAGGTGTATTTTAATATTATTTTGTATTTTTAATATTATATTGTACCCTATTGTAATGCAATATTTGTGGGCCCAGGACATACTTAAAAACAAGAGAAATCTCAATGCATCCTTCCTCCCCCGTAAAATATTTTATAAATATTTGAAACGTAATACTTATGTGATTCTTATGTGAGACAAAGACAGAACTTAATAAAGGAATATTTACTGTTAACTAAATTTTCACACTGCATACATAAATAAATAAATAAATGATAAATACATAATTACTATACAATCAAGGACACCCATCATTGAGAAGTTCCAAAAACAGGTGGAAAAAGATCTTTCCTCATTGGCTATAAATGTCAGTGTTAGACATTGCTTTTTTTTAGGTAACTTATCAGTAGATGATAAAAGAGCATTGGATCAGTTGCAGTCTGATACCTCTGTTTTCATAAATGAGGTGAACAAAGGAGGAGCTGTAGTGGTTCTTAATGCAGAGGATTATTATAATAAGCGTATTCATCAACTTAGGATACTTATGTAACAGTTAATAAAGATCCTGCCAGTACCTTCTGATTGAGGTTGTCTATATTGGACATGACAGTAGAAGAAGGTGTTATTTGTGTTGCCTTCATAAATAAATTGATTCCTACTGCAACTATCAAACCAATCTTCCATTACTTACCTAAGGTCCATAAAAAAGTCTGGTCACTAGTGGAGATGTCCATTGTTTTGAGAATAGCATCTCTGATTTAGACTGCTTCCAAGTTTATTTAAAGTATTAAGATTAAGAAATTAAGAAGCTATTTGAGGTATACTAAGCATTTATTGACTATGCTTGAAGATTTGTTGTGACAAACTCCCCTTTTTCTGTGAGTTTGCCACAAGTTTTTGGAGGGGCCTGTTTGCTTGCCTCCTGCCCTGTGACTATGGGCCCTGCAATATACCTTGCCCAATACACTTTAAAGGCTCCATTCATGTAACGTAAGTACTTTTGTACTCCACAAAGAGAGACCAACCACTGGCCCTAATTCCCTGGAACTGTTTTGGGCATGAAGCCATGCTTGCAGCCGGTCAAAAAGAGACTTCCATGAAACTTTTGAACCTCTGCTCTGATCTGGGTGACTTTTGGATATGTTGTTCACTTAGATCAGGGCTATCCGGCAATGTGCCAGTGTTTTTGGGGGTATGTTATGTTTTGGGGTACTTTCTGAACTTTGTGAAAATGTGTTTTTTCTGCCTGGAGATAATTGAGTTACTTACAGGACTTTACTCAATTATCTCCCAAGCAGAGGGGAGGGATTGTATGCTGTACATGGGCGTATCACAGACTGTATGTTTGTTCTGATTGGTTTGTGTCCTTTATGTTCCTGTGCCCCAGCAGGTCCAAGGGGTGTTCCTCTGGCCTGGAGAATTGTATAAAAGCCAACCTGAACCATAAAAGAAAAGATCATCTTGCACCTTCATGAAGTTTTGGCTCATGTTTGGGGATTGGAGAACTACACTCTGGGGATTGTTATAATCACCATACTCCCCTGAGTATAATCACTAAGCTCTTGTAAGAGCTGTTCCTGTTCCCGCTCTCTGGATTAAGAAAGGGTCTGCCTACTGGAAGCTGTATCCTGGTCTTGGGTCCAGAGTGGGTGGAGGACAGCGAGACCCCAACCAAGCTGTGGTGGTTAGTGGGATCTGTGGTGGTTATGGTGCTCCAGCACAGTGTTTATGGTACTTGTCAGTACTAGGAAGCAGCGATTGATGGAGGTACTCGGTCGGAGTGCCAGGCGATCCATCACATTTGTGTTGTCACAAATCACATTGATTGGTCACATTAAATGTGATTTCCTTGTACTCATCTATTCTGCATGAAAAAGGTTTGTTGGCATTGCAATATCATTTGGATCATTACAGTGGGTATAGTTTAGCACTAAAGAAGTTCATTTTGTGTATGACAATTTTATCCTTGGGGTTTATTATCTCCAGAGAAGGGGGGACAACATTTGCCACCTCCTATGCCAACCTTGATGTGGGTTGTTGGGAGGAGTCCTGGGTCTTTGGTAAAGTGAATCCCTTAAGGGATGATATTTATCTTTTAGGCTCTATGTTGATGATCTAATCAATTTTGGTCAAGCACACACACACTTTTTCTTTTTTTTTCTTTTTTAGTACAGCAATCATAATGATCTTAATTTACATTTTACACTGGAACATGACCTTAGAGAAATCAACTTTTTCAATGCTACCATTGGATTAGCTTAGGGTGGTGAAATTTATACCAACGTATTTTGTAAAACCACTGATGTGAATAAACAGATGCATGCTAAGAGTAATTATCCTTTTAATTTAAAAAAGGGCATTTCAGTAGACAGTTTTTAAGGATTACACATAACTGCTCATTAGAGATGCAATTTGAAAAAGAAGCAAATAAGTTGAAGGCTAGGTTTGATTTTACCAATAGAGTTTACCCTCAGTGGATGATGAAACGCTTGCGTGCAGTGTGTGTGTATGTATATATATATATATATATATATATATATATATATATATATACAGGGAGTGCAGAATTATTAGGCAAATGAGTATTTTGACCACATCATCCTCTTTATGCATGTTGTCTTACTCCAAGCTGTATAGGCTCGAAAGCCTACTACCAATTAAGCATATTAGGTGATGTGCATCTCTGTAATGAGAAGGGGTGTGGTCTAATGACATCAACACCCTATATCAGGTGTGCATAATTATTAGGCAACTTCCTTTCCTTTGGCAAAATGGGTCAAAAGAAGGACTTGACAGGCTCAGAAAAGTCAAAAATAGTGAGATATCTTGCAGAGGGATGCAGCACTCTTAAAATTGCAAAGCTTCTGAAGCGTGATCATCGAACAATCAAGCGTTTCATTCAAAATAGTCAACAGGGTCGCAAGAAGCGTGTGGAGAAACCAAGGCGCAAAATAACTGCCCATGAACTGAGAAAAGTCAAGCGTGCAGCTGCCAAGATGCCACTTGCCACCAGTTTGGCCATATTTCAGAGCTGCAACATCACTGGAGTGCCCAAAAGCACAAGGTGTGCAATACTCAGAGACATGGCCAAGGTAAGAAAGGCTGAAAGACGACCACCACTGAACAAGACACACAAGCTGAAACGTCAAGACTGGGCCAAGAAATATCTCAAGACTGATTTTTCTAAGGTTTTATGGACTGATGAAATGAGAGTGAGTCTTGATGGGCCAGATGGATGGATTGGTAAAGGGCAGAGAGCTCCATTCCGACTCAGACGCCAGCAAGGTGGAGGTGGAGTACTGGTTTGGGCTGGTATCATCAAAGATGAGCTTGTGGGGCCTTTTCGGGTTGAGGATGGAGTCAAGCTCAACTCCCAGTCCTACTGCCAGTTTCTGGAAGACACCTTCTTCAAGCAGTGGTACAGGAAGAAGTCTGCATCCTTCAAGAAAAACATCACACGCGTCCAAGTACTCCACAGCGTGGCTGGCAAGAAAGGGTATAAAAGAAGAAAATCTAATGACATGGCCTCCTTTTTCACCTGATCTGAACCCCATTGAGAACCTGTGGTCCATCATCAAATGTGAGATTTACAAGGAGGGAAAACAGTACACCTCTCTGAACAGTGTCTGGGAGGCTGTGGTTGCTGCTGCACGCAATGTTGATGGTGAACAGATCAAAACACTGACAGAATCCATGGATGGCAGGCTTTTGAGTGTCCTTGCAAAGAAAGGTGGCTATATTGGTCACTGATTTGTTTTTGTTATGTTTTTGAATGTCAGAAATGTATATTTGTGAATGTTGAGATGTTATATTGGTTTCACTGGTAAAAATAAATAATTGAAATGGGTATATATTTGTTTTTTTGTTAAGTTGCCTAATAATTATGCACAGTAATAGTCACCTGCACACACAGATATCCCCCTAAAATAGCTATAACTAAAAACAAACTAAAAACTACTTCCAAAAATATTCAGCTTTGATATTAATGAGTTTTTTGGGTTCATTGAGAACATGGTTGTTGTTCAATAATAAAATTAATCCTCAAAAATACAACTTGCCTAATAATTCTGCACTCCCTGTATACGGCCGAACAAACTAGCGAATTTGGCATTCGCCAAACCGAGCGCGGAATTCGATAGACCTAATTCGGCACATACAGATGTTATCTAGGTGAGAGATGTTCTGGATATTTCATTTGAAGATCAGGAATCCCCTCAGGTTGAACATCAAATGGGACATCTCCCTTTCTTGAGTTTATATTATTATTCCTCAGCTGGTGAGGGTTGATTTTAGGTTCTTTTTTGGTATTCATTAGTTCATTCGTGTGTTATTTCGGGGGGTTCGCTATACACTTGTTTTCTGTGGGCACTTTGATGGCTTATTGCACCTGACACAATGTATATCTTTTTCATCTGCTTTACTTAGAAAGTTACATTTGAGCCATTTTACAATTTTATAGCTACTTTTGTATATTATACTGTACCCTTTATCATTATGCTATACATATATTTGTCTTGTATTTCTTCACACTCCTTTGAGCTATCTGTCTATTTTGTAAAAGTTATAAGGAATGGGGTAATCTGATCAGGTGCAATGGGCTATTTAACCTGCCCAGTGAGCATAGTGCAAATGTCTTGACAAAGTTTTTGAACAAAACACATAGACGTGTGGTATTATTGCTGAGCTTTTTGCTTGCTGTACATCACGTGGCATTTTAGCTTATATGGTGTTGTGAATTCATCTTAATTATTTTATATTACTCTACGGGGTGGAATACATATTACATTTGTATTATATCTCTTGTGGATGCATGTGTTTTCTACTATTTGAATACTGGGAATGACTGGGAATTCTGAGTGAATTGCACCATTTAGGTGTTTTTTGTGCAACCAAATACATTAATTAAACAAACAGATGACAAACAGATGAAAATAAAAGAGGAGAAAATGAACAGAAATTCTTAGTTACTCACTTTGCTACTACAGTAATTGTATCTTCTGCTCTCGGGGGGTTCCACAAACTGAAATGGCAACTGACTCAAAATTAGAATGTGGCCCCAAGCAAGTACAAGCAAGTGTTCATTTTAATTTCATAGATTGTATATCCTTAGGGTTCCAAACAAGCACCAAACAAGATCATAGGATAGGCTTGACTTTAGGGTTTCTAGGTCGAGGACACCTCCCATCTCACCATGGCTGTTTTAAACACATTTATATAAAATAGAATAGACAATAGTTCCTATCTCTTGTTATACACCTAGTTTCCTATGTGGAATTGTCACAATCCATCCATTGCAAAGATATTTTATCCATGTGCAACTTGGAACAACTGACTTTTCTGATTCCCCAAACTGCTCAAAGAACACTGATCGTGTTTAGATTTTGTAGGGAGTATCATCAGGATTCCAAAAATAAATTGAAGGAGGCACACTTATTCACTTCTGGAATATTACATAATAGCATAACAATTGTCTCCTGATGTCTAACTGTAGATGAGCATTTCAAAAGGTCAGAGGCTTGTGCTGCACCAGTGCAGTAAATGGTATGAAGCCAGCAAGATTGAGGAAAAGTATGCATGGATGTCCTTAGGTGCAGAGTTTCACATCCTGGCCAGAGGAACACAGCTGGATGTTAGACTGAGAGGAAGGAACATAGTTTGCAAACATTTCCCTGTCATCTGACGAATGGCACATTTTTTTTAACAGCCAAATTAACCCTCCTTCTAATCAGACATACCAACTCTAATGGGTAAAAGTTCCCTGCATCAACTACACACATCCATTCATTAACAATATTTTTCATTGGCATGACACAGATGCTTAATTAACCTTTGTCTGAAACACGATGGTGGTAATCATAAATACATACATGTATTGGAAATAAAAACCTTTCATTTCTTAAATATAATTGGATCACCCTCTAATATATAATATTTTTTATACTTGGTGTATAGTAAGGCCAAAGAAGCCGAAGTAGAAGCATAACTGACTTGGATGACCTTTCAGTGTGGCTATTTCTGTATTTGAAATTCACTCTATATTTTACTTTTAATTCCCAGCATTTCTAACTTCTGTGAATAACCCTGTAAACAAAACAGATTGCATATTTATCGGTTTGAATGCAAAATAAGGGAAGAATTATTATTTGATCTACATTTTTCCATTTGACTTTTTATCAAAATTATTATATAAAAAAATATAAACAACATAAGCAAAATTAAAAACCTATACTTTACAAATTGAAAGGGATCAAAACATCGATAAGAGCATTAATTATGTATTTCCATGAAAAAAAATGCAATAATCTTCACTGGAAAATGTGTCTGTTAAAGGCATACAATGCAGGGCACAAATATTGGATGATACAGACAGCCCTGTTCACAAGCAATACACATAAAACACATGTGATACACTTATAGAATGTTCCATGACCAGTCACTTGGAATACAAAAATCTATACAGTTACAAAACTGTTTGTTTTTTTTTTATTTCTATAAATTCAAATTCTGATGTAAAATTAGATAAAAAGGCTTATACATAAATGCATTAGAATTCTTACTGCTTTGATCAAGCAGTTTGAAAACATGATCTCCAATCCTGGGACAAAATATATTGGGTAACAGATACCCTGCCTGGAAGCATCTGTATCACTCACAAACATCTCTAATCCCTTGTGGTGAAGGCCACAGATATCTATTTTTCAGGTCACGCACCTGAGAACAGCTAGTTCTTTTCAATAGCTCAGATTGAATGAACTGTGAAATATTTGTTTTATTACTAAAGCTACAGTTTACCTAATGCTGTTGTTGTTTTTCTGCAAGATGTTCTGTGTAACCTTGGATATCTAATGGTTTATTGAAAGTTTATAGATACTCATTCAAAGCCATAGAAAAAGTGTTTTATTCATGCTAATTATTATGAAATTGCTTTGCGGACTGGATGGCAACTGCATGGCTTTAAAAGAAATGTAGAAACACAATTTAAGCTCAAGGGTAATGTGTAATAACGGTAATGTGTGATTATCTTATATGCTTATATGTTATTAATGCACTTTTATGCACTGTTAATATGTTATATTGTAGGGAATTTTGTAATTTGAGAAAGGCTGTACTTTAGAGCTGAAAAATTATCTATTCCTTTTTCCAAATAAAGTCTTCATTTGGATGATCTCTGTGTGTGCTCGGACATATTTTCGACTCCTTAAAATAAAAATATACATAGTAAGTAAAATAAGGCTTTCTTTGGCTACATGGTAAAAGGTCATATATATATATATATATATATATATATATATATTCTTATTAAAAAAAACAGTCTGTGCTCTAACAAACAAAGTGGAAATATTTTTGTATAATATTCCAACTTCCCCAATTATGGGAATTTAAAGGACCACTATAGGGACCCAGACTCAATGAAGTGGTCTGGGTGCCAGGTGCAACTAGGATTAACCCTGCCTGCTGTAAACAAAGCAGTTTCAGAGAAACTGCTATGTTTACATATGGGTTAATCCAGCCTCTAGTGGCTGTGTCATTGACAGCTGCTAGAGGCGCTTCCGTGCTTCTCAATGTTATTTTCACAGTGAGAAGATGCCAGCGTCCATAGGAAAGCACCCTCAGGGCACTATAGTGCCAGGAACACGAGTTTGTTTTCCTGGCACTATAGTGGACCTTTAAGTGTAGCCTTTAGGAATATATTAAACCCAGGACCAGTTTCAGATTCACTGACACATCCTAAAAGGATTTGTATCTACTAAATGTGGCAAGGCCCACTGGGTCATCCAGGTGTTTTTTTGTTTGGTCACTTGTTGGATGATAGAGTTGCAACGTGTACTATTTGAAGTAATGCGTTGGGTGAATGCTTAATGAACACTATGATTGTGCTGGTCCTGCCTTCTGTTCTGTAAACTAGAAGTCATCAAGAGGAAATTAGTCAGGGAAAGGGGAAATTCTAATATATTGTCTCTTGATTATTCCTTGCGTGGGAAGCAATTGATTTCCTGAAAGAAGGTTTATAATCCAAATGTTTACCTATATAAAAGTGACACACAGTTCTAAATTCATCCCAGGGCTTAGAGAAGGCCATAATATTCATAGAGCCTATATTTATTTGTAAGTGTGTGTTTTTAGGTTTTATTTGCTTGTGTTTTATATATTACACTATGACATTTTATTTGTCTTCAAAATATTCAAGAAAATCTTCAGCTGGTGTATTATTATTCTATGCTTTATTGTTCCATCACATACATTGTTTGTCATTTTCTCCTATTAAATAAACTGGTATGTTTTTTGAGCATTGAGGTATGTTTTATGTAATACATATAAGTTGTTTCAGCACCCTTTTTCATGTTTATCTTTTGTTTATGGGAGTTACAGACTGTGGTGGCAGCATGCACTTTATATTTGTATTTTTGTTAGAATCTCTTTTACTACTTTTTTAAAATTTATTTTTTAAAACAACACTAACCTGAGATAAGGCACACACCAGTTCTGGTGGAAGACTGTGTGCCTCAATCAATTTAATTAAACATGGAATCTGAAAATGTCATGTTAATTGAAAATACAACTTGGGTACACCACAGGGATAAAGGAAAAAAGAGCTCAACTGGGAATGCTTACACATTTCATACCCCTTGGGCACTTCATTAGGGACTACACAAAACTAAAAGAAGCACTACTGCTATGTTTCTGATTACTAGAGCTTTAGTGAAACAGTGGTGTAACCTACACGTGGAGATACACTTCATTGCAATCTGCAATTTGTTTGAATTTGGGCACAATCTGATGATCGTATGAATTTCCAAACTCAAAGCCAAAATTTTGCCAATACACAAACCATATAAATCAAAGATGATTGATGGCAAGGGGACAGAGACTAAATGTTGATTTTATTGACAGATCAAGTAAGAAGTGACCAATAGAGGGAAAAAACAAGTAGCGTTTGAAAGAATAAAAACACATTTCTATAATATATATTTTGCTATACTAAATATATATGTCAAAATGTATTTCTGGTCATAGGCCATGGCAGCACAACAATGGATGCAGCCTCCATATCTATAATTAAACAGAAACTAATTAGCAGAAAGGTATAAATACCCCCTCCTCCCTCAATCTTTACTAGTAATATCCCAGCGTGGGGTCTTTGTGCTGCCATGGCCTATGACCATTAGGGTAATTATGAATAAATGTTCCCTTATCCATATCCATGGCAGCACAACAATGGTTGATACCAAAGCAATAACCAAGGAAGGGAAACATAAACACAGACTCCAAAATCCAGTGCAAAGTGCATTAGCACAAGAAAAAAAAGTAACAATAACACAAAAGAAAATAAACTGTTAGATACTAAGAGAACACTTTCCCCAAATTGATCGAATTGTTTGGTGTCACGACTACTAGTGTGGTACAGCACGCAGAAACTATGTAAACATATACATATACAAGGAAAGGAAAAATAAAAGGACAGAGCGTAAACTGGACCTTAGAATGGCCGGACTAATATGCTAGAGACAGAGAATGGTCAAAGGGAAAGCCGATGTCAAGGAAGCCAGAAAATACACAATACCGAAAACACAAGCCAAGTCAGGGAAACCAGAATTCAGAATAACCAGGGAAAAGCCAAGATCAGGATACCAGGAAATCATATACACGAATATAGAGCACTCTCAGGAAACCAGGAAACGGAAACCACGACAGGGCAAGGTACTGGGGTGAGTTAGGGATTTAAATATCCCTCTCTATGCTCTGATTGGTCAGAGAGCGACCTCTGACCCCAAAACGTGTGTGTGCGTTGACGTCGTGACGTCACGCACATGTTAGTATAATTTTCGGGGGCGGAGCTAGAGATGGACGCCACCACGCGGTCGGCACCATCTTGGATTTGGGCGCGATGCCCGGAAGACCTGGGGGAGCGGTTGCCGACTCGCCGATGAGCAGGTAAGCTCATGTTGTCGGCGAGGCTGTGCGGTTGTGAAACGACCGGACCAGACGGGGCGCATGAACCTGGTCAGCAGGAACCCAACAACGTTCCTCGGGACCATAACCCTTCCAGTCAACAAGATAGGACAAGATACCTCTGGACATTTTGGAATCCATTATAGAACGAACTTCGTACTCCTCCTGGTCACCCACTACCAAGGGCGGAGGAGGTGGGGATATTCTAGTGTATTGATTGCAAGTAAGGGGCTTGAGTAAAGATACATGAAACGTATCGGCAATCCTCATATGAGCAGGAAGTGCCAAGGAATAGGTCACTGGATTGATACGTCGGATGACTCGAAAAGGACCTATGTACCGAGGGGCAAATTTCATGGAAGGAACCTTAAGTTTGATATGTCGAGTGGATAGCCACACCTTGTCACCTGGATGATAGACAGGATTGGCACCCTGTTTCTTGTCAGCTTGGACTTTCGCACATATCGAAGCCTTTTGCAGAGCTGAATGAACGGAATCCCAAGTATCATGAATAGATTCTAAACGGGTGTTTAAAGCAGGAATGTCCGTGTCTGAGAATTCAGAAGGGAAAACAGTGGGGTGATAACCCTGATTTACAAATAATGGACTATGATTAGAAGATTCATGAGTCGTGTTGTTCCTGGCGAACTCAGCCATGGGTAAGAGTTCATACCAGTTAGATTGATTGGCATTGATAAAACAATGTAAATAGGCTTCTAAAGACTGATTAGCCCTCTCTGCTGCTCCATTTGTTTGAGGATGATATGCTGACGAAAAGGAGAGTTTGATACCCAATTGTTTACAAAAGGAACGCCAAAACCTAGAAATAAATTGGGTACCTCTGTCAGACACTATGCTTTTGGGTACACCGTGCAACCGAAAGATCTCTCTCAAGAATATCTGAACTAGATCTTGAGCAGATGGTAATTTTTTAAGTGGAATAAAATGTGCCATCTTCGAGAATCTATCGATGACCATAAGGACTGTATTGAACCCGTTGGAACTGGGTAGATCCACAATTAAATCCATGGCTAAATTGGTCCATGGAGCATTAGGTATGGGCAGTGGTTGTAACAGTCCAGGAGGTGATCTAGGAGGAACTTTAGAAACGGCACATATTTGACATGCCCCCACATAATCTTTGATATCGTTCCTAAGAGTAGACCACAAAAAACCTCCTGGAGATAGCAGAGAGGGTTTTATGGACTCCAGGATGACCTGCTGTGAGGTTATCATGGAATAAATCAAGTACCTTCTTTCTTAACGGAGGTGACACATACAGTTTATCCTGAGGTTTTCCCACGGGTGCCTGAGTTTGATCTGCTATTATGGCACAGAAGAGTGGAGAAGACACTTCGGAAACTGTGGTGGCAATGAGGCATTCTGGAGGAATGATAGGAAATATTTCTTGTTCAGGAACTTCATCTGTCTCAAACTGTCTAGAAAGTGCATCTGCCTCTGTGTTCTTAGTTCCAGGTCTATAAGTAATTACAAAATTGAATCGGGAGAGGAACAATGACCATCTAGCCTGACGAGAGGACAATCTCTTAGCGTCCCCAATATAAGCCAGATTCTTATGATCGGTAAAGATCAAAAGTGGCTCTCTGGAACCTTCCAAGAGATGCCTCCATTCCTTAAGGGCAAGTACAATGGCCAAAAGTTCCCTATTCCCTATGTCATAGTTCTTCTCTGCAGGTGTGAGTTTGCGAGAGTAAAATCCACAGGCATGTAAAGGCGTATCAGGACTTTCTCTCTGAGACAGAATGGCTCCAACTCCTGTTTCTGATGCATCCACTTCTAGGATAAATGGCTTGGTTTGATCAGGATGGGTCAGGACAGGTGCTCAGGAAAATAGAGATTTTAACTGTTCAAATGCCTCTCTTGCTTCTTTGGGCCAAGATATGCAATTTGCTCCTTTTTTGGTTAGATTGGTTATAGGAGAAATTACAGAAGAAAACCCTTTAATAAATTTGCGGTAGTAATTTGCAAAACCTATAAAGCATTGTGTAGCTTTAAGGCCCTTGGGCAACGACCACTGTAAGACTGCATCCAGCTTGCGGGGATCCATCTGGAAACCGGACGGAGATATAACATATCCAAGGAATTGTATCTCCATTTGGTCAAACTGGCATTTCTCCAGTTTACAGTAGAGACCGTTCTGTAACAGGGTTTTGAGTACTACTCTCACATGTTCGTGATGTGTCTCTAGGTCTGGGGAATAGATGAGAATGTCGTCTAGGTACACTAGAACGAACATGTGGAGGTACTCTCTTAGGACATTGTTAATAAAATCCTGGAATACCGCTGGAGTGTTGCATAATCCAAACGGCATAACCAGGTATTCGTAATGTCCCATTCTTGTGTTAAATGCGGTCATCCACTCGTGACCGTCCTTAATCCTGACTAGGTTGTACGCACTTCTGAGATCGAGCTTAGTGAAGACCCGAGCTCCTTTCAACCTGTCGAATAACTCTGATATAAGGGGAATAGGGTAGGCGTTTTTTATCGTAATCCTATTCAAACCCCTATAGTTGATACAGGGGCGTAGGTCTCCTTCTTTTTTAGAGACAAAGAAGAACCCAGCCCCGGCGGGTGAGGAGGACTTACGGATATGACCCTTTCTGAGAGCATCCTTTATATACTCCTCTAAACAAAGATTTTCTTGGGTGGATAAAGCATAAACTCCTCCCTTTGGAGGCATAGTACCTGGTAATAATTTTATGGCACAGTCATAGGGTCTATGTGGAGGCAACCCCTTTGACTGGGCCTTGTTGAACACCTCCTTTAAATCCAAATACTGTGGCGGTATCTGTGTGGTCAGGGGAGGTGCAATGGGAACATTGATGGTACCAATTGGTTGTGGTATCTGCTTTAAGCAAACACCTTTGCATCTCTCACCCCAACTCACAATCTCTCCTTCAACCCAATCTAAACGTGGATTGTGTTTCAGGAGCCAAGTATTATCGGACATGTAGGTGAAGACATGATTTGAAAAACCATCTCTTCAGAGTGAAGAATACCCACTGAGACAGTGATTGGCAGAGTTTCATGTGTGATGAAAGGCTGGGTAAGAGGCCTTCCATCAATGGCCTCGACTGCTATAGGTCTCTCTTTCTGTCTTAAGGGCAGGAGATACTTTGCAGAGAATTCTTTGTCTAGAAAATTCTCCGCTGCCCCAGAGTCAATCATAGCCTCACACTGTACAGCGGTTTTCTTTAAAGACAAGGTAACTCTGACAAGGAAACGGTTCTTAGTCAATTTAGGGGACATATACATCACACCTAAGGTCGGTCCCCGTACGTGCCTTAGGTGTGCAAGTTTTCCAGCCGAACCGGGCATGAAAATCTTTGATGCCCCTTCTTGCCGCAATACATACATAACCCTTCATTACGTCTGTGTTGTCTCTCTGCCTCAGTGAGTTTAGCAATACCCAATTGCATGGGTTCAGGTTCTGGAGGAGGAGCTTGGCTAATCACCACTGGGTTAGAGAAATGAGGGGCTATGGACAAGTTAGGACGTCTATTACGTTGTTTGTTTTTCTCTCTTTCTCTGAGCCTGTTATCGATATCTATCATGAACGCAATAAACTAATTGAGATTAACCGGAAGGTCTCTAGCTGCGGTCTCGTCCTGTATACTCTCAGCTAGACCTTCAGAGAAGGCAGCCACCAAACCACTATTGGTCCAGTCAACTTCGGACGCCAGTGTTCTGAACTCTATGGCGTAATCGGCTACAGAGCGACTGCCTTGTTTTATCCTCATAAGGGCTTTGGCAGCGTTATTTTCTCTGCCTTTAGGTTCAAAAGTAGCCTTAAATGCTGTGAGGAAGACACTGTAATCACGGGCTACTGCGTTTCCACTCTCCCATAAGGGGTTAGCCCAGGTTAAGGCCTTTCCTGTTAATGAATAGCCAATGTAGTACAAGGCTTAAATAGGGTCCTGAGATGAGATACCTGTGACAGGGGGCGGTGTCAGGCTTATGCAATGTATGATCATATAGTGTAGCTAAACCCCCATTATTTTTTGCCTAGATTAGGTGTTTTTAATAAAACTAGTCAAATCTGTCAGCATCAAAGTAGCTGTTCACTTGATAAGTGAGTGCGCTGGATTTCTATTTTTACTGTACTTATTGGCCCCCAGCAGCACCCCATTTAAGCATGTTTAGGTGAGTGCAGCCAGTCCTTTGTTTTCCCATATATATTTAGGAGTCTAGCCAGCTCCTTGGTTTTGCACCGCCCCCTGTCACAGGTGTCTCATCTCAGGACCCTATTTAAGCCTTGTACTGCAGAGAACTCGAGATGGAAGGATTTCCCCAAGTGAGTAGCTCATTTAGTAGATAGTTGGCAGTGAGAATAGGACCTGCCAAAGATGGGGTACATTGACGTTTGTGGCAGGCTTATACAATGTATGATCATATAGTGTAACTAAACCCCCATTATTTTTTGCCTAGATTAGGTGTTTTTAATAAAACTAGTCAAATCTGTCAGCATCAAAGTAGCTGTTTAGTTGATAAGTGAGTGCGCTGGATTTCTATTTTTACTGTAAACATTGATTTTCCAGTCATGACATTGCAGGAACCGAATACAGATTTGTCCATGGGATATTAAAGGACCACTCTAGTGCCAGGAAAGCATACTCGTTTTCCTGGCACTAGAGTGCCCTGAGGGTGCCCCCACCCTCAGGGACCCCCTCCTGCCCGGCTCTGGAAAGGGGTAAGGGGTAAAAACTTACCTTTTTCCAGCGCTGGGCGGAGAGATCTCCTCCTGCTCTCCTCCTCCGATCCTCCTCTTCTCCTCCCCGTCGGCTGAATGCGCACGCGCGTCAAGAGCTGCGCGCGCATTCAGCCGGTCACATAGGAAAGCATTCACAATGCTTTCCTATGGACGCTAGCGTGCTCTCACTGTGAAAATCACAGTGAGAAGCACGCAAGCGCCTCTAGCGGCTGTCAATGAGACAGCCACTAGAGGACATAGGGGGAAGGCTTAACCCATTCATAAACATAACAGTTTCTCTGAAACTGCTATGTTTCTGAAAAAATGGGTTAACCCTAGAAGGACCTGGCACCCAGACCACTTCATTAAGCTGAAGTGGTCTGGGTGCCTAGAGTGGTCCTTTAATGTTCCTTGCTGTCTGCTAGAATCAGGATATTGTATAGTTAGTGGATTATGTCAAATATGGCAATACCTTTCTTTCTCAGTCCTGCTATGGGGACTATCAGGACTTTGGAGAATGGCCTTGGGGCTGTACTGAGATCAAACAGAAAGGCTCTGAATTGGAAGTGGCCCTGCTCTGCAGCAAATGGCAGGATAATATGCCAATCAGTTTACTACAAAATATTATATACCCTTATCAACCTAATCTTGTGTCCTTCTGGTTTGTCTGATTCATTTTTTCAAGTCTTTTACATTAACGAAATTCTGATAAAAGAAATTTAACTGTCCCAAACATTTGTATTATTTATTTTTGGATGACTCGATTCAGCTGAAACTATTTTTTTGCAGTGCACAAGTCTAATGTTGTGTGTGATGTATGTAAACTATTTTTTTCATATCTCATTTATAATGTCTATTTAATTGTAGCCTAGTGTTTAAATCCTACTACAGAAAATTGCATTTAGACACAAACCTACATCACTTTTAGCTATATCATCAGGATGAAAGGTTCAACCCAGGAACAAATAATATCAAGGAATTGCAAACCAGTGTTAAACATACACTCTAGCTAAAATGGATGTAACATGTTTTTGATCTAACCATTAGAAATATATTTTAATCATTCATCAACATGTGATCACTTTGAATCAGTAAGTTCATTCATTTATGCATTGGCTATATCTGACACTGTATCCATATTAGTTGTATCTGACCCTAAATATATAAGGAATTTGTGCAACAACATCATCAGTACATTTATAAGTAGTTTCTGAGAAGAAAAAGAGAAAAAATAAGAAAAATGATTACTGGCAAAGAATGCTAAACATTAGGACAACTTACTGTTTGTTTTAGGTTATAGTGCTGTTTTACATGTGGTGCCCCCCAAATAGATGATTAATGGGAAAAAATATGATTGATAGCTAGGGGACAGTCATTAACCCATTAAGGACACAGCTTCAGAAGCTTGTCTTACGCTTAATGACACAAGCAATTTTTGCATTTTCTTGCTGTATGCGTTCAACTGCAATTTGCATCTCTCTCGTTTATTGCACCGACACATATTATATACTGTTTTTAAAGGACATAAAGGGCTTTAATTTGATGTAACATATATATATATATATATATATATATATATATATATATACCGTATTTATCGGCGTATAACACGCACTTTTTTCCCCTGAAAATAGGGGAAAAATCGTGGGTGCGTGTTATACGCCGATATCCCATAATTACTTACCTGTCCTGAAGCGTGGCCGGCTTCACAGCTTGCACCGCGGTACAGGAACTTTAATTTCATGTTCCGGTTTCCGGCGGGACTGAAAGGAAGTGTGCACAATAGTGTGCACACTTCCTTTCAGTCCCGCCGGAAACCGGAACATGAAATTAAAGTTCCTGTACCGCGGTGCAAGCTGTGAAGCCGGCCCACGCTTCAGGACAGGTAAGTAATTATGGGAGGGGAAGTACACTATGGGAGGGGGAAGTACACTATGGGAGGGGAGGGGAGGAGGGGAGGGGAAGTACATTATGGGGGGAAGTACACTATGGGAGGGGAGGGGGGGGAGTACACTATGGGAGGGGAGGGGGGGAGTACACTATGGGAGGGGAGGGGGGGAAGTACACTATGGGAGGGGAGGGGGGGGAGTACACTATGGGAGGGGAGGGGGGGGAAGTACACTATGGGAGGGGAGGGGAGGGGGAAGTACACTATGGGAGGGGAGGGGAGGGGGAAGTACACTATGGGAGGGGAGGGGAGGGGGAAGTACACGAGGGGAGGGGAGGGGGAAGTACACGAGGGGAGGGGAGGGGAGGGGGGGAGTACACTATGGGGGGGAGGGGAGGAGGGGAAGTACACTATGGGAGGGGAGGGGGGGAGAATACTATGGGAGGGGGGAGAATACTAGGGGAGGGGAGGGGGGGAGAATACTATGGGAGGGGGGGAGAATACTAGGGGAGGGGAGGGGGAGAATACTATGGGAGGGGAGGGGGAGAATACTAGGGGAGTGGGAGAATACTATGGGAGGGGGGGGAGAATACTATGGGAGGGGAGGGGGGAGAATACTATGGGAGGGGAGGGGGGAGAATACTATGGGAGGGGAGGGGGGAGAATACTATGGGAGGGGAGGGAGGGGGAGAATACTATGGGAGGGGAGGGGGGAGAATACTATGGGAGGGGGAGAATAGAATACTATGGGAGGGGAGGGGGGAGAATACTATGGGAGGGGGAGAAATACTATGGAAGGGGGAGAATACTATGGGAGGGGGAGGGGGGAGAATACTATGGAAAGGGGGGGAAATACTATGGAAAGGGGGGGACACTATGGATGAGGGGGAACACAATGGGATGAGGGGGGAATACTATGGGAGGGGGGAAATTTCCTGAATTTCTTTCTAAAAATGAGGTGCGTGTTATACGCCGGTGCGTGTTATACGCCGATAAATACGGTATATATATAAATTCTTATTTATTATTAAAAAAAAAATCAGAAAAATGCAAAAAAAGAGAGAAATGTTGTGTTTTTTGTACAGTTTTTGCAATAATAATGTGTGCCTAATTAGTGCAGGTAATTAAAAATAAATGTATTTAGTTGTCCTGATTTACAGAATATATAATGTGTCTGGGATTGTAAGTTTCTTTTGGTAGTTACAGGTCACAAAGCACAAGGCGTAAAATAAACTTTTAATGTGGAGCGATTTCGAATTTGGTATGTTTGTCTTGTAAGCTTAATAGCCATAAAATAAAACAAAATTTCCACACAAAAGTATATATTTATATAAAGTAGACATCACAGGCTATTGTCGTAATGTTGTTTTGATACTTTCTAAGCAGCCATTTCACCGCCAATCTCTGCTAAATATTGGAGTAAAATTTAGTTTTTTGGAGTTTTTGGCACACAAACATATAACAAAGAATTTCTCATGTGTATTTTGTAAAGTTGGTGTGTGCTATTCCTGTACAAAGTTTTATTTTGTGTTCAGTTACTTCTGCTGAGTACAACGATACCTCCATTGTATGTCTTTGGCATTATTTCGTGAAGCTACAGTGCCATATAGGAGACCTGTCCGTTTCAACATTTACAGTAGAATTTTGAGAGGCGGATTTAATGGGCCTATGCTTCAATTTGGGGTATTATAGCAGTTTGACTGTTCAAAAAAACCTCACAAAGGCCTACCATTTATAAAAGTAGACACTCCAGGGTATCTCATATGGTGCATATTGTGTCTTAACATGCCCCCATTTTTTCACCAATATATGCCAAAGTATGTGGTAAAAAATACTTTTGGGCATTTTTTACATACGGATTACATTTTTGCTGGGAATTTTGTACATTTCATATGTGCCACTAAGTTCAAACTCCACAAATTATGCTCAGCTAAGTCTTCTGAGTAAAACAATATGCCCAATGTATGACCTAGACACTATTTTGTGAAGTTACACTGCTGTAAAAGAGACGTAACAAGTTAAAGTTTTTAAGTGTGAATTTTCATGGAGGGTTTTGATGCATCCGTGTCCCAGTTTGGAGCACTTGAGCAGGCTACATATTACAACTACACCATAAAGGCATACCATTTCTTAAACAACACATCCCAGGGTATTTCAAAAGGCATATTTTGAACCTTAGCGTGGGATAATATTTCCGCTAGTTTGTACCAACTGTAATGGTAATAAGCATTTTTTTGCCTTTTTGACACACAAAGTAAATTTGCACAGTATATTTTGCAAATCGTATGTGTGCTACGACTGTATAATAATTCATATGTTGCTCAGCTATGTCAGCTGAGTACAGAAATACCCCCGTATGTACCTTTGCCTGGTATATGTGGACATCGGAGGGGCACATTTGGGACACGGCCATTCCAGTTCTTTTCAAACTTTAAATTTTTACACTATGTCCATGTCCCATTTTGGAGTATTTTACCAGGCTAAATAATCCAAATACCCCATAAAGCCATATCATTTCTTAAAGAAGACATCCCAGGGTATTTCAAAAGGCCTATTTTGAACCTTAGCGTGGGATAATTTTTCCGCTGGCTTGTACCAAGTGTAGTGGTAATAAGCATTTTTTCTGCCTTTTTGACACACAAAGTGAGTTTGCGCAGTATGTTTTGCAAACCTTATGTGTACTACGACTGTATACTACTTCATATGTTGCTCAGCTATGTCGGCTGAGTACAGCAATACCCCCGTATGTACCTTTGCCAGGTATATGTGGACATTGAAGGGGCACATTTGAGACACAGCCATTACAGTTTTTTCCAAACTTTGAATTTTTACGCTGTGTCCATGTCCCATTTTAGAGTATTTTACAAGGCTATATAATCCAATTACACCATAAAGGCATACCATTTCTTAAAGAAGACATCCCAGGGTAATTCAAAAGGCATATTTTGAACCTTAGCGTGGGATCATTTTTCCGCTAGCTTGTACCAAGTGAAGTGGTAATGAGCATTTTTAAATGTATTTTTTTACTTTGTAAAACTTTTTTTACTTTGTAAAACCCGTTTTTAAACTTTTTTTTACTTATTAAATGTTTTACACTATCTTAACTTTTTTTACACTTTAAAAATTTTTCTCTAAACATTTCTTTTACGTTAACCCCTAACTAGCTTTAAGCAGCACTAACAGTAAATTCCCTATTTTCCCATAACTCCCACCCACCCCAGCTAGCAAAATATTTAATTATAAAATATTTAAATTAACTAATTAAATAAATTGAACCCCTGAGGGTTAAAAAAAAGAAATACAAGTTAATCCTCAGGGGGTAAAAAAAAATTAGATCACAGTATAATACTGTGATCTGTATTTTGATCACTGTAGGCAGTGATCAACTGGCAGGAAAGGGGTTAATTTTTATTTAGACTGGGTAAAGGGGGTGGCATTTTTTTTTTACTTAAACGTTACTAAAACATTAAATCAAATTTTATTTACCTTTATAAAGCTTATTTTAAAACTTTTTTTAACGTTAACCCCTAGTTAGCCTAACACCAAATTTCCCAATTCCCCACTAACTTCCACCCATCCCAGCTAGCTAAATATATATTTTTTAATATTTAAATTAATTAATAAAATAAATTTAACCCCTGAGGGTTAAAAAAAATAATAATTAACCCTCAGGGGTTAAAAAAAAAAATCAGATGACATTAAAATGTATACCCTGCCAATTGATCACTGTAGTCAGTGATCAATTGGCAGGGAAGGGGTTAATTTTATTAAAACAGGGGAAAGGGGGGTGGGATTTAACTTTAATTTTTTTTTTTTTTACACAGGATGAAGAGGATCATCACTGATCCGTCTCCCTGCACTTCAAACAGAACCCGGAAGTGTGAGGAAGGCTGAACTTGATGGACGCAAGTCTCTTTTCAGCTATCTAACTATATATGTAAGTGCAGGGAGGCGGAAGGTAAGTACATTGAGCACATGTGCTCGCTCTGACATGCTGTCAGAGTGAGCACCGGTGCTGGGGCAGCCCGATCGGGTGCTCCCGGTCTGCCTCTAATAAACCGTTAACCCCGCGATCACTGCAATTGCGGCGATCTGGGGTTGACTTTAGTAAATGACGGAAATTTTCCGTCAACGGTCCTTAACTGTAGGACAAGGTTGACGGAAAATTTCCGTCCGCGGTCGGGAAGGGGTTAAATGTTTTTATTTACAGATCAAGTGAGAAATGAGGAAAAGAGTAAAATAATACCTCTATATATTGTATATTCAATAAATATATAATTTTTAAATATATAAAAAGAGAATGCTTCTATCAGTATACTGTAAAATATATATATAATATATTTTGTACAAATGTTACATTACATTAATAGGCCCATTTATGCACCATTTCGTTTGCCTAATTTGGTTATGAACCGGGTTTCTGGTATTCAAATAGATATTTAGTAAAAATTCTGCCTTCCTAAAAGATTTTCAGTTTTCAGGAAAATTGGTTAGGCAAAGCTGAATGTTTTAACCTTGCACAAGTCTACTAAGCAATTTGTGAGTGAGGTAATCCTGGGTTTGAGTCCTAGTTCAATGATGAATAGATTTATTTTTAGATTTCTTCTTTGATTTGGTTTTTGAATCCTAACACATTGAAACAGTAAAATATTAATAAAAAAAAGATAAACAAGCAAAAAAGGCGCTAAGTGTATAAATTTAGGTGTAAATATTAAGGTGAAAAAGGTAAAGCAGCACCTAAATATGTACAAGCTCAAAAAACACCATACAAACAATATAAGTAAAAAAGGTGCGCTATACCTTTAAATATTTAAGGTGCGAGTATATGCATATAATTAGTGCAAAAAGGAGTGTGCAAATTAGTCACACTCGAATAAGATTATGTGCAAAGTCGCAAGTGAATAGTGGTAAGTAATAAAATAATAACTTACAATAAAAAAATATGTCTCCTTAGATGCTCCAATCAAGTTAAAACATATAAAAAAATACAAAGAGGAAAAAACATAGTATAATATTGTTTGATAAACAGGTATATAAAATAAACCCAAAATAGGAATATTACTCACAAAGATAGAGCAGTAAAAGTCTGCTCTAACTTGTCCAGCTTATAAGTCCACACATCAGGACTTGGATGGTAGTATAAAATAGCAGGGTACCAGCTCGATCAGTAGTAAAAAAACACTTTATTTTATAAATAAAATCCAAAGTCACCGTTCCCATATGGAAGTAAAACAATCATGTATCAGTGTTTGCATGAGGGATATCTACCACTCCCATACGAAACTTCAGCACTTCGCTGCACTTCCTGGAACTCGGTGTTTCGTCCGATCACGTGATGGCGTGATGACGTAATGACGTAATGACGTGATGACGCGTTTCGCCCAATCGGCTTCCTCAGATCATGTCCTGATGTAGCTGGTCCTGCCTTTTAAAGCCCATGTTGGGGGCGTGGAATCTATTAGTTCATTGGGTGCATTCCCATAGTCTTTTTTTATAATGAAAAAGGGGTAAGTCCACTAAATGTCTAAAAAGGGGAATTCCACAGTCCATATAGAATTGGAAAAATTGGCACAAAAATCAAAAAACAAAAAAAACAAAAAAAACAACAGCAAAGGATAATATAAAACTGTACTTTAAAGAGGTAGTTCCTAACAGTAATCAGAAGGTACATGTATTATTTTTAAAAAGAGATATAGGCATGTATATATATTATTTTAAAAAGATATCTGTATATATATTCTAAAAAACCTATTTGGTCCAAGAAAAATATATAAGTACACCTACTAGCAGAAAGAGGAAGAAAAAAGCGAGGATAATTAATATCAGTATATACATTTAAGTTTAAGGTTTAAGGTTTAAGGTTTTTTAGAATATATATACAGATATCTTTTTAAAATAATATATATACATGCCTATATCTCTTTTTAAAAATAATACATGTACCTTCTGATTACTGTTATGAACTACCTCTTTAAAGTCCAGTTTTATATTATCCTTTGCTGTTGTTTTTTTTGGTTTTTTTGGTTTTTGATTTTTGTGCCAATTTTTCCAATTCTATATGGACTGTGGGATTCCCCTTTTTAGACTTTTAGTGGACTTACCCCTTTTTCATTATAAAAAAGACTATGGGAATGCACCCAATGAACTAATAGATTCCACGCCCCCAACATGGGCTTTAAAAGGCAGGACCAGCTACATCAGGACGTGATCTGAGGAAGCCGATTGGGCGAAACGCGTCATCACGTCATTACGTCATTACGTCATCACGCCATCACGTGATCGGACGAAACACCGAGTTCCAGGAAGTGCAGCGAAGTGCTGAAGTTTCGTATGGGAGTGGTAGATATCCCTCATGCAAACACTGATACATGATTGTTTTACTTCCATATGGGAACGGTGACTTTGGATTTTATTTATAAAATAAAGTGTTTTTTTTACTACTGATCGAGCTGGTACCCTGCTATTTTATACTACCATCCAAGTCCTGATGTGTGGACTTATAAGCTGGACAAGTTAGAGCAGACTTTTACTGCTCTATCTTTGTGAGTAGTAAAATATTAATAGCAATGTGAATTTATTTTGAGTAACCATTAATCCTTGCATGTATAGTTTATAGATTATCCTTTAGTAGGACCGAGCATGCAGTCAAGACATGCTGAAATCAAATTAGAAGCAACCAATGTTGAGATACTTTGAGCAAAGAATATAGCTTTATGGTGTGAATAAATCCCCAATGTTTTCCTTTGATATAAGTGTTTTAGGAAGCATGAAGATATTTAACAGATATTATGACGGTCAGTTGAGTACCCAATGAGGGAAGTGTCTGAAAGATTAGTTATAACCAGCAAATCCTTAGATCAAAAGTCTATTGCTTCTTATAGTCTGCCTAATTTTGTTTTAGTCAAAGCAGTTATGCTACCACCTCACTTGTCAAGGAGTAAATAAGTCTGTTATCTAGTAGACATGTGCAATTTGTTTTGTTCCGAATGTAAATTCTGACGAATTTCGGCAATTCGGACATATGGATGTTTTTGAATGTCCGAATTGCCGAATTTCAGAAGTGCCGAAGTGCCGAATTTCGGAAGTGCCAAAGTGCTTCAGATTTCTGAAAAGTGGCAAAACAATAGAGGGAGGGAAAATTACCTGAATGATGACAGGAATCTACCCCTAACCGTAACCCTACTCCTAACCCTAGATGTTTAAGTGGCTGTGGTGGTTAGGGGTAGGGGTTAGGGTTTGGGAATAGCCAAAGTCCTGAATTTCATAAGTGCCAAACCGAACCGAATTGCCAAAGCGCCGAATTGCCAAAGTCCCTACTATCTAGGATTCGCTTTATGAATATTTGTTTTGTAAGAGGGCAACTGCCCATTTCCAAATTTCAACACTCAGCGAGTTAACTTGCTATGAACAGGATTGCTCTTTTACTTACCTTGGTAAAAATAATTTTATGATCTCTCTTCTGTTCAACACTGAATGATTTCATGTTTTCTACCATCAGCAGTAGGTGTGAGCAAAGTATAATCTTTTCCCACTTATATAACAGAAAACAATTGCCTTAATTAATAATAAGCATGTAGACAATGTTTAATGTTATTTTACACTCATAGGAAGACGTTAAAATCTTTTATATACATACCTGCTAATGTGGTTGGATCCATGCACAACATGATATCTTGTTTCCTACTTTAACATAAGAAAGAACAGGACAACTGGAAAAGGCATGGTTCTTATCTGAAACTGGACAAAGCTCTTCCTAAGCAAGAGGAGCAAAACTGGTCAAATTAACAGCTCAATTAAACAATTTGTTAATATATATATATATATATATATATATATATATATATATCTTATAAAACAACAGTATCATAACTAACAGGGTTACTTAATAAAGTGAAAATTCTAATTAAATTCAAATTAAAGCAGATAATAGTCAACTGGAAAAGTCAGCTATGCTTCTAGTTCATCATCTTTGGCCTTAGATTTGAAATTATTTTTGAATTCATCTTGAATTCTCACTTTAGTAAATAACCGTTGGCTAACATGGATGATGTTGAAAATAATCAAAATATGTAATCTCAGTCTGCATATTTTCTGCAGTCTAAAATTCAGCCTTACGTGACATGACATTCTAGAATTTCAAATAAATATTACAGTCGAGTCTGCTGTACATGTTTTTTTACAACGGCAATGTTCAAGCAGATTCTGCAATATGATATGATATTGTACGGCTCAGAGGGATAAAATATGACTTGCATAATTACATTATGTTGCCCGAGATGTGTTTAAATGCAGGTAAATTATAAAATTCTAGTAATCCTCAATTTGAAGAGGCATTTTATTGCACTATACACTGGGTTTTTCATTACTTAAGTTGATCTAACTGAATATTGTGCCAAGATACAATTTCAAAGGTATCATTGTCCAAGATGAATACTTTTTATTATCTGTTTACAGCTTTCTGTGCTAAAATCATTTTGACAATATTTGAAACCAAATTATTTCAGTTTAGCAGAGAAGATGAATGCACTTTTTAATGGCAGCTTTCCTGTTTCTGGAAAAAGTTTGCAAAATGTGAATTGAAATAGAATGGCAAAACTAAAGCTGAAAAATAAGGAGAAAACAGTAATTATTTCCAATACCAAAATCATTTTAGGTGTATCCATAGTTATTATAGTGGACTTGTAAAAATACACTTTACATTTTTTTATTTTATAGCAAATATAGTGTGTTCAATAGAATGTATATCAAAGACACATTTAAAACCAATTATAAAAACAACCTACAAAAGTATTAAACTAAAATAGTGAAACAATAATATATTTTTATTTATTGAAGGGACACTATAGTCACCTGAACAGCTTAATGAAGCAGTTTTGGTGTATAGAACATGCCCCTGCAGTCTCACTGCTCAATCCTCTGCCATTTAGGAGTTAAATCCATTTGTTTATGAACCTTAGTCACACCTCCCTGCATGTGACTTGCACGGCCTTCCATAAACACTTCCTGTAAAGAGAGCCCTATTTAGGCTTTCTTTATTGCAAGTTCTGTTTAATTAATATTTTCTTATCCCCTGCTATGTTAATAGCTTGCTAGACCCTGCAAGAGCCTCCTGTATGTGATTAAAGTTCAATTTAGAGATTGAGATACAATTATTTAAGGTAAATTACATCTGTTTGAAAGTGAAACCAGTTTTTCTTTCATGCAGGCTCTGTCAATCATAGCCAGGGGAGGTGTGGCTAGGGCTGCATAAACAGAAACAAAGTGATTTAACTCCTAAATGACAGTGAATTGAGCAGTGAAATTATAGGGGAATGATCTATACACTAAAACTGCTTTATATAGCTAAAGTAATTTAGGTGACTATAGTGTTCCTTTAAGTGCATGAGTGTCAATATTAATAACTAACTTTCTATCCCGTTGCAGGGAATATCTGCATAAACAGAGTTGCTGTCTGAAGTAAGCCTAGTGAGTTCAGGAATTACATAGTTTTATAGTTATTTATATAGTTATAGTTTAGTTATAAAAGACTTGTGTCCATCAAGTACTCACATCCGTTTTGAATTATTTGAGGATATTTACTGAAAAAGTCCATTTTGAGTAATTTTATCACCAGTAGGGTGATACAGAATTGGTGTCCATATTACATGCACTAAGAAAAAGAATAGTCAGGACTACTCTTGAGACACCTTTGACCCTTGCCACTAGCATCTCTGATCCTATTCACTTCCATGAAGCTGGTTTTGAAATGGAGACTTACGTCACACCAAATTTCAGTCCATATTTCCACTATTATACAGTTCTGCAGGAATAGATTGGCACTATATGAATGCTAGATAATAATTATAGGAGACTAATGGGTGGTTGAAGACTAGATATGGGAAGACTGGCTTTGGGTTATTGGAGCTATAGGCTGAATTTGGGCTTGAGTACTATGATTGATTGCATGTAGGTGGATGGAGATCTGCTGTGTTGGGTGAAAGGATGACTAGACATCTAGAGGAGACTTTAAAACTAGGAATAGGGAATGTGTGATCTAGAGAAGATCTCAAAATGTAGAAAAATAGAAAGGAAGAAGGAAAAAGCTGAAGCCGATAAGGCGAAGATGGGGGAGTGGTGATATCTGCACAGAGGAGGAATATCATAAAAATATAGTACCAAATGGTAATAATAGAAACATAGAAACATAGAAACATATAATGTGACGGCAGATAAGAACCATTCGGCCCATCTAGTCTGCCCAGTTTTCTAAATACTTTCATTAGTCCCTGGCATTATCTTATAGTTAGGATAGCCTTATGCCTATCCCACGCATGCTTAAACTCCTTTACTGTGTTAACCTCTACCACTTCAGCTGGAAGGCTATTCCATGCATCCACTACCCTCTCAGTAAAGTAATACTTCCTGATATTATTTTTAAACCTTTGTCCTTCTAATTTTAGACTATGTCCTCTGGTTGTGGTAGTTTTTCTTCTTTTAAATATAGTCTCCTCCTTTACTGTGTTGATTCCCTTTATGTATTTAAATGTTTCTATCATATCCCCCCTGTCTCATCTTTCCTCCAAGCTATACATGTTAAGATCCTTTAACCTTTCCTGGTAAGTTTTATCCTGCAATCCATGAACCAGTTTAGTAGCCCTTCTTTGAACTCTCTCTAAGGTATCAATATCCTTCTGAAGATATGGTCTCCAGTACTGTGTACAGTACTCCAAGTGAGGTCTCACCAGTGTTCTGTACAATGGCATGAGCACTTCCCTCTTTCTACTGCTAATACCTCTCCCTATACAACCAAGCATTCTGCTAGCATTTCCTGCTGCTCTATTACATTGTCTGCCTACCTTTAAGTCCTCAGAAATAATCACCCCTAAATCCCTTTCCTCAGATGTTGAGGTTAGGACTCTATCAAATATTCTGTACTCTGCCCTTGGGTTTTTACGTCCAAGATGCATTATCTTGCACTTATCCACATTAAATGTCAGTTGCCACAACTCTGACCATTTTTCTAGTTTACCTAAATCATTTGCCATTTGGCTTATCCCTCCTGGAACATCAACCCTGTTACATATCTTAGTATCATCCGCAAAAAGACACACCTTACCATCAAGACCTTCTGCAATATCACTAATAAAAATATTAAAGAGAATAAAGGATGGTAATATTAAAGGAACAACCCAGGCATTATAATCACTACATTACATTTTAAGGGTTATGGTTCCAGGAGTGTCCTGGCATCTGGAATAAGTAGTGAAACCATTTAAGAATGTGAACCTGATAAAATCTTGCCAGCATTAACATTTAGATATCTGGAGAAATGGATTGAAAATTTGGATATGAGGGAGTGGATTCAACATGGTATTGATAAAATTTCAGATCTATATATAGAGAAGAAGATTATGGCTTTCGATGATATACGGACTGTCTCTGGCATTCCGGCTACTCAGAATTTTAACTTTATTAGAATAAAACGTTTTTTACTTGTCTGTTTGCTATCTGAATGAGCCATCCCCAATTTTCAAATTAAATGAGTTAATAAACCCTGAGAAAAATACAAAAACATTAACTAAATGCGTGGAGATTATAAAAACACTTAAAACGCAAATTCATCCCTCTGCCAAGAGTAAATGGGAAAAAGACCTACAAATTAAATCGATATAAAAGGACTGGAACACGGCTCTTCAGTCTGTCTACTCCACAGCCCACTGTCTAAACATTATGGAAGTTCATTATAAGCTGGTAAACAGGTGGTATATGACACCTGCCAGGATAAGTAAGTTTTCAAACTCTGATATTCAGAGATGTTGGAGGTGTGGAGCAGAAGAAGCTGATGAAATGCATATATGGTGGAATTGTATATACCGATAAGGAGAGCCTGGGATCGATTTCTGGCAGAAATTAGTAGATTACTGGGTATTACATACATAATTACATACAACTGGATACCAGAGATATTATTGTTACATTTAAAATTACCGCAATTAACAAAAGATGAGAAATATTTTTTGATTCATGCACTGATGGCCTTTAAGACTTCTATCGCTAGAAACTGGAAAAAGACAACAATAGATCCATGGCAAGAAATCAAGGAAGCTATTAGAGTCAATGTAAAATGGAAAGAGGGATAGCCTCTAATTTCTGTATTAGTATGCAGAAATATGAAATTTGGGATAAATGGATTAAGATCCTTGAAAGACCCTCTTAGGAATGAGAGATCAAACGAATGTATCGCTAAGCATAACTATAAATTGCATTAATGGGAGTTATACATCCAGATTTAGGGCAATATTTAAATCCACAAACTTGTTGTATAGAAATAGAAGAGATAAATATATGTATGTATGTGTATAGGTTGTTGGTGTGGTCAACACACATAGATGAGTAGTGATGTCCCGAACGGTTCGCTGGCGAATAGTTCCTGGCGATCATAGCATGTTCGCGTTCGCCAAGGAGTGCGAACACATGCGATGTTCGGTCCGCCCACTATTCTTTATCATTGAGTAAACTTTGACCCTGTACCTCACAGTCAGCAGACACATTCCAGCCAATCAGCAGCACACCCTCCCTAGCAGACCCTTCCACCTACTGGACAGCATCCATTTTAGATTCATTCGGAAAGCTGCAACCATTTTATTTTATTTTTTCAATTTATTATTTTTTCTTTTTAGTGCATATAACTGTTACAAGCAGCTACTCCCCCCAGACACTCTGTATTACTGCAGATACTCCCCCCAGACACTCTGTGTTACTGCAGATACTCCCTCCAGACACTCTGTGTTACTGCAGATACTCCCTCCATACACTCTGTGTTACTGCAGATACTCCCTCCAGACACCTTGTGTTACTGCAGATACTCCCTCCAGACACTCTGTGTTACTGCAGATACTCCCTCCAGGCACCCTGTGTTACTGCAGATACTCCCTCCAGGCACCCTGTGTTACTGCAGATACTCCCTCCAGACACTCTGTGTTACTGCAGATACTCCCTCCAGACACCCTGTGTTACTGCAGATACTCCCTCCAGACACGCTTTGTTACTGCAGATACTCCCTCCAGACACCCTGTGTTACTGCAGATACTCCCTCCAGACACCCTGTGTTACTGCAGATACTCCCTTCAGACACTCTGTGTTACTGCAGATACTCCCTCCAGACACTCTGTGTTACTGCAGATATTCCCTCCAGACACTCTGTGTTACTGCAGATACTCCCCCCAGACACTATGTGTTACTGCAGATACTCCCTCCAGACACTCTGTGTTACTGCAGATACTCCCTCCAGACACTCTGTGCTACTGCAGATACTCCCTCCAGAAACACTGTGCTACTGCAGGTACTCCCTCCAGACACTCTGTGTTACTGCAGATACTCCCTCCAGACACTCTGTGTTACTGCAGATACTCCCTCCAGACACTCTGTACTACTGCAGATACTCCCCACAGACACTCTGTGTTACTGCAGATACTTCCTCCAGACACTCTGTGTTACTGCAGATACTCCCTCCAGACACTCTGTGTTACTGCAGATACTCCCTCCAGACACTCGATGTTACTGCAGATACTCCCCCTATACACTCTGTGTTACTGCAGATACTTCCTCCAGACACTCTGTGCTACTGCAGATACTCCCTCCAAAAACTCTGTGTTACTGCAGATACTCCCTCCAGACACCCTGTGTTACTGCAGATACTCCCTCCAGACACTCTGTGTTACTGCAGATACTCCATCCAGACACTCTGTGCTACTGCAGATACTCCCTCCAGACACTCTGTGTTACTGCAGATACTCCCTCCAGACACTCTGTGTTACTGCAGATACTCCCTCCAGACACTCTGTTACTGCAGATACTCCCCCCATACACTCTGTGTTACTGCAGATACTTCCTCCAGACACTCTGTGCTACTGCAGATACTCCCTCCAGAAACTCTGTGTTACTGCAGATACTCCCTCCAGACACCCTGTGTTACTGCAGATACTCCCTCCAGACACTCTGTGTTACTGCAGATACTCCCTCCAGACACTCTGTGTTACTGCAGATACTCCCTCCAGACACTCTGTGTTACTGCAGATACTCCTTCCAGATACTCTGTTTTACTGCAGATACTCCCCCAGACACTCTGTATTACTGCAGATACTCCCTACAGACACTCTGTATTACTGCAGATACTTCCCACAGACACTGACACAGAGCAGAATAGGGACTGTTCCCCCTACATAGGGTCACTTGGCAGATATGGATTGACACCTATCCTAAGGATCCCTGATACACACTGACACAGAGCAGAATAGGGACTGTTCCCCCTACATAGGGTCACTTGGCAGATATGGATTGACACCTGTACTCAGGGATGCTGATACACACTGGGGGGACACACCTTCTGTCCTTCCCCCCACCCCCACCCCTGCGTGATGGGTGGGGGTCATAAATCACAATGGGGGGACCTACTGTCCTCCCCCCACCCCCACCCCTGCGCGGTGGGTGGGTGGGGACCATAAAAATAATGAGGGGGGACCTACTGTCCTCCCCCCGACCCACACCCCTGCGCGGTGGGTGGGGGCCATAAATCACAATGGGGGAGGACCTACTGTCCTCCCCCCGCCCCCACCCCTGCGCGTGGGTGGGGGCCATAAAAATAATAGGGAGGGACCTACTGTCCTCACCTCTTGGCCCCCACCCCTGCGCGGTGGGTGTGGGACATAAAAATAATGAGGGGGGGACCTACTGTCCTCCCCCCCTGGCCCGCACCCCTGAGCGATGGGTGGGGGCCCTAAAAAAATAAATAAGGGAGGGACCTAATTCCCCCCCCAGCCCTCACCCTTGAGTGGTGGGTGGGGGCCCTAAATAAAAAATCCCCCCCAATCAAAGGTGACTAGGGGTCCCCAAGCCCCTAGTCACCCACCCACCCCACCCCAAAAGAAGTTACCCCCTACCTATCCCCCTCACCCTAAAAAATAGTGAGGGGGGGATAAAATAACTAACCTGTAAAGAAAAATTCAACTTACCATTTGACGTCTTCTTTTTTCTAAAATCTTTTTTCAGCCCCAAAAAAGGCCAAATAAAAAGCCATAAGAACCGACGCAATTTAAAAAAAACAAACAAAAAAACAGCGCAAAACAAAATAATCCATCTTCACCCATGCAGGGCTCTGCGCAGACTGAGCTCTGCAGGGCGGGGAAGACTTATAAAGCCTTGCCACGCCCTGCAATTAGGCTAAGAACACTCTGATTGGTTGGTTTAAGCCAATCAGAGTGCTCTTTGTCATTGAACACAGCGTGGGGAAATTCCAAAGAACTTTCCCACGCTGTGTAAAATGACACAGAACACTCTGATTGGTTAGATTCCAAGCCCACCAATCAGAGTTCTCTTTGTCATTTTACACAGCATGGGAAAATTCCAAAGAACTTTCCCACGCTGTGTAAAATGACACAGAGCACTGTGATTGGTGGGCTTGGAATCTAACCAATCAGAGTGCTCTGTGTCATTTTACAAAGAAAGTTCTTTGGCATTTTCCCACGCTGTGTAAAATGACAAAGAGCACTCTGATTGGCTTAAACCAGCCAATCAGAGTGTTCTTAGCCTAATTGCAGGGCGTGGCAAGGCTTTATAAGCCTTCCCCCGTCCTGCAGAGCTCAGTCTGCGCGGAGCCCTCCATAGGTGAAGTAGTAGGTCCCCCCTCATTATTTTTATGGCCCCCAACGACCGCGCAGGGGTGGGGGCCATTGTGATTTATGGCCTCACCCACCGCGCAGGGTTGGGGGCCCGGGGGAGGACAGTAGGTCCCCCCCTCATTATTTTTATGGCCCCCACCCACCGCGCAGTGGTGGGGCAGGGGGGAGGACAGTAGGTCCTCCCCCCATTGTGATTTATGGCCCCCACCCACCGCGCAGGGGTGGATGCTGGGGGGAGGACAGTAGCTCCCCCCTCATTATTTTTATGGCCCCCACCCACCACGCAGGGGTGGGGGCGGGGGGAGGACAGTAGGTCCCCACCAGTGTGTGTCAGGGTCCCTGAGGACAGGTGTCAATCCATATCTGCCAAGTGACCCTATGTAGGGGGAACAGTCCCTATTCTGCTCTGTGTCAGTGTGTATCAGGGATTTCTAGGATAGGTGTCAATCCATATCTGCCAAGTGACCCTATGTAGGGGGAACAGTCCCTATTCTGCTCTGTGTCAGTGTGTATCATGGTTTCTGAAGACAGGTGTCAATCCATATCTGCCAAGTGACCCTATGTAGGGGGAACAGTCCCTATTCTGCTCTGTGTCAGTGTGTATCAGGGATCCTTAGGATAGGTGTCAATCCATATCTGCCAAGTGACCCTATGTAGGGGGAACAGTCCATATTCTGCTCTGTGTCAGTGTGTATCAGGGATCCTTAGGATAGGTGTCAATCCATATCTGCCAAGTGACCCTATGTATGGGGAACAGTCCCTATTCTGCTCTGTGTCAGTGTGTATCAGGGATCCTTAGGATAGGCGTCAATCCATATCTGCCAAGTGACCCTATGTCGGGGGAACAGTCCCTATTCTGCTCTGTGTCAGTGTGTATCAGGGATCCTTAGGATAGGTGTCAATCCATATCTGCCAAGTGACCCTATGTAGGGGGAACAGTCCCTATTCTGCTCTGTGTCAGTGTGTATCAGGGATCCTTAGGATAGGTGTCAATACATATCTGCCAAGTGACCCTATGTAGGGGGAACAGTCCCTATTCTGCTCTGTGTCAGTGTGTATCAAGAATCCTTAGGATAGGTTTCAGTCCATATCTGCCAAGTGCCCCTATGTAGGTGGAACAGTCCCTATTCTGCTCTGAGTCAGTGTGTATCAGGGTCTCTGAGGACAGGTATCAATCCATATGTCAAGGTGTCAATATGTCATATGTCAGGTGTCAATCCATATCCATTGTGATTTAGGAATTTTAGGTGATTTATGCCCTTTATGGATTAAATCCAGACTCTGCATCAACTGTGTAATTTTCCATGGGAGTTTTGCCATGGATCCCCCTTCGGCATGCCACAGTCCAGGTGTTAGTCCCCTTGAAACAACTTTTCCATCACTATTGTGGCCAGAAAGAATCCCAGTGGGTTTTAAAATTCGCCTGCCCATTGAAGTCTATGGCGGTTCGCCCGGTTCGCCCGGTTCGCCGGTTCGCGAACATTTGCGGAAGTTCGTGTTCGCCGTTCGCGAACCGAAAATGTTGTGTTCGCGACATCACTATAGATGAGATTTGTACAATTATTTTGTGTATGTGTCTTTTCATATCCTTTAAATGTGTTTTTTGTACTGAAATAGAAAAAAACTAATAAATTATTAAATAAAATAAAAAAAGAATGTAAACCCGAGATGCCTGGATCACATCTGGCTTCTCCTGCAATGGAAGTCAGATGTCTTCATTGAGCTGAACACGACCCATTATAAGGCCACACAACCTCGTGAAAGTGCTTATCTGATGCTTTCACCTAATGAGAGTAGTCCTGCATGGCCCAACTTAGCTCAGTGGAACTAACCAGATTCCTATTAAAAATCCAGAATCAGACAGTGCAGCTGCCGGTGACCAGTAGTACCAAGTTAAGTTGTCAAACCATAGTTAAGTGGCTTGGAATGTTCCTTTAAATGTCTGCTTGGCAATGTAAGGAGCTGGTATAGCAAAATTGGGGAGCAAATGTCATGTGATAAACAATATAACATAATTGGTATTACTGAAAATGGTAGAAAGAGGAAGGGTATGTTTATATTTGAAACCTGTAGGTTTGCATTCTCCAGACAAGCAAAGCAGGATTGGAAATACCATGGGGAAAAAATCATATTTCTTAGCTAAGGGGATAGATGTCAGATAAATTTACATTTAATGCATACTTGTCCCATATCCAAATAGAATTCACTATTGTCAGGCTATGAAACACATGATAAAGGTTGAGAATGCTTTGGCACATGGCTCCCCAACACCTTCCGCAACTGTATGCACTTAACTTCCTTCCAATCCTCTCTTCCCTACAAATAGATATGAGACGATTACACAAATCCCAACTGACCAAACCAAAATAAGCAGGGGGTATGGGTCTCCCATCAATTACCTCATCCTATCAAACTGCAAACTTACTTTGCTTAGCAAAGTGGCACATCTCAGCATCACCTAAACTGTGGGTGGCAGTGGAGCTCCACCAAGGGGGAGAGACGATCCCCCACCAGTTGTGGCTGGGGGCACCACATACTCGTCCTTACTCACAGGGAACCCATTGATAGACCCCACCATACGGGTGTGGTGCTCTCTACGATACTCACACAAGCTGACCACTGTTCCTGGCCCACTGACCCCTATCACAAATAACCCCAATCTCACAGAGGGTCTTAGGCTCAGAGTCCTACAGGGCTTCCCGATCACTGACTGGACATACCTACGCCAATGGTGCAATGCGGACAAGCTCAAGCCAATGGTAGCCTTGCTACTTGAGGGTTACCCGACAGGGATATAACAACTCCATTACCACCAGGTCAAAAGGTACTACACAGGTAGTACACAGGTCCCTCACCCAATTCTAAAAACGTTGTGCCGCGCGTATCACATATCTCCCAAGGTATCTCCACACTGTACACCATGCTTCTACTGGGAGGTGACATGTAGGTCCCCAGATTCACGATGAGTTGGGAAAGGGAGACCGTGGAAACTCTCACGGATCAGGAATGGGACAAGATATATGCTCTGACCCATAAATGTTCCATAAGCTCTAAGCCAGGGGTTCTCAACCCAGTCCTCAGGACCCCTTACCAGTCCAGGATTTGGGGATTACCTGGGTGTGTCTAAGGTGTTTAGAAAAAGGGGGAAAAAACACCTTAGACTCTAAGGTGTTTTTTTTCTTTATCTAAACACCTTAGACACACCCAGGTAATCCCTAAACCCTGGACTGGTAGGGGGTCCTTGAGTACAAGGTTGAGAACCCCTGCTCTAAGCCATAGTTGCCAACATTTGAAAAAGATTTCCAGGGACACTTTTCAACACAGCTATCAATTACTACCTTGAAAATGTACCACACCCTCTGCAGCAAAGCTCTGCCCACTATGTCCAACCCATATAATTTATCTCCACCTACTTATCATTGGGAACTGGGATGGTAATTTTAAACTTAAGGCCAAAGTAACTGAGTTGGAAAATTTCTCCCATTTAGCTGCAATATTTCAGCCTAAAGTTTGAAATTCCCATCTCAATTCTATCTTTACTGAAACAGTATACAGGTATACACACAAGCTCACTGATACACAAGTTCAACGGCAGACAGGTTCACTGACACAAAAAACAAACTCACTGATATAAACAAATAGGCTCACTGACAGACAAAACTCTGACTCACACACAAGCTTACTACAGTCAAACTCACTAGTATAGACACGCAAGGCTCACTACAGACAAGCTCAGTGACACGCACAAGCTTACTGACAAGCTCACTGACACACACGTGCTCACTACAGACAAGCTTACTGACACACACAAGCTCACTACAGACTGAATACAGTCACAGACTTCTGAACACATTCACACACAGACTGCTAAATACACGCACACACCGACTGCTGAATACACACACAGACTGCTAAGTACACACATACAGACTGCTGAGTACATACACACAGTACACTGAATATGCACACAAAAAACACACAAACAGACTGCTGAATACACACAGAGAGACTGCCGAATACACGGAGAGATTGCTGAATATACACACAGAGACTGCTGAAAACATACACAGAGACTGCTGAGTACACACAGACTTTGTTTAGCCAGGGCGTAGAAGACAAATTGCTAAATACTATTAAATAGTATCTTAACTTGCCTAATATGCCAATTTAGGCGAGTTGAGATACTATATAATATGATTAGAGACTAGGCAGACCCAAGACGCCCATTAGTTTTGGTTGATAGAGGATCGATTTAGCAATTTGTCTTCTACGCCCTGGCCAAACAAATCCATTGTCAGGATTACTAATTGATCCAGCACGTAGGATTGTGTCACACTGAGGACTAATAAGTAACTTTTTACGCACCAAAGAATAGTCAGGATACTTGCCGAGGTTGGGGGACACAGAATGGGACACAATGATTAGGAAAAGTCAGAAGTCAGGGATACCAGAATACAGGGAAGTCAAACAAAGCCAGAGTCAATAACCAGAAATAAACACTCTGGAACACACTCTCGGACAACCACTAAGGGACACCATGACAGGGCAAAGAGGAAAAGTAGAATTACATATAAGCCTTAACAACTGTGATTGGCCAAAATCGACCTTTGACACCAGAATGCGTGCGTTTCCCGCGTGACGTCACATGCGCGCCGACAAAGTCATTAACGTGAGTTGACGTGGGGCTAACATTGGGCGTGCATCTGCATTAGCTGGCATCCATCAACATGTTGCAGGAGTCAGTTATGCAGTCGCAGTGCCGCAGAGCGCAAATACCGCAAGGTGAGGGGGAATATGTTACAGTCATCTATCAAGGTTTGCATAAGGTTGACATATATAGTCACCTAAGGGACAGGCAATGCCTGAAATAGATGACGCATGCAAAGCATAAGGTTCATGTTAACACTTTGTACTCTGCTCACTAAGGAGATGGCAGTCCTATTCTAAATCTGCATAAGCAGGATAGTTGGTTTCCAGCATCTAACAGGGGAGGCTGTGACCATAACTTACAGGTAGTTAATAAAGGTGGATGTAATTCAGAGGTAATAGGTATCTGAGAGACGTTCACATGCATCCTGTGTAATGTGTATAGAGACAACCACTGACTTATCTATATTAACCTTATATCCTGCCACGGAGGAGACATTACAGAGGAAGGAGAACAGGGTGGAATTTCATAGTGAGTACAAGTGAGAATAATGTCCTCTCTCTCTCTCTCCCTCTCCCTCCTTCCCCCCCCTCTCTCTCTCTCTCTATATATATATATATATATATATATATATATATATATGTAGTAAGGCCTTTTGGCCTGTGTTTGTGGGAGGGGCGTATGACACACCCCTTCCCTACTTAAGGGACACCCCTTACCTGGCTCCATACCTTCGAGGTCAGCGTTGCATCCTGAATCCACTTCCGGTTCACGGACGGCGCCATCTTGCTTTCGGAAACTCCACGTTTTTCTTCGGTGTCAGCTATGTCCAGGAACTCCTTACAGGTCTTTCCACGGCCAGCCACGCACAAAAAACCCGGTCTTCTTCGCTGATCGAGTCCGCAGGACTTCTCAAACGTAAGTCCGTCGCCCGGATCACTTCCCACGGCGTCGCAATAATTTTCAGCCTTACTTTACGGCCACACGCTTTACGGCCAAAGTCTCAGGCAAATTAACCCTCCGGTTTCCGGAAACCAAGTACTAAGTATGTAGCATTCTTATGCTTTACTTTTTCCCTCCTTTATTTCAGTTTGCTTCTATATGATAAGTTTTTAGTACCTGATAGTAGGATTATTCATTTTTAATGCAGATTATAGTTCATTAAATACCAGTCTGTTTTATATACATATAACGATTATAGCATGTATTTCATAATTTATGCTGTCACATTAATTATACCTAGGTTAGGGCTCAGGTATTAGTTCATGATATTATCTTGGTATACATATACATAGTTTTGCTTGAACAAACTTTACTTTTTGTGTACCTTCCATTTACACTTAGGACATTTGTTTTAAACAAACGTTTTTTTTTTTTCCCTGTTTAAACACACCATGTACACTTTTCATTACATGGCACGTGTCATATGCTGACTTTTCTTTATGTACTCAAATTACATACACAAGAACTCAGATAATTAATCAGGAATAGGTATAATGTGTATATATATATGTGATAAGGTTTTCTCTAATTTATTTGTGTATATTACGTTGTCACTACCATGTACACCCGATTACATGGCACGTACATTTCCTGACCTTTCTGCGTATACTCAAACGATATATCGTGTATACAGAACACGGTCCCAACATCTCACACTTTCAGGATTGAATCACACTTTTGGTTTAACCTCTCATACGTCAACTTTTTCTGCTAATGGTCAATTTTCATATTTTAACTCATACTCCCTGCACCATGCTTACTACAGTAGCACGGCCATATATATATATTTTAAATTTGGTCACCATGTATACACATTATACGTAGCCACTACAAGCTAATCCTGCGTTATGGTTTTCTCCATAACAATTCAGGCGGGGTACTTCCTTACTCTAATTGTTCCCCTTCAACACATACGGTTAATAAAATCAACCACAGCATATCTAGTCTACGTTAGTATCACAGGATCCATTTCTCATACTATCATATCTATTTCTACCCTTTTAGGTTTATCCAGGTTTTCTATACCTTACGCACCATATACGTATATATACTATCAGGTACATAAGCCTGCTCACGTGTCACATACGTTCTCCCTAAATAGGACATAGAGTACTGGCAAGTTAGGGGTATAGGCCCAAATAGGTATCTCCCCTCTTGGCATACCGCCTATAGTTTAGAGGTCCGCGAGGCCAACACCCCGCCTCAAACGTTTCGGAGGCAAACACCCCTCGAGCCACACGTTAGTTAGCCGCCTCGCAAAGTTTAGAGAGGGCGTCACCTGTCACTCCCTTCCCCTGTTTTTCTTTTATTGTCACCGAGAGGCCTACGAATTCCTGCCACTACATGGGTGGCCTCAATATTCCCTCGCGCCAACGCATAGATAGAGCCTCTCATAGCCACTTGGCAAATAGCAGGGCCTCACCTGTCACCAAAGGACAAGATTAATTTTTCGCCTCACACGGCATAATTAGCCCGCCAGTACATCCCCTGGGTTTCAACACTAACGGTATATTTTCTCATCTAGTATGTCTCAAGAAGGGGTAGAGGATTTCTCCATCCCGAGCACTCCGGCTAGACCAAACTCCCCACCACCGGAAGAAGACATGGCTAGTCCTGCATCATTCAGGTCCTGGACAATCCCTCGCATAACTAGCGAACTCAGGAGGCGACACTTTCCTTTCCCCGCTACTGCCAGGAAAGCGGAACTATACAAACTGTTGCACACCTCAACTGATAACTCTGATGCAGGGGAAGGGACTAGCCAGTCTAACCCGACACATATACAGGGCATGCTTACATCCCTCATGTCATCCATGGGCAAGGTAAACTCCAGGCTGGAGAAACTGGAATCGGTCACCACAGCCCTTACCTTGGCTGGGTCAGCCACTGTGACCCCTCCGCCACTGGTCGAGTTGCCACTAGTTTCTCCAGCCACCACCTCTGACGAGCAGGAGGTTAACCCTGCCCATATGATACCTGAGCACCTTAAGAAGACATCCTGGAAGGTAAAGATGTCAACTTAGCGGCACTACTAATTGCCTCCCAGGATGTGGTGGAGCATAAAACTTATGCGTATGAGGATATTTCTGTGGTGGTCAAGTCCAGGGATGCACGCCTAAACAGGAAACTCACCATCCCGGAATTTGTGTTGGCTTTTGGCATCTACCGGGATGTCATATGTGCCGTTTACCCACACAGGCGTGAGGAATTTGACATGTATATGCACAAGCTGGTGGACCTGGGCAATAAATATGGTGGATCGGCATTTTACGATTACCATAGATCTTTTTCTGCAAAAGTGTCAGGCGCCTTCTCACAGTACGGGACAAGGTCCAACTGGAGTAAGATAGACACAGTGATTTTGCAGACACTTTGCAGGGCTAAGGACGCCAGCTTGTGCATACTGCTCCTCCATGTCTCATTCGGAAAAAAATTTCCCACCACTGCTAACGAGCATACCCACGTGCAAGGACCTAGCTCCGCTGGTCCTACGGAGAAAATAGCTAAAGACAAACTGGGTAGACGTATCAAGTTTCTGGGCAAATCCCAGACATAACAAATGCATTCAAACTACTCGATTTCCTAATGGTCGAGGAGAATTCTTCCCCTCCCAGTAGCCTCAAAGAAACTGTCAGCCTATTCAACCAGTTGGGGGTCCCAGTCTCCCCTACCAAGACCGAAGGCCCAGATACCATCATCACTTTCCTGGGTATCATGCTAGACTCAGCCAACATGCAAGCTACCCTACCACGCACCAAGGTAGAAAACATCCTGACAAACATCAACCTCTATGTACAACTACGCACTTGCAACCGCAAAGAATTACAATCTTTACTGGGGTCACTCAATTTTGCCATGCGTATTATACCCCAAGGCCGTGCTTTCATATCACGTCTCCTCAGCATGTTCTCACGGTTTCTACATGATGCACACAGATTAACCTAGATACCCAAGCCACGGCAGACCTTCTCATGTGGAGAAACTTTTTAAACTCCTGGAACGGAAAAGCATGTTCCTCCCTCAATTGTCTGACACTTCTCCTACTGTTTGGACAGACGCGGCGTCTACCACAGGTTTTGCAGCGATTTTTGGGAACGAATGGCTTTGGGGTAGCTGGCCTTCAGAGGTGCAGGACCTGGAGTGTTTTTTCTCTACCTCAGCTCTTTTCGAGATATATCCCATCGTGGCGGCTGCCGTGGCATGGGGACATCTATGGACAGGTTCATCAGTCAGGTGTTACTCAGACAACCAGCAACCTGTTCCATTATCAACAAAGGTCGCTCCAACTCCCTTACTATCATGAGATTTTTGAGGAAACTCACTTGGTTGGCAGCATGTCATAATTTTTCTTGCATTGTGTTCATATTCCAGGTATCTGTAACGAGGCAGCTGATAATTTGTCTCGTTTTAAATTCCAGGCCTTTCATCACTTCTCCCATCAGCCGCGCTCACAGCCACGGCCACTCCACTGTTCCATCAGCTAACAATGGACTAGACGTTATCATGCAACATTGCAGAACTTTGTCCCAACTAGCTCTATCTACAAATACCAGGAAAACCTACAACAGAGCTTTCAGTTTATTCAAAAGATTCCTTTTGGAACACAACATATTACAACCATTCATCATGACATCTTTTTAGGTTTTGCCTCTTTTTGCCACATCAAACTCAAACTTTCTTACAACACAATCAAACTATATCTTACAGGCATCCAACATCACATGCTGACCTTACAACCCAACAACTCAAGTTTTCATGTCATCATACCAAATCAAGAACATCCTTAGGGGTATACAAAGATCCGAACCCCCGCATACAGCACAGAGGCTTCCTATAGATTTTCATATCCTTAAGAAATTATCACAACTACTAGATCTAAAACCCTTCTCCTTCAACACAACTCTAGTCATCAAAACAGCTATTTACGTGGCTTTTTATGGGTTTCTGAGACCTAGAGAGTTTACCGCCATCAATACAACACAATCCACTCACCTACTGCTTCATTCGCACTTAACCAAACACATGGACTATTATATCCTGACACTACCTCATTCCAAAACAGTCAACACGCTCCACCCGTAGAGGTTAAATACTATCCGACTCACAACAGATGGTGCCCCGTCCAAATACTGGACTCTTATACAGAGAGTCTCAAGGCACCTCCATCACAACCACTTTTTGTTCTACAAGGTTCAGTTCTCACTACTACCAACTTCATGACCCACGTTAGGTCATTACTAACACAGCTGGGACTCAAGCCAGCTAACTATTCAGGCCACTCCTTCCGCATAGGAGCGGCCTCCACAGCCTCCAGTGTTAACATACCGGTTCATGTTATCAAGACACTGGGGCGCTGGAAATCATCCGCTTACACACGATACATTCCTAACCCAATACAAGAAGTAAGAAATGCTTTTCAGAACATGTCTTGTTAAAAGTATGTACATTGGTAGTTTGTATTAAATATTGAAATTTCTATTTTTGCCCTCTTTATTTTCAGGCCTACCTCATCGTCGGTTTCGGCACACCACAACCGACTTGCTACTTTTATACCATCCTACACTTATTAGGTCTTATTTCTCTTTGCCATCATGAGCCCTTCACACAAGTAGTAAGGCCTTTTGGCCTGTGTTTGTGGGAGGGGCGTATGACACACCCCTTCCCTACTTAAGGGACACCCCTTACCTGGCTCCATACCTTCGAGGTCAGCGTTGCATCACCCTCCCACCCACACCTCTTTATCAACTCCTTTTTCTTACATTTCTTCTTGGTGGGCCCTCTTTATTTTCAGGCCTACCTCATCGTCGGTTTCGGCACACCACAACCGACTTGCTACTTTTATACCATCCTACACTTATTAGGTCTTATTTCTCTTTGCCATCATGAGCCCTTCACACAAATATATATATATACCCTGTACTCTGTACCAGACCAGACACTAAAACCCTAAAACCCTTGACCACTAAAACCCTTGACCACTAAAACCCTTGACCATTCTGATGTGAATAAGGAGGGGCACCATGGAAAGTCAGCTGGAGGATTTAAAAATAAATAATGGGGGGGGGGAGGTGAATAGATCACTATTCACACCCCTGCCTAAACCCATGGAAAGTAGGTGGGGGCTATTAATAAAAACAAAAACAAGGGAGGCATCCTAATGCCCCTCTGCTCCCACCCGTAGGGTATACTCATTTTAAACCACCTAGTGTCCTTACAGCCACCACCCATGGATAGTGTGTAGGGCTTTAATATAGATAACAGAAGGACCTGGGTTCCCTAGTGTTCTCACCACCCCTGGGCTGCAGCTGGGGGCTTTGATATAGATAATAGGGAAAACTAGTGTTCCCCAGTCTCCCATGGCCTTTGGGATGGGACTCTAAATAAATATGATCTGTTTTCTAAAGTGTGCTGTAGTGCTGATGGTGCTTCAAATATCCCTTTAATCTCTAAAGACATTTTCTTTATTTGTTGTTGATGCTGATCTACTGAATGCTATTTAACATAAATCAGTCCAGAGACTGGGGAAATTGCTCTATAACTTCAAATGTTACCTTACATTTATGGGTCCATGATAGTATTAATGAGCATGTGGAAATATCAATTCAATTGCACACACACAAAAAAATATTGGGTGGCTATCTAGTTCTAACATTGATACTGGATTGAATTGGGAATAGTTATTACTCAATATGGTGGTGGCAATAGAAAATGTTTAGAATTGTTTCTAGAAACAATTCACCATATAATATGAAGAATTTATTTTTACAAAAAAAATAGCATTTCTTATGTTACATAGTTACATAGTTACATGTCCATCAAGTGCAGCCTTCCTCACATATGTTTTTTGCTGTTGATCCAAAAGAAGGCAAAAAAAAAACCAGTTTGAAGCACTTCCAATTTTGCAACAAGCTAGGAAAAAAATTCCTTCTTGACCCCAGAATGGCAGTCAGATTTATCCTTGGATCAAGCAGTTATTACCCTACATTGAAAGATTATATCCTTGAATATTCTGTTTTTGCAAGTATGCATCTAGTAGCTGTTTGAACATCTGTGTGGACTCTGATAAAACCACTTCTTCAGGCAGAGAATTCCACATCCTGATTGTTCTTACAGTAAAAAAACCTTTCCTTTGCCTTAGACAAAATCTTCTTTCTTCTAGTCTAAACGCAGGACCTTGTGTCCTATGTAAAGTCCGGTTTGTGAATAGATTTCCACACAATGGTTTGTATTGGCCTCGAATATATTTGTATAATGTTATCATATCCCCTCTCAGGCGACGTTTTTCTAAACATTTTTCTTATGTAATATCAATATTTGTGACAATTCTGCTGTAATAGTCTTTTCCTTGATAGTTTTTATCTTATAAGATGACAATGGTTAATTCTAGTTTAAACACAACAAAACTACAGCACAAGACAAGAGCTTCCTTGTTAAAATCCAATCTGTTATCTTTATTGTGGCTTAACAGTGCATTTGTACAAGGATGATCTTTATTGTGTTATTCTGTTGGAAGACATTGTTCGTAATCGTTTAATAACATCGTTGCGGTTTATTAGTTGTTACTCCATTGTTACTGCCAAGATAGTAATCCATCCTTTATTTCAATAGTATGCATCCAATAAAATTTACAACATATATTAAACAAAATATAAACACAATACCGTGTTCCAGTTATTTACATCTTTATTATTGCAATGGCCCAGAGAATATTGCTTTATATTGTACTGCAGACCTTTTTTGGCAGTAAAAAGATCAATATTTGAATTACTAGGCTTGCTGTTAAATGTTTCCACCTGCAGTCCTGGCAACAATATTACGATGAGTCTATAAACGCTCAAACATGATCCAAGACATTCAAGTAAATATGGCAAAGGAAACAAATTTCAAAATCTGTTTCTGTAATTCTGTATTTGGCTTTCAGCAATTTGAATGAAGTGTTTAAAAAATAAATTGCTTTATAATCCATGTTGAAAAGCTTAAACATGATAAATGCTGGATAGACAAAAAAATCAGTAATGTGCAAATAAAATAGGAATATGGCCATGTATATGATAGAAAATTATGATGCATGAAAATATTATAATGTATAACTAAATGTTCACATTTTTATTTATCATCCTAGGTGCATTTTTAAAATCAATAAATATGTGGAAGTATACTTAAATATTTGTATTTTTTCATATATTAATATATATTTTTTTATATATTAAAACATATATGGTATGTTTTGCTATTTTAATATTTAAAATAAAATTGTAGTGCATACAAAAAAAATCTAATAATTTGAAATGCTTATCCATAAATATTAAATCACTGTCTTAATGTCACTGATATCTTCTCAAAAGTGTTCTTGTATCTTTTTAATAATTAAATTGATACCAAAAAAGTGATAATAATCAGTAGACTTGTGGATGATGATGAAAATGTGGCTTACCTGAATTAATTTTTTTTAGAAAATATAATTTTTTTCAGGACATCCAAATTTTGACTGAATATCTGCATGGCTTGGCAGAATTATGAAACCGAGATGTTTTTAGGCTTAAGCTTGAAAAGACTATTTAATAAATCCATTATATTGATATATATGCCTTTTGTTGGGTTGGGGAACAAGGGGCACACTAGAATTCTTAGTGCTGCAATGTAATCATTTTTGCAAGGGACACACTAGAATTCTTAGTGCTGCAAAGTAATCATTTTTTTGCAGGATAAGGGCAATGGTTACACTGTACACAGACCACTTCAAAGACCAGAAGTAGTCTGAGTGCGTATAGTGTGCCTTTAAAGCACTAAGCAACAACAGTAAGCTATTGCTAAAGACAGTGACGTATTGCCATGTAAAGTAAGCATTAATTCATAGTTACATATGCTGAAAAGAAACATGTCCATTAAGTCCAGCTTTTCTTACATCTGTTTTTTGCTGTTGATTCTAAAGAAGGCAATAACCCAGTCTGAAGCACTTCCAATTTTGCAACAAACTTGGAAAGAAATCCTTCTGGATCCCAGAATGGCAGTCAGATGTATCCTGTATTGGTTTAAGAAGGTATTACCCCACAATTTAAAAAGTATTTCCTTAAATATTATGTTTTTGCAAGTATGCATTTAGTTGCTGTTTAACCCCTTAAGGACCAAACTTCTGGAATAAAAGGGAATCATGACATGTCACACATGTCATTTGTCCTTAAGGGGTTAAACATCTGTACAAACTCTGATAAAACCACCTTTTCAGCAGATAATTCTCTATCCTTATTGTTCTTACTGTACAAAAAACTTTTCTTTCCCTTAGACTATATCTCCTTTCTTCTAGTCTAAACATGTAACCTTGTGTAATATTTATAGCCCTGTTTGTGAAAAAATACAGTGGTTTGTAGTGACACGAGATATATTTCTATAATGTTATCATATCCCCACTAAACTAAAGATGTTTAAAGTTGTTAACCTTTCTTCATAACTAAAATAGGCCATTCCTTTTATTAATATTGTAGCCCGACTATGCATTTTTTCTAGTGCCATAATATCCGTCTTTAGGACCGGTGCCCAAAAAATGCACAACATATTCAAGATGTGGTATTACCTGTGATTTCTAAAGAAGCAAAATTATATTCTCATCCCAAGAAAGATTTCCCCTTTTTTATACTTGACAATACCTTACTGGCCTTAGTTACTACTGATTGACATTGCACATTGTTGCCTAGTTTGTGGTCTATAACATTTCCCATATCCTTCTCATGTTTTATCATCCCTAATTCATTACAATTTACGATATAAGTTGCTTGTCGATTCTTTACCCTTACTTTGCATTTTTCTACATTATATTTCATCTGTCATTTGAGTGTCCAGTCCCCCAATCTATCTAAAACCCTCTGCAGCAAAGTAATATTTTGCTCACATTGTATTACTTTAGAGAGTTTTGTGTCATCTGCAAAGACTAAAACATGACTTTCAATGCTTATTTCAAGATTATTTTAATTGATAATCAATTGATGAGCATATTATTGTGCCATTTTGTTTTTCAGTAGGAAACCACATATGCAGTGATAATTTGGGCCCCTGTTTTACAGAGATATATTTTGGAACTAGAAAAGTGGAGACATTACAAAATCTGTGAAATCAAAGGAATTGAATATTTTATATATGAAGAGAGGCTAGAAAACCTGAGTGTGTTTACTTTTCAAAATAAGTATCTCATAGGAGATATCATAACATACAAAGATATACAGGGCCAATACAAGGACAAGAGGTCACTAATTCAAACTTGAAGAAAGAAGATTTGACTTACTGCAGATAAAAAAAAAATGTTATGTATAGTAAAAACAATAAAGAATAGGAATTCTTTGCCAAAAAGTTTGCTTTTTAATTTCAGATCCTGTATGGAGTTTTCAATGTCTGGATGTGTTTTGGAAAAACTGAATATATAAGTATATGATAGTTAATATATGGAATTGCAGCTTGTTGATGCAAGGATAAATCCTTCTGTCTTTTTCTCCAAAATGTGTTGCAAAATTAGACATTTATGTCAAACTATGATTTTCACCTTCTTTTGAAAGTGAAACATTTTTCAAATGTAAATTTGAAATGCCTAGGGGGCATGGTGTGATTGCATTCTTTTTTCTCTGTGACAGAGTACTGCTGAGGTAAGATAATACAATGAATAAATCATTGAAACAAGTGAAGTAAACCAAAAATACTCTGCAGGTTCCATCGTAGTTTTCTTCTCCCATGCTCTGTCAAGATGGTGCCAACAGGGATGCATTGCCTCTACAGGCTCTAAAATCAGTAACAAAACCTCTCTTACCAGGTACACCTGCCGTGGATGTTTTAATCCAGTGGATGCTGGACAAGCTCCAAAATAATCTATAAGCAGATCTAAGTAAAAACAAAAGACCAATATTAAATCTGAAGTGCAAGCTAATGAAGAAGGCACAGCACGGTTGGAAAATGAGGAGGAATTAATTGATGTACACAACTCACTTGAGGATTCATGCTCAGTCATGGAGAGGTAACTGGAAAACATGTTAGAGGACCATGAAGATTACGGCCACCAAAATAATTTAACTACCTTAAAGCTATATTACTAGAGGCCACTGAGCAGGATAATATTGACTGCTTAGTGAAGCAGCAACTTCTACCAGCCTAAATCCCTCTAGAAGTCCCAATCAAGGACACTATTTCTCTTTGAAGGATAGCTTATCAAGCAATAAGATTTAATCCTAAACTATTGGGATGCTACACAGACATCCAGTTATTTACAGATCTATGTGTAACAACCTTGACCAAGAGGAGATTGTTTGACCTATTCACAGAGGTCTCTGGGAGTCAGTGCTAATGTATCACTGGAGCTTTCCAACTTAACTCTTGGTACATTGCAATTACTCACTCCAGAAGTAGGCCACAATTTGTTACTACAGTGAAATATTGCCTTACCTCAGCATGTTTACAGCAAGCCTACTGGTTCCAGCCCCAGTGCTAAAGTGCAATAGAACTGGCATACAATTACTACAGTCAAAAAATTAGTTTTGGAGGACTGGCCTAAGGCCACGTATAAGACCAATTTTGCCTGCTCTAATTTTGGAGATTTTTCTTTTATTGTTGAATAATGTGTTTACCAGGTTTATTGTTTTTATTTTTTGCTTAAATATTTTGTTTTCCTTTAAGGTGTATATTTTACAAAATCTGCACCAGGCTGTAACTCCTATTATATGTTTTCTTTTGGTTGCTCCTTTTGGTATATGTTCTATTTAGCTTGCCCACTCCGAGGTTACTTGTTCGGTCTATGATAAAGTGCCATTTAACCCCAGGGGGAGTATATGTAGTTTGTGTGTTGCACAACACAAAGCTTTGTTTAGTTATGGGCCCCTGGGGTGGAGCATTTGGAGAGAAGGGTGGGCCAATGCTCCACTCCACAGTTTAGTGGTTTTCTTGGGAGACAAAGATCCAGGCCAGGGTTTTTTGGACTGTCTCCAACCCACTGCTCAGCTGCAGATAATCAGCTGTAGCAGTGGGAATAAACCACTCCCTGCTAGGCAGGTACAGAGGGGGATTGCTGGCTTCCTCCCAGGAAGCAGGTAGGAGAGAGGCTGTTCTCTCCAGTGTGAGAGAGAGTCAAGGAGAATGTGTGCACTGGGAGTGCAGAAAAGGAAGCAGTCAAGGCTGGCTTGGAGCACTGGGAGTGCAGAAAGTGAAGCAGTCAAGGCTGGCTTGGAGCACTGGAAGTGCAGAAAGGGAAGCAGTCAAGGCTGGCTTGGAGCACTGGGAGTGCTGAGAGCAGACAAAGAACTAGGTTGGTGGAACCAATCTTGTTTTGTTCTAGTTTAACCCCTGAGAGACAGGGAACCTGAAGTGAGTCAGTGCTCAGAAGAGCTAGGTTTTTGTTTAAAGGGGAAACCTGTTACATTTATGTTTTCATTTGCTGCTGCCTCATGTGTAAACTTACAAACAAAGTTCCTGGACTTTATGCAAATAAAAGGACTGTGCATGTTTTTGCCCTAGAGGACCGTGCTATCTGCAAACAAGGATCACAGGTCATAGATGAGATAGCATTAAAACTTTTCTTGTCATGCCAGTTATCTGCATTCAACTTGATGCCTCTAGTTTTTTGCTTTGTGGTTCACTTATTTATTTGATTGATTGTGTAATTTCATTATTTATCACTTAAGGGGATATTGGGAATTTGGAAGGAGTGTGTTTCTCATGATTTGGAAATTGTGGCACTTTGAATATATTTATGTGATTAGGATAGATGAAGCTCTCCACTGATTATATATTATTTGTGTCAAACAAAGAACAGCCCAATCTAAAATAGCCTTTGTATGTTCTCACACTGGGGTTTAATTATTAACACAAAGAAAATGTGCTAATAAATTTGCAAAGTATTATGCAAGCCTGTAATTTGCAGGGAGATAGCCAGCAATGTCCCCTTCTATAGTCCAATCTTTTTTTAGATTCAGTACACATACAACAATTATTTGCTTAAGGCTTACATTATATAACATTTACCAGAGATGTTTATTAACTTCAACAAGCTATTAAAGAAATGCCCTTGAATAAATCACTGGGTCCTGATGGCCTACCTAATACTTATTATTTCACTTTATCTACAATACTGGCCCCTATCTAACAGAAATTTTTCAAGCAAGTTATCATGCTGGGGCCCTTCTTTTGAACATGCGTTTGGCACATATAGTTACCTAATACAAAACAGGAAAACTGACAATCATCCATCAAAACATATTAATTTTACATTCTGACATCAAGTTATATGTGAAGCTCATTGCAAACAGAGTAGATAAAGTTATCCCAAGCAAAGTCCATTACAACCATATGGGCTTTGAATGCATACAACAAAGGGTAGACAGTACTCACAACCTTTCTTATTTGGTTCAACATTTAAACACTTAATTTGCTTGGGACTACTATTAGCTTTATATCCTGAAAAGTATTGGATATATTGAATTGGTTGTATGAAATTTGGTTTTGAAGAAGAATGGTATTTTTGACCTATCAGACACCATCTGCAACAGTATCAGACTTGCTCTGCAATGCTGGATATTTCTCAGATCCTTCTACAATTACTAATGGCACTCATCAGAAGTGACCCTTATCACATCTTTTATTTGTGTTTGCGATAGAGCCCCTGTCATGTGCGATAAGGCACCACTGAGATATCTCTGGGATTAAGATTAAGGTTCTAAAGAGTACCATAAATGTATTTCTTTATTCGCTGGCAATGTTTTATTGATATTAACAAGTCCCATAACCTCACTCCCAAATTTGCTGGCACTGCTGTTATCCTTTAGATGACTATCTAATTACAAGCTTACTGAATCCAAGACTCGGCTTCTTCCAATATATTTATCATGTTCCACCACCCAAGCGCTTATAGCTTCCTTGAAATTTGAATGGAGTTCAGACTACAAAACTTAATTGGGAGCCAATATAGCAATAGTTTGCTATATTTAACCATGAAGGGGAAGACCTAGGGGAAAGGAGGGATCTCCCCCTCCTCCCACAGGGTCAACCAACTAGGAAGCCCCTTCCTTCATATAATGCTAAAACGTAACCTTTAATGAAAAATACAGTAAAATGTAGTGACGTAAATACAAATGAACAATACGAATAATAAAATGGAGGTAGAGGGTGCAGACAACTATCAAACGGAGTGTCAGATAAAGGATATATATTTCAGTAATAAGATCGCTGAGAACGCCTAATGATATTTGAAAGAATCCTAGAAATGTGACACCCGTGCCGTATCATACAAAGATGCATATAACCGGGAAATCCTATAGGGCTAAGATCTGGGATGATGGTAGGGGATAGGAGAGGTATGCATAAAATACCCACATGAATGAATCAAAAAACCCTCCTGTAGGAACCCACAAAATGCTAGAGGGGGAAACAACCCATAAACCACTATCCTCAAAATACTAAAGCTCCTAGTATGTAATATGCACAGAATACTTTATTCTGGATGTACTGTTAGAGATAATAGACCTAGAACAGTGGGTAAATCTCCTTTCAACAGGGAATAGTAACACTAAGAATTTGAATGTAATAAGTGGAGACAAAGTTGCTACAAAATAATATATCCCTCACAGATAATGTCCCTACAGCTCAAATGTCCTATCCAAACATGATGGATCTAAGGATAAAGGGTAATGGAGACATCTTATCTTATCTTGAAACATGTGGGTTGAGACATGAACGTCATACTCTGTTCGTAAATGAACTGCTGAGATTTGTGTTAACCCACAATTTCTTCCTATTTGATGGCCAGTTCTACCACCAGGTGCAGGGTACAGCTATGGGTATGTTGTGTGCCCTGTCATACGCCAGCCTGCACCTGGGGTGGTGGGAAGAGAATGTGTTTTTTTCAAATACAAATGCTAAGTTTAACAAATATATCTTTCTATGGAAAAGATAATGTCCTCGTTGTCTGGATGGGCAGAGGGGGCTCCTTCACGGCCTTTGTTGAGAGACTGAACTCCAATGACTTGAACCTAAGGTTCCCGATGGAGATTGGTGGCTCAACTCTGAATTTTTTGGACTGCACCTTCAGAATCTCCAACGAACTGGGGATTGAGACCACTCTCTATAGGAAACCACCTCGACCAATACTATGTTGAGGTGGGGATACCCTTGAAGAAGGGTATCCCAGCCGGACAGTACCTCCGTTTAAGGAAGAACTGCTCAACCATTGAGGAATTCATCGATCAGGCCAAGCTTCTTAGAACCGGGTTCAAGGAGAGGGGATACCCCATCCGCTGCCTCAAGTATGCGTATCAGAAGGCTCTTCTGAGTGATAGAATGGAACTCTCAAAAGATAAGGTGGCACCAAATAAACAAGAACCCATCCGTTGTATAGCTACATTTGATTTAGGGTGGGATCAGACTAAACGGATATTGGGTAGGTTTTGGCCTCTTATATCCCAAGATCCACAGCTTAAGGGAATAGTGACTACCTTTGTTTCCCTCACAGCACGTAGAGGCAAAAATTTGAAAGAGGTTTTGGTTCCTAACTAAACTTAACTAAACTTAACTAAAAAAGCTACCAAAAATTGGCTTTCCGTGCAAGGCACCTACCAATGTGGCAGGTGCGTGGCATGTCAGTACATGATGAAAGACTCCAAAATCCTTTACGGATTCAAGGGATAATTTAGTGTGTCGAGTTACACAATTTGTTAATTGTAACACCAAGGGGGTGGTATATCTTCTGACTTGTGTATGTGGTCTTAGATATGTGGGGAAACCATTCGCCCCTTCAAGAGGAGAGTTATGGAGCACATACACTCAGTTATAAATTTCATGGATACCCCTGTGGCAAGACACATCAGGAGTGATCACCATGGAGACACGGGAGGGATTAAGTTTGCAGGGATCGAGAAGGTGCAGATGGGTCGAAGAGGAGGTGATTTAGATCGAACCCTCCTCAAAAGAGAATGTTTTTGGATTTATAGATTTAACACTCTGGCCCCCAATGGATTAAATGAGGGATTTACGTTCACTCCCTTTATTGACAAATAAGGTACACAAGGAGTAATAATTATTAACATCTCAGTTAATGCAACATTACCCAATATGTATATAATATTCGTGTAAATACTTTCTTTTTTATGTTCGATTAATTTCTTGATAAATATGGATTTCAGTGGTTCAATTCTCGTCATTATATATGACATACAATAGTGTCACTGTAGCACTGATACACTTTAGTATCATGTTAAGTATGTAATATATGTCTCATCCTATTGGAAATCAGTAGGATATTATGGTTTAGCCAGCGGATGATTCCACAAATAGTTGGTAGATAGACATGTTCCCCGTACAATGGAGAGGTACATTACCACCCTCACTATGCCTACCATCCTTTGATTATTATAATTATTATTTATTATTATTCATATTTTTTCATTTTTTGTATTTAATATTTTTGCAGGGTCCTTCTATCAAAGTTTTTCTCTATTTATACATATATTGATACACCTTAAAGGGTCCCTGTAGAATCTAAACTGGCTGGGAATAGGCAGTTTGCATATATCTGTCCCCTTATCTGGAAAGGTCAGGGGACATAGAGAAAATGGTTGACATATGATTCTTCCACCATGTTAGGGATAGGATTTGCAGGGATTCTGTATATATTTATGCCTAAACTTTGTGGCAATAGACATTAAGCCTCTTATATTTGGGCTATAATTTTGTCCCCCTATTTCGATATAACAGGGGGCGCTGAGCACATAAATGGCATATGATTCCCTTGATACGTTTGGGAAAGTAGTATGCCACAATGTTAGACAATGTGTTCCCTTTTGTTTGATGGCAAATACATTGGCAGTTTTTTATGTACATTTTGGTTCGTAATCTCTTTTTATTCATTCAGATAACGATATACAAGGGGTTAACGCTTACTGCATGTCCTACCAATTATACAGTGACACGTATACAAGTGGGCAGGACTTGCTTGAACGCCGGTTTTGGCGCGAGCAGGATTCACACGCCCTCTCAATTTTGTCGGCTCAGTCTGTGTATAAATGAGCATGGTCTGACGAGGACCACTGCTTTGCCTGTGATGAAGGCGCGATTAGTAGCGCCAAAACGCGCGTTAGGCAGTCTAGGAGAGGGAGCAGACAGTATATTCTTTTACAGCAGCCACTATTAGTTAGCTACTATTACCGGGGGTTTGGGGGTATTGATGTTTTGGGGGAGTCTCACTGTTTCTAATAAGCACCAGTGGAGTTATCCGCCTCACTTCCCTTTACCCTTAGATCCATCATGTTTGGATAGGACATTTGAGCTGTAGGGACATTATCTGTGAGGGATATATTGTTTCGCTGCAATATATTTTGTAGCAACTTTGTCTCCACTTATTACATTCAAATTCTTAGTGTTACTCTTCCCTGTTGAAAGGAGATTTACCCAATGTTCTAGGTCTATTATCTCCAACAGTACATCCAGAATAAAGTATTCTGTGCATATTACATACTAGGAGCTTTAGTATTTTGAGGATAGTGGTTTATGGGTTGTTTCCCCCTCTAGCATTTTGTGGGTTCCTACAGGAGGGTTTTTTGATTCATTCATGTGGGTATTTTATACATACCTCTCCTATCCCCTACCATCACCCCAGATCTTAGCCCTATAGGCTTTCCTTGTTATATGCATCTTTATATGATACGGCACGGGTGTCACATGTTGGATTTCTAGGATTCTTTCAAATATCATTAGGCGTTCTCAGCGGTCTTATTACTGAAATATATATCCTTCATCTGACACTCCGTTTGATAGTTGTCTGCACCCTCTACCTCCATTTTATTATTCGTATTGTCATGTTGGTGGAGTACTCGAAACAGCGCAACATGGCACACAGGTCTCGCATGGAGGCCCACTCATTGGTGGTGAAGTGGTGCTGTTCCGCAGAGCGACTGAACCGTGCGTGCTGCAGCTGAAACTCCACTATCACCTGCTGCTGCTCGCACAGTCTCTCCAGCATGTGCAAGGTGGAGTTCCACCTTGTGGGCACGTCGCATATAAGGCGTTGTGCGGGAAGGCCAAAGTTACGCTGCAGCGCAGACGGGCGAGCACCAGCAGGGTGAGAACACCGAAAGCGCGCACAGACGACCCGCACTTTCTGCAGCAGCTCTGATATAGTCGTTTTTCAGGAATTTCTGCACCACCAAATTCAGCACATGCGCCAGGCAAGGGATGTGTGTCAAAGCGGCTAGGCCCAGAACTGCTACGAGATTTTGCCTATTATCGCATACCACCAGGCCGGGCTTGAGGCTCAGTGGCAACAACCACTCATCGGTCTGTTGTTCCATGCCCGTCCACAGCTCCTGCGCGGTGTGGGATTTTCCCCCCAAACATATGAGTTTTAAAACAGCCTGCTGTCATTTCTCCATGGTTGTGTTGAAGTTGGTGGTGAAGGTGATACACTGACCGGATGAGGAGGTGGTAGAGGAGGAGGAAGAGGAGTATGAGGAGGAGGCAACAGGAGGCATGCAATCCTCGGTGGCGGAAGGACATGTGCCAAACTACTATCCTCCTCAGGCCCAGCCGCCACTCGATTTGCCCAATGTGCAGTTAGGGAGGTATAGCGTCCCTGCCCATGCTTACTGGTCCACGTATCAGTGGTTATGTGGACCTTGCTGTGGCGAAATTAACATCCCCACTTGTGCCTGGAGAGGACTACATGCCAGCCTCTTGCCATTTGATTATGGTCCCTGGGAGATTTGGTTTTTTTGTTTAAGTTACAGTACATGTGTAAAAAGTGTATTTTTCCTGCCTGTGATAATTACTTTAACCCATTATGTTCAGTAATTACATCACAGGCAAAGGGGAGGATTTGTGTGTAATTGCTGGGAGTGTTTTACTATAATGTACATATTTTATTGGTTGTTTTACAAAACCCTGTGGGCGGTACTATGTGTGTAAAATGGGCATAAAAGCAGAGTGTTTCATTAAAAGCTTCAGTTCTTCTTCAAACTCAATCTGAGTCCTGTCTCTTATTGGGGGAATCGGCTACAAGGGATTGCTATGCTCGTCATACTCTCTTGCTATAATCACTGAGCTCTTGTAAGAGCTGTTCTGTTCCTGTTACGCTCTCTGGGGAAATAGAGGTTCACTCACTGGAAACTGGATCCTGGCCTTGGGTCCAGGGTGGGTGGAGACGGCGACACCGCGGCGCAGCTGCATCGCTGGAAGTGGGGTCTGCAGTGCTGATGTGTCGGTTGGAGTGCTTGGAGTCCTCAGCGAGCACTAGGAGCATTGATTGGTGAAGGTACTCGGTCAGAGTGCCAGGGATCCATCACACTTGCCACAGATGGCGTTGCGCAGTGCACACCTGATTTTGTCCGCCAATTGGTTGTGCAGGGAAGGGATGGCTTGCCTGGAAAAATAGTGGCAGCTGGGAACCATGTACTGTGGGACAGCCACCGCCATCAGGTTTTTAAAACTGTCCATCTCCACCAGACGGAATGACAGCATTTCAAAGGCCAGGAATTATTTTATGGTTCTATTTGACTCTCAGATAGGAAGTGCACGCCCCAAATTTACTTTTTAGCACCAAATAAATGTGAATTTTTCAAACTGCGATGTAACCACAGTATTTGATGGTTCTATTTGACTCTCAGATATAAAGTGCACGCCCCAAATGTACTTTTTAGCACCAAAGAAATGTAAATTTTTCAAAGTGCGATGTAACCACAGTATTTCGGGTTTAGTACAATACATAGTGAATAACTTAATACATATAATAATGACTAAACCAGACGCACTGTAAATAGATGCAGTATCTATATGATCTTAATTGGTAACTCCAGGTATACGGTATTGGGTTCTAATCAAAAATACTTTATAATGTTCTTAGCAGAACAGAAATCCAAGAGAACACACAAATACCAAAGGAGTACCAAAAAGATAAGATACAAACAAGGGAAGATAGAGTATTAAGGCTGGAGTAATAGTGGTGGATTCTCTAAACAGTGGAAAATCAGAGAGTCCACCAGAGTATAAATGGTACACTTACCGAAATGGTACCATATAGGGTATAAATCCTGAATCTTAAAACTCCTAAATAAGTCACCTCCAAGGGTGTGCTGGGCTATCAATGTAAATAAAATGATCTATATACAGATACAGCCACCAAAAGCACAAAGTATAAAGAAACAAATATGTATCCCTGCAGCTCCTAAGGAAAACACCTTCAGGGGTGTTCTATACTGTCCCTAGGAGTGAAAAGCAGAAGAGGTACCATATAGAGTATACATCCTGAGTCTTAGATCTCCTAGAGAGGAGAGAAGGATAAATACTGCTCCAAATGCCTATAACAGATATCTTCTAAATAGCATCACTCTGTGCTATCTGGACAAAAATAGGTGAACCAAAACAAAATTAAATTAACCACCTAGTGTTCCCATAGTGTTAAGTGAATAAAAGGATTTAACCCCTATTTTTGTCCAGATAGCACAGAGTGATGCTATTTAGAAGATATCTGTTATAGGCATTTGGAGCAGTATTTATCCTTCTCTCCTCTCTACTCCTAGGGACAGTATAGAACACCCTCGAAGGTGTTTTTCTAGGAGTTGTAGGGACATATAGTTGTTTCTCCCTACTTTGTCCTCTCTGTGGCTGCATATGTATCTTATTGATTGATCCTTTGATTCAACATTGATAGCCCAGCACACCCTTGGGGGTGCCTTATTTAGGAGATCTAAGACTCAGGATGTATACTCTATATGGTACCTCTTCTGCTTTTCACTCCTAGGGACAGTATAGAACACCCCTGAAGGTGTTTTCCTTAGGAGCTGCAGGGATACATATTTGTTTCTTTATACTTTGTGCTTTTGGTGGCTGTATCTGTATATAGATCCTTTTATTTACATTGATAGCCCAGCACACCCTTGGAGGTGACTTATTTAGGAGTTTTAAGATTCAGGATTTATACCCTATATGGTACCATTTCGGTAAGTGTACCATTTATACTCTGGTGGACTCTCTGATTTTCCACTGTTTAGAGAATCCACCACTATTACTCCAGCCTTAATACTCTATCTTCCCTTGTTTGTATCTTATCTTTTTGGTACTCCTTTGGTATTTGTGTGTTCTCTTGGATTTCTGTTCTGCTAAGAACATTATAAAGTATTTTTGATTAGAACCCAATACCGTATACCTGGAGTTACCAATTAAGATCATATAGATACTGCATCTATTTACAGTGCGTCTGGTTTAGTCATTATTATATGTATTAAGTTATTCACTATGTATTGTACTAAACCCAGCTTATGAGCCTCACCTCGGTGAGTCTCCAATATATTTAATTTTTGTTCAATACTTTATTTGGGTACAAGCCCTATATGGTGGAACTGGAACCACCAAACTGACCTCAGTTTGTCACACGCTCTCATAACTATATGAGGTGTTTGACACACTTCCTCTATTTTAACCACAGTATTTGACGGTTCTATTTGACTCTCATATATGAAGTGCATGCCCAAAATTTACTTTTTAGCACCCAAAAAATGTGAATTGGTCAAACTGCGATGTAACCACAGTATTTGACGGTTCTATTTGACTCTCCGATATGAAGAGCATGCCCCAAATTGACTTTTTAGCACCAAAAAATGTGAATTGGTCAAACTGCGATGTAACCACAGTATTTGATTGGTTATATGTGACTCTCAGATACGAAGTGCACGCCCCAGATTTACTTTTTATCACCCAAAAAATGTGAATTGGTCAAACTGCGATGTAACCACAGTGTTTCACGGTTCTATTTGACTCTTAGATATGAAGTGCACACCCCAAATTTACTTTTTAGCACCAAAAAAATGTGAATTGGTCAAACTGCGATGTAACCACAGTTTTTGATTGGTTATATTTGACTCTCAGATATGAAGTGCATGCCCCAAATTTACTTTTTAGCAACAAAGATATGTGAATTGGTCAAACTGCGATGTAACCACAGTATTTGACGGTTCTATTTGACTCTCAGATATGAAGTGCACACCCCAAATTTACTTTTTAGCACCAAAATTTTTTAATTTTTTCAAAGTGCGATGTAATCACAGTATTTGACGGTTCTATTTGACTCTCCGATATGAAGAGCATGCCCCAAATTTACTTTTTAGCACCAAAAAAATGTGAATTGGTCAAACTGCGATGTAACCACAGTATTTGATTGGTTATATTTGACTCTTAGATATGAAGTGCACACCCCAAATTTACTTTTTAGCACCAAAAAAATGTGAATTGGTCAAACTGCGATGTAACCACAGTATTTGATTGGTTATATTTGACTCTCAGATATGAAGTGCATGCCCCAAATTTACTTTTTATCACCCAAAAAATGTGAACTGGTCAAACTGCGATGTAACCACAGTATTTGACGGTTCTATTTGACTCTCCGATATGAAGAGCATGCCCCAAATTTACTTCTTAGCACCAAAACATTTTAATTTTTTCAAAGTGCGATGTAATCACAGTATTTGACGGTTCTATTTGACTCTCAGATATGAAGTGCACGCCCCAAATTTACTTTTTAGCACCAAAAAAATGTGAATTGGTCAAACTGCGATGTAACCACAGTGTTTCACGGTTCTATTTGACTCTTAGATATGAAGTGCACACCCCAAATTTACTTTTTAGCACCAAAAAAATTTGAATTGGTCAAACTGCGATGTAACCACAGTATTTGATTGGTTATATTTGACTCTCAGATATGAAGTGCATGCCCCAAATTTACTTTTTGGCAACAAAGATATGTGAATTGGTCAAACTGCAATGTAACCACAGTATTTGATTGGTTATATTTGACTCTCAGATATGAAGTGCACGCCCCAAATGTACTTTTTATCACCCAAAAAATGTGAATTGGTCAAACTGCGATGTAACCACAGTGTTTCACGGTTCTATTTGACTCTTAGATATGAAGTGCACACCCCAAATTTACTTTTTAGCACCAAAAAAAAGTGAATTGGTCAAACTGCGATGTAACCACAGTATTTGATTGGTTATATTTGACTCTCAGATATGAAGTGCACGCCCCAAATTTACTTTTTATCACCCAAAAAATGTGAATTGTTCAAACTGCGATGTAACCACAGTATTTGACGGTTCTATTTGACTCTCCGATATGAAGAGCATGCCCCAAATTTACTTTTTTTTTTTTTTTTTAATTCTTTATTTTGGTTGTGCACTGATTGAACAAACAGCCGGCGTGTGCCACAACAGCGACATCCGGCAGAGTAGGTAAACACTGGTATAACATGTTATGGCATTGGATATACAGGCACATTTTTTATATTATTTTAAAACAGTAGAGCAGGATCGCGTTTGATTTTAAAATGGTAGCATATTACACATGTCATGGAGAGACAGATACAGAAAAAACATATGCGGGGAGCATGACTTGTTCATGAGAGCGTACATAGAGTGTTAAATGATAGGGAAAGAAGAATTACAGTGAGAAACGTTTAAATGACATGCGAGGTACAAATCTCTTAACTTTGAGTGTGGTGATGTAATTTATGGACACGTGTTAGTTACTCGAAGTTGGATTGGTTATGCTCAGCAATGCTTGTCAACGCTTGAGAGGTGTACTTGCATTATATACTTATATGGTCTAAGTGATCATACATTTATCCCATAGGATCATATGTCGTTCTGGGTATGAGTACATTAAAGAGTTAGGTGATTGTAAGCATGCATTTAAGCTAAGCGATATATCACATCAGAAAGATTAGATTATAAACACGCTGGAAATAAATGATAGTCTACAAGTAGTAGGTATATCACCCTGGCTGATTCAGAGTTCTTAGGTTGAATAATGTTCCCGAGGCCTTGTTTGTGGTCGCAGGTCTGCACTTAACCGATGCCCGTTCTACTATGAAGGTGTGACCAGGTGCCGGTGTCCGTCGGTGGTCGGGTAGTGCCGCTCCAGGGGTGTCTTCGTGCTTCTGGTAGGCAGCCAGTCTCCCCAGCCAGCCAGGCGTGCCCCTTTTGGATGTCCGAATATGAGTGTCCATTAGGGAGGACGCTCGGGAGCTGATCAAAGCATCTGAGTGCAGGGGGGCCCTGTGGGATCCTCGTCCTGGCCGCTGTGCTCTATGCTGCGTGTAGGGCGGGTATGTGGTCAGCCCCGTCGCGGGAGTACCTTGTTTGGTGGTAAGGCCGACAGTCGCTGACATGGGTGAGTGGTGTTCAGTATGCGCCAGTGCAGCAGCCATTATGGATCCGGGTAGGCCTCCACCGTTGCCTGTCCGAGGTATAGTTCGTGGGGAGGGCGGGTAGGAGGTTGCTCGCGGGGCCGCGGTGCTTGGCATGCTGGGCCTATGTTCTTCCTGCCCCCTGTATTCGTTTTTGGAGGCCTGGTTGGTTGGTCTGATCTCCCTTATGGAGTAGTCTCCTCCGCTGGTCTGGGCACACATGGAATCCGCCATCTTGGGTGGGGCGGTCAGGCGCTCGGGCGGGGTGGCACCATCTTTGGGCCCTGGATGCGTAGCCTTTGGGTGAGGACCGGGATCACCCCCACCGGTCCATAGGGGGGGGGGACAGGGCCGAGTCCGCCCGGGTCTCCGCTTCCATTTCGGCACCATTAGGCAGGATAGAGGGGCAGCGGCCGTCCGTCCCTCTCACCGCCGGCATAGGCCCCCACTCGATCGTCGAGGGCCTCGCTTCCAGGGGACTGTAGCACCAATCGCCAGCCTCTCCCTGGATCCGGTGTCTCTGTGGCTTTGAACACCCGTGCTGGCGGTTTATTATTAGGTCTTTTTTCATGTTTTGGTTATATAATCGAGGATGTGTAGCAGGAGCTAAACTCGTGTGTGACCGTCCAGCTTGGCGGTTCGGCCCCGCCCCCCCAAATTTACTTTTTAGCACCAAAAATTTTTAATTTTTTCAAAGTGCGATGTAATCACAGTGTTTGACGGTTCTATTTGACTCTTAGATATGAAGTGCACACCCCAAATTTACTTTTTAGCACCAAAAAAATGTGAATTGGTCAAACTGCGATGTAACCACAGTATTTGATTGGTTATATTTGACTCTCAGATATGAAGTGCATGCCCCAAATTTACTTTTTATCACCCAAAAAATGTGAACTGGTCAAACTGCGATGTAACCACAGTATTTGACGGTTCTATTTGACTCTCCGATATGAAGAGCATGCCCCAAATTTACTTCTTAGCACCAAAACATTTTAATTTTTTCAAAGTGCGATGTAATCACAGTATTTGACGGTTCTATTTGACTCTCAGATATGAAGTGCACGCCCCAAATTTACTTTTTAGCACCAAAAAAATGTGAATTGGTCAAACTGCGATGTAACCACAGTGTTTCACGGTTCTATTTGACTCTTAGATATGAAGTGCACACCCCAAATTTACTTTTTAGCACCAAAAAAATTTGAATTGGTCAAACTGCGATGTAACCACAGTATTTGATTGGTTATATTTGACTCTCAGATATGAAGTGCATGCCCCAAATTTACTTTTTAGCAACAAAGATATATGAATTGGTCAAACTGCGATGTAACCACAGTATTTGATTGGTTATATTTGACTCTCAGATATGAAGTGCACGCCCCAAATGTACTTTTTATCACCCAAAAAATGTGAATTGGTCAAACTGCGATGTAACCACAGTATTTGACGGTTCTATTTGACTCTCCGATATGAAGTGCACGCCCCAAATTTACTTTTTAGCACCAACAAATTTGAATTGGTCAAACTGCGATGTAACCACAGTGTTTCCCGGTTCTATTTGACTCTTAGATATGAAGTGCACACCCCAAATTTACTTTTTATCACCCAAAAAATGTGAATTGGTCAAACTGCGATGTAACCACAGTATTTGACGGTTCTATTTGACTCTCAGATATGAAGTGCATGCCCCAAATTTACTCTTTAGCCCCCAAAAAATGTGAATTGGTCAAACTGCGATGTAACCACAGTATTTGACGGTTCTATTTGACTCTCAGATATGAAGTACACGCCCCAAATTTACTTTTTAGCACCAAAGAAATGTGAATTTTTCAAAGTGCGATGTAACCACAGTATTTGATGGTTCTTTTTGACTCTCAGATATAAAGTGCATTCCCCAAATTTACTTTATAGCACCAAAGAAATGTGAATTTGTCAAAGTGTGATGTAACCACAGTATTTGATGGTTCTATTTGACTCTCAGATATGAAGTGCACGCCCTAAATTTACTTTTTAGCACCAACAAATTTGAATTGGTCAAACTGCGATGTAACCACAGTGTTTCCCGATTCTATTTGACTCTTAGATATGAAGTGCATGCCCCAAATTTACTCTTTAGCCCCCAAAAAATGTGAATTGGTCAAACTGCGATGTAACCACAGTATTTGATGGTTCTATTTGACTCTCAGATATGAAGTGCACGCCCTAAATTTACTTTTTAGCACCAAAAAATTTGATTTTTTTTCAAAGTGCGATGGAATCACAGTATTTGACGGTTCTATTTGACTCTCAGATATGAAGTGCACGCCCCAAATTAAATTTTTAGCACCAAAAACATGCGAATTAGTCAAACTGCAATGTCACAGCGGTATTTTAAAATGCCTAGATGTTGCCCACTGAGCTACCAGAACAAGATTAAAGTAATGTGCCTGGCACACATGCAGTTGCAGGGCAGGGTACAAAAATGTAGTATAGCACCCACAAAAATAATCGCTATAGTTTGCAGATTCAACACCAGAATTCTTTCCTAATCTGTCCCTCACAGCTGCAGCATCCTCTCCCTATACTAATAAGAGCTCATGTGAGCCCAGCTTATATAGAGGCTGGGTCACATGCTGCACTGGTCAATCATAGCCATGCCATTAGTAGGCATGGCTGTGATGGCTTCTAAGGGCACACGAGTCAAACGCTTGTTGATTGGCTGCCCTGCAGCTTTTCAAAATGCACTATTAAATCGCCGAACACCAAACTCGAACCCGAACTGTTACTGAAATGTCCGGGTTCGGGGTCAAAAAAATGGTAATGTTCAGTACGAACCCGAACTTTACATTACGGGTTCGCTCAACTCTACTCATTAATATAATGCAAATATGTTTCCAAACCAGTAAAATTTGCAAGGCTGTTACACGGTGTTGCTTTAATCAGTGTTCACTTGCTTGCTGGGAGTAACAAAGTGCTATATGTTAGTGGAGACTCACAATAAACATATGTAACAATGGTATCTCACCGTTTACCATGTCCATAACTTTTATAAAATAGTCTCCAATGCCTGTTGGAGGTATAAAAGCATTCATACCTTGCTTTAAGTAAATTCATTCTGGACTGAGGTGCATGATCTGCTAATCCCATTATGTGATAATCACATTGTAAAAGCCCTACTCACCTTTCTGTGCCTTTCTTTTCCTACCACAATTCCATTTTGTGCTAAGGCAATAGGTATGCACATTCTACAAGTGGCTTGAAGTCTCATTGTGCACATTGAAAATCAGAGCAGAATTCTAAGTCCATAGATCTGATAAAGCTTATCATTCTAAACTACTGACACAAGCAATTACCAATGCATTCCAAAATAATTTAAAACGTTAAATAGTTTAAATATAAAAGCGCTAATTGTATGGCTCTATGTGCACAAATGAGGTATAAAGGAAAAATTATATATACAAACAGTCCCTAATATACCTCAAAAAATGTATACTTCCAATATACAATTAAATCTCCAAAAGCTGCTACACACCTGTGAGTACCCAAAACCCTCACCAACACTCAAACCAAATACTTATAAAGGTGGAGCGCAAAGTCAGATCCACATCCCCTTAGGGTCCTTTAAGTGGTTTCAGCTCAGATGAATATATGGAAAAAATAAAGTGCATATAATAGTGAAGCACAGTTACATTCAATTACACATATTTATTAATAGTTCACTAGACATCAAACACTCCTAACACTGAAGAGAAATAGATCAAAGTCAATTTCAAGTAAAATACATAAATCAGACAATACACATAAGTATGAAAAACAATAAACAAACTAAATCTTAAGCCTCTTACGAGATAAAAATAAGTGAGTGTATGCAGTCCCAGCTGCTACTCACAAACGCTTTGTAATTGCCTGAGCCCAGGTACGGTGTTAGCAGCCGGCTTCTCCTTTTTCCTCCACGGATATTTCGGGGAAAGCAGACCGCTGAAAAATGCTGGGCATCAGTTAGGGTTCTCCGAGCTTCCCGGGTGCTCCGCCCCCTTTGCGTCAATGCGTCACAAGCGTGCGTGGCGTGCGTCACTGCGTCATCTACGTGTTTCGCCGAAGCTTCCTCAGGACGTAAAGCAGTGATGCCGTCTTGTCTAAATTGTCCATTATTTAAAGCAGTCCGCTCATTTCTTATTGGACCACTTCTAATAGTCTCTCATGAACAAGTGTACAACAAGTTCACAATCTCTGTTTAACCCTGTGGTTTGCCTGCATCTAGTACACTGCCTATTTTACACATTACACATAACAATTAAATATATTTTAATACATTACTAGCAAACAATTCAGTACTCTTAGTTTTGCAGCTTGATCCCTAATTTCCAAGGGAAAAATAGATAAAAATAATTAATATTAGCACATAATCTCAACATATTTTTAAACCAGACTTTAACTCTATTTGAATAAAGTGCCCCTTTTCCAAAAAACTTGCGCATATTTAAGGTGACCATTCCCCATTTTAAGGTGCTATGATGAGTATTCTAAAAATATTAAAACAGAAATAAAAAATAAATAATAAATAACAAAAAATAAGATAAAAAATAGTCTCTCCCAAAATCCCTTAAAATATTAATAATAATTATATTTATAAAAATCATAAGAAGTGGCACAACTCAAAATCATTATTTAGGCCAAATGGAATGAGGGTGTTGAGTTCAAAGAAAAAACTAGGTCAAATGGAAATGAGATGGATCTTTGAACTCAACACCCTCATTCCATTTGGCCTAAATAATGATTTTGAGTTGTGCCACTTCTTATAATTTTTATAAATATAATTTTTATTAATATTTTAAGGGATTTTGTGAGAGACTATTTTTTATTTTATTTTTTGTTATTTATTATTTATTTTTTATTTCTGTTTTAATATTTTTAGAATACTTAGATCATAGCACCTTAAAATGGGGAATGGTCACCTTAAATATGCGCACGTTTTTGGGAAAAGGGGCACTTTATTCAAATAGAGTTAAAGTCTGGTTTAAAAATATGTTGAGATTATGTGCTAATATTAATTATTTTTTATCTATTGTTCCCTTGAAAATTAGGGATCAAGCTGCAAAATTAAGAGTACTGAATTGTTTGCTAGTAATGTATTAAAATGTATTTAATTGTTATGTGTAATGTGTAAAATAGGCAGTGTACTAGATGCAGGCAAACCATAGGGTTAAACAGAGATTGTGAACTTGTTGTACACCTGTTCATGAGAGACTATTAGAAGTGGTCCAATAAGAAATGAGCGGACTGCTTTAAATAATGGACAATTTAGACAAGACGGCATCACTGCTTTACGTCCTGAGGAAGCTTCGGCGAAACACGTAGATGACGCAGTGACGCACGCCACGCACGCTTGTTACGAATTGACGCAAAGGGGGGCGGAGCACCCGGGAATCTCGGAGAACCCTAGAAACATAGAAACATAGAAACATAGAATATGACGGCAGATAAGAACCATTCGGCCCATCTAGTCTGCCCAGTTTTCTAAATACTTTCATTAGTCCCTGGCATTATCTTATAGTTAGGATAGCCTTATGCCTATCCCACGCATGCTTAAACTCCTTTACTGTGTTAACCTCTACCACTTCAGCTGGAAGGCTATTCCATGCATCCACTACCCTCTCAGTAAAGTAATACTTCCTGATATTATTTTTAAACCTTTGTCCTTCTAATTTTAGACTATGTCCTCTGGTTGTGGTAGTTTTTCTTCTTTTAAATATAGTCTCCTCTTTTACTGTGTTGATTCCCTTTATGTATTTAAATGTTTCTATCATATCCCCCCTGTCTCGTCTTTCCACCAAGCTATACATGTTAAGATCCTTTAACCTTTCCTGGTAAGTTTTATCCTGCAATCCATGAACCAGTTTAGTAGCCCTTCTTTGTACTCTCTCTAAGGTATCAATATCCTTCTGAAGATATGGTCTCCAGTACTGTGTACAGTACTCCAAGTGAGGTCTCACCAGTGTTCTGTACAATGGCATGAGCACTTCCCTCTTTCTACTGCTAATACCTCTCCCTATACAACCAAGCATTCTGCTAGCATTTCCTGCTGCTCTATTACATCGTCTGCCTACCTTTAAGTCCTCAGAAATAATCACCCCTAAATCCCTTTCCTCAGATGTTGAGGTTAGGACTCTATCAAATATTCTGTACTCTGCCCTTGGGTTTTTACGTCCAAGATGCATTATCTTGCACTTATCCACATTAAATGTCAGTTGCCACAACTCTGACCATTTTTCTAGTTTACCTAAATCATTTGCCATTTGGCTTATCCCTCCTGGAACATCAACCCTGTTACATATCTTAGTATCATCCACAAAAAGACACACCTTACCATCAAGACCTTCTGCAATATCACTAATAAAAATATTAAAGAGAATGGGTCCAAGTACAGATCCCTGAGGTACCCCACTGGTGACAAGCCCAAGCTTCGAATATACTCCATTGACTACAACCCTCTGTTGCCTGTCACTCAGCCACTGCCTTACCCATTCAACAATATTGGAATCCAAACTCAAAGATTGCAGTTTATTGATAAGCCTTCTATGTGCAACAGTGTCAAAAGCCTTACTGAAATCTAGGTAAGCAATGTCTACTGCACCACCCTGATCTATAATTTTAGTTACCCAATCAAAAAAATCAATAAGATTAGTTTGGCATGATCTCCCTGAAGTAAACCCATGTTGTCTCTGATCTTGAAATCCATGTGTTTTTAGATGTTCAACAATCCTATCCTTTAACATGGTTTCCATCACTTTCCCCACTACTGAAGTAAGGCTTACTGGCCTATAGTTGCCCGACTCCTCCCTATTACCTTTCTTGTGAATGGGCACAACATTCGCTAACTTCCAATCTTCTGGGACTACTCCTGTTAACAATGATTGGTTAAATAAATCTGTTAAAGGTTTTGCTAGTACACCACTAAGCTCTTTTAATAGCTTTGGGTGTATTCCATCAGGTCCCATTGACTTATTTGTCTTTACTTTTGACAGTTGAAATAGAACCTCTTCCTCTGTAAACTCACGTGTAATAAATGACTCATTTATCCTTTTTTTTAACAGAGGTCCCTTTCCTTCATTTTCAGCTGTAAATACCGAACAAAAATATTCATTGAGGCAGTCAGCTAGACCTTTATCCTCATCTACATACCTTCCTTCTTTTGTTTTTAATCTAACTAATCCTTGTTTTACTTTTCTTTTCTCATTTATGTATCTAAAAAAAGTTTTGTCCCCCTTTTTTACTGACTGTGCTATTTTCTCTTCTGTGTGCGATTTGGAAGCTCTTATAACTTGCTTAGCCTCTTTCTGCCTAATCTTATAGGTCATTCTGTCTTCCTCACTCTGGTTTTTTTTATAATTACTAAATGCTAACTTTTTGTTTTTTACTATTTTGGCCACATCTGCGGAGTACCACAGTGGTTTCTTGATTTTTTTGCTTTTACTGACAAGCCTAATGCAATTTTCTGTTGCCTTCAGTAGTGCAGCTTTTAAATAATCCCATTTATTTTGGACTCCATTTAAGTTGCTCCAGTCTGATAATGACTCCTTTACACATATTCTAATTTTAGAAAAGTCTGTTTTTCTAAAGTCTAAAACTTTTGTTTTTGTGTGGTGTGACTCAGTCACTGTTCTTATATTAAACCACACTGACTGATGATCACTGGATCCTTAACTTTCACCTACAGTAATATCTGATACCAAATCTCCATTTGTTAACACTAAATCTAGTATGGCCTCTTTACGAGTTGGCTCCTCAACGACTTGTTTTAGAGACAATCCCAGTAGGGAGTTTAGAATGTGTGTGCTTCTAGCACAAGTAGCTATTTTGTTTTCCAATTTACATCAGGAAGATTAAAGTCACCCATGGTGATAACTTCCCCCTTCATTGTCATTTTAGCTATTTCTTCAACTAGTAGATTATCTAACTCTTCAATTTGTCCTGGGGGCCTATAAATCACACCTACATGAGTTACTGTGTGATTACCAAATTCTAACGTAACCCAAATGGACTCTATGTTCGTCTCACTAACCTTTATTAGGCTAGATTTTATGCTATCCTTCACATACAGGGCCACCCCTCCCCCTTTCTTGCCTTCCCTGTCTTTTCTATATAAAGAGTACCCTGGTATTGCTATGTCCCAGTCATTTTTTTCATTATACCATGTCTCAGTAACAGCGACTAAATCTACACTATCAGTTGCCATTATTGCCACAAGTTCATGGATCTTATTCCCTAAACTGCGAGCATTTGTAGACATGACTCTAAGCTTATCATTTTTTAACACACTTGCTACAGGCACCTTCTGTCCTTGTTTTGGGGGACAATTGGATTGATGTTTTATCACCCTTTTGCCCCCCCCTCCCAGTTTAAATACATCTTAGCAAAACCGCTGAACTGCTCACTGAGAACATTTGTTCCCTTTTGAGAAAGATGCAAAGCATCTTTTTTGTACAGTTTATTTCCGATCCAAACAAGCCACAAGTTAAAGTCCCTAATACGCATCTGCCTGTCATTCTGAGTGTTATGCACAGGCAGAACTTCAGAGAATGACAGTGTGGAAGCAACCTGCCGTATATCATTGGCAAAAACACTAAAAACTTCCTTAACCTCTGAAACCTCATTGCAAGCCAAGTCATTTGTCCCTAAATGGACAATTCCTGCTTTGCTTGCTTAACAATATTACAGATACGTCTCCTGTCTCTGTGAGCAGTAGCTCCGGGAAGACACCTCACAAGACCACCATTGTCCATCTCCACACCTCTTATGATGGAATCCCCCAACAACAACTGCTTTCTATTAGGCCTCATCATAGTCTTCAGGCCTCTCTGCACAACACCACTGGCATCAATGCCTCTCTCCACAACAGCACTAGCCTCAGTGCCTCTCTCCACAACACCTCTAGCCTCAGTGCCTCTCTCCACAACACCTCTAGCCTCAGTGCCTCTCTCCACAACACCACTAGCCTCAGTGCCTCTCTGCACAACACCACTAGCCTCAGTGCCTCTCTGCACAACACCACTAGCCTCAGTGCCTCTCTGCACAACACCACTAGCCTCAGTGCCTCTCTGCACAACACCACTAGCCTCAGTGCCTCTCTGCACAACACCACTAGCCTCAGTTCCTCTCTGCACAACACCACTAGCCTCAGTGCATCTCTGCACAACACCACTAGCCTCAGTGCCTCTCTGCACAACACCACTAGCCTCAGTGCCTCTCTGCACAACACCACTAGCCTCAGTGCCTCTCTGCACAACACCACTAGCCTCAGTGCCTCTCTGCACAACACCACTAGCCTCAGTGCCTCTCTGCACAACACCACTAGCCTCAGTGCCTCTCTGCACAACACCACTAGCCTCAGTGCCTCTCTGCACAACACCACTAGCCTCAGTGCCTCTCTGCACAACACCACTAGCCTCAGTGCCTGTCTCCATGACACCATTACACTCTGAAAGTGCAGAAAATGAATTATGTAGAACAACAGACTGTGCAATATGCCTTTTATCCACAACTCTAAGTCTACCAGATCCTACAGTAATCCATCTGCCATTCCTAGTATGTCTCTGTGGCAGTGGCTTTGCAGCAGTTCCAGCCTGAGTTTGTTTACCAGATAATTTACAAATCTCAGACTTCAAAAATACAATCTCCTGCCGCAAGATAGAGAACTGTCTACAGATTAGACAACAACTAAACCTCCAAAAAGTGGAACGCGAAACAAATGCATAGCAACTATTACACTGAACTAAGTCTGCCATTCCAATGAGGTGAATAATTTAAATCAAACGAATCTTAACTTTTTATTTGTCCTCCTGAATACCTCAGATTACCTCCAGGTTATCTCCAGACTATCTCCAACCACAGACACTTAGAAGCAACACTCTCCAGACTATCTCCAATCACAGACACTTAGAAGCAACACTCTCCAGACTATCTCCAACCACAGACACTTAGAAGCAACACTCTCCAGACTATCTCCAACCACAGACACTTAGAAGCAACACTTAGAAGAAGCAACCAAGCTCTATTAGCCAAGCTAATGACAACAGCCCTTATATACTCCTAAAATCACCTCCCACTAGGAATGTTTAACACCTGGGTAGGCCTCTGCTTATTAGCAAACAATAGCTAATTTACACAGCAATCAATAGCAAGTAGCTACCTAATCCAATCAAATGCCTTATAATTACCAACAGGAAATCAAACCTTGTGCAATCAGTAACCTTTTCCTACAGATGAATCTTACCTGTAACAGTAAAAAAGAAAACCCTTAGCACAAATCTTAGACAGTTGAAGCTTCTGTAAAACTCTCCAGACTATCTCCAACCACAGACACTTAGAAGCAACACTTAGAAGAACCAACCAAGCAACCCTAACTGATGCCCAGCATTTTTCAGCGGTCTGCTTTCCCCGAAATATCCGTGGAGGAAAAAGGAGAAGCCGGCTGCTAACACCGTACCTGGGCTCAGGCAATTACAAAGCGTTTGTGAGTAGCAGCTGGGACTGCATACACTCACTTATTTTTATCTCGTAAGAGGCTTAAGATTTAGTTTGTTTATTGTTTTTCATACTTATGTGTATTGTCTGATTTATGTATTTTACTTGAAATTGACTTTGATCTATTTCTCTTCAGTGTTAGGAGTGTTTGATGTCTAGTGAACTATTAATAAATATGTGTAATTGAATGTAACTGTGCTTCACTATTATATGCACTTTATTTTTTCCATATATTCATCTGAGCTGAAGCCACTTAAAGGACCCTAAGGGGATGTGGATCTGACTTTGCGCTCCACCTTTATAAGTATATAATTTAAAACGTGTTGCACAGTTATTGGAACCTTGATACTCCTTTTACTGTGTTATCTATAACCACACAGATGAGTACTTTCCTGATGTGCCTCCATCAGCAGGCTGATGTATCTTACTACCCGTTTTTATACGTACTTATTATGTATGTCTTTATATAGTATTTTAATTGACCTATTTATTCAAAGAATTGGCATGTAGAGTGGCTGTTTTCCTATTCCATATTGTTATATACTAACGTGGTTTATTGATTTCATTCCTTTTCCTCTCCTTTTTTTCTTTACAGTTAACTTTAATAAATATTTAATTAGGAAACATTTAAATTTACCTCTTGGTAAAGCATACAACTCTCCAGGTCAGCAGTGAAAGCAAATAGTTAAAAGGAGAGAACAATTATATAGACTCATGTCTTTATTTGCAACATAGAAAATATAAGTTTAACAAGCTTATAAAGTCATGAACGAACAAAAGATAAAAAAAAGTATTTTCTAACTTGTAACAAATGCCATGATAGATGTCAAAAACCATCTGTCTCAAATTTATCCAAACTGTCATCAGGTATTATAATCCAGGCAAACATGATACACACTAGGACAAGTTGTGTAGAAGTCTGAAGGCTTATCAAAAGAGTGTCAAAAGAAGATAAAATAAAGCAATCTTCTGTTTAGCCACAGATTATTACCAGGTAGAATTTGGCTTAGAAATAACAGTTATCTTATTGATTAATAGTAATTTCTTTACATCATAAAATAGTGCTCTAAATATTTGTGGTAATGGGTATTACATATATATTGTAGCAGAATGAATCTTTGGCAGTTATACTTTGTTCCTTCTATGGGCTGTCCGTATCTTCACCATTGTTATTTTGTATGTTTTCCTTAATATGTTCGGTAGTTTGTTCAGTTTTTAAACTACTGAACTAGACCGTCCCCAAACCCTAATTCTCTGGAAATGTTTTGGGCATGGGACCATGCTTGCGTTTGGTCAAATTATGACTTCCAGGAAATTCCGGAACCCGATCTGGGTGATTTTTGGATATGTTGGTCACCCAGATCGGGGCTATCAGGGAATGTAATGTTTGTGGGGTTTTATGTATTTTTAAGGTACTTTTGGGAAATGTGTGTTTTTTGTGTTTGTAGATAATTTAGTTTATTACAGTGCTTAACTCCATTATCTCCCAGGCAAAGGGGAGGGATTATCTTGTTTTGTATGGGAGTGTCCTGGACCTGAGAGCCAATGTAATCATGTGTATGTTTTTACTGTAGTTTACTCTCACGTCCAGAGTGGAGTGCCCCTTGCATGGGGACCTGCATATCGTTCTATCTGCATTTGGTTATCTAGTCATTTGGTTTGGCACATTTTCTGTGAAATTTTTATTTATTTTCTGAATGTCAGCTGACCATTAATGTTTACTGGCTTAGGGCTATGGTTAGTGTGCGAAGGTTAAGTTTAGAGCTAGGGTTTATATAATCTTTGGGAAGTAGGGAGTTACACTATCAGGTGCTACAGGATATTCATTTAGCTTGTAAGAAGGCTAAATAAAAATGGCAGCTGCTGTCTGTAATTGTAACACCTGCTAATCTCTGACAGACCAAAATATGTATATTCTGATTCTGATCTGAGACTGGGAATTCTGTGCTGTGTTGGCAGTTAAACCATGCAGGGAATATTGCCCAGATAAATTCACCTATTGTGAAGTCCACGTTTTGCCAAGATTTGTGAGTAAAACATTGACAACCCCTTATACATACATACAAAGGTGTAGCAGAAATTATGTAGAAGTGAGAAGAGTGTGCAGAAAATACTGTAAGTATGTAGAGACTGGCGCTCCAGTTGAACATGGAACCATAGCAAAAAACATATATATGCACGCACAATAGACTTTATAAAAAACACTATATCACTGTTGTAGACAGTGAGCGGATAAAAATACACGGACAAGTACAAGGGCTAACAAAGGGCAAATAAAGGTATTCAAGAGTTCAAGAATTCTTTCAAATCTGCAATTTTGACCACGCTTTTCAGATTTAATACACTAATGTTCTGCAATTAGTGCATAAAAAAATAGAGATAATATTGGTGAGCTAAGATCAGAAATACTGTTATGTATTAGTAGTATTAAAATGTATAGTTGTTAATATTTGAATGATGGATATCATTCACCCTACTTCTTTGCTTTCTATATCTCTTACTGATTTGAAAGCCTTCAAAAAACAAAATGCTGCAGCAACAAAAGAAAGCTAATGTAAACAAAGCTTCAGGGCCAGCTGGTGTTCATCCACGCGTACTAGAGGAGCTAGGTGTGGACATAAATTAACCTCTGTAGTTAATCTTTAATATATTTTTTTCAAGAATATGTAATATTAATATTTGGGTCTAGTTCTAGAAACAAAATAGGGAACAATGCCCAATGTCAATCAGAAGTTGTGAATGCCAGTAAGGTATTGTCATGCTTAATAAGGAATTCATTCTGAAGACAAAGATATAATTTTGCCTTTTTATAAATTAATGGTACGACTACACCTGGTTCTAAAGAAGGTTATTATGACCTTAAAAAAATGCAGAGGTGGGCTACAAAATTAATAGGAGAATGGCAAATTTTAGTTATGGAGAAAAACTAACAAATCTAAATCTGTTTAGTTTAACCCCTTAACGCCGTTACGGCGTTCTATGCCGTCGCGGCTTTAAAGGGCTTTAAAGCCGTTGCGGCGGCATAGAACGCCGTAACGGCTTGCAGCCCCAGGAGCAGAGGTGTACTCACCTCCGCCGCGATCCTCTTCTGGGGGGCTGTCTGAGAGCCCAGGCAGCCCCCCTCCGGCAAATGAGGCCCCCGGGGGCCATGTGATCGCTCTCAAAGAGCGATCACATGGCCCCCTATAGCTGGCTATGGATCTGCCAGCAGGGGGACTGTTTAAAATATTAGACAGTCCCCCTGCTGGTAGGTAGTGTAAAAAAATAAATATTAAAATGTTATAAAATAAATTAAATGCCTTTTTATATATATATAATATGTATATATATTATATATATAATATATATACATATTATATATATGTAACGTCATACGTAATGTATTTTAATATTAATATTAGTATATATATTAATATTAAAATACACTTAGAATGACGTTACATATATATAATATGTATATATATTATATATATAATAGATCTACATATATATATTATATATATATACGCATAATTACAATAATAAATAAATAAAATAATTAAATAAATAAATAAAATATTGAAACAAAATATAAAATAAATTATATATTCATATGTAATTTCATTCTAACTGTATTTTGTTATTAATATATATATATTGGAAACAGAATACACTTAGAATGACATTCTATATATATCTATCTGTATATAAAATACAAATAACCGCAAATATATATAGAGAGATAAATACATATAATTACATAAAAGATTACATTAGTATACACGTAGAATTTATATACCTATAAATGCATATATATTAAAATTCTACGTGTATATTTAAGTAATTTTTTAACATAATTATGTCATTTGATTAATTAAAATTTGATTGACATGCCTGACAACACAGGGAGAAAGTGCAGAGAATTTAATTCGCATGCACTATATTAGACCCTGTAACTCTCCAAGACACCATAAAACCTGTACATAGGGGGTACTGTTTTACTCGGGAGACTTCGCTGAACTCAAATATTAGTGTTTAAAACTGGTAAATTGTATTACAACGATGATATTTTAAGTAAAAGTGAAGTTTTTTGCATTTTTTACAAACAAACGGCACTTTTATGGACTATATTATTGTTGTAATATGTTTTACTGTTTTAAAACACTAATATTTGTGTTTAGTGAAATCTCCCGAGAATAACAGTACCCCACATGTACAGGTTTTATGGTGTTTTGGAAAGTTAGAGAATCACATATAAGGCTTGCATTTCATTTTTTTGACATTGAAATTTGCCAGATTAGTTATGTTGCCTTTGAGACCGTATGGTAGCCCAGGAATAAGAATTACCCCCATGATGGCATACCATTTGCAAAAGTAGACAACCCAAGGTATTGCAAATGGGGTATGTCCAGTCATTTTTAGTAGCCACTTAGTCACAAACACTGGCCAAATATTAGTTTTTTGCTTTTTTCACACAAAAACAAATATGAACGCTAACTTTGGCCAGTGTTTGTGACTAAGTGGCTACTAAAAAAAACTAAACATACCCCACGTTCAATACCTTGGGTTGTCTACTTTTTCAAATGGTATGCCATTATGGGGGTAATTCTCATTCCTGGGCTACCACACCGTCTCAAAGGTAACATTACTAATCTGGCAAATTTCAATTTGAAAATGGAACGTTCTATATTTGACCCTGTAACTTTCCAAAACACCATAAAACCTGTTAATGGGGGGTACTGTTGTACTCGTGAGACATCGCTGATTACAAATATGTGCATTTTGTTGCCGTAAAACCTAACAGTATTATGACATTTACAGCTAAAATGTGAGGCGGAACTACAAATTTAATAAAAAAATTCAAATTTCTCACAGTTTTTTTTAATTTTATTCATAATAAATTGTTTCAAATACAAATATTTTATATGAAATGAAAGCCCTGTTTCTCCTGAACAAAATGATATATAATAAGTGTGGGTGCATTTAATATGAAAGAGGTGAATTACGGTTGAACAGACATATAGCGCAAATTCCAGTTTTTGTTTACGTTTTGTTTTGATCAGAACGTGTACTATTGACTCCGTCCTGAAGGGGTTAAAAACTGTGCCTCATATGAGATTTAATAACATTATACAAACATACAAATACCATTGTCTGGAAATATATTCATATATAGGACTATACATAGGACATGAGGTAACCCATTTAGACTGAAAGGAATTTTAGTCTAAGGCAAATGGAAGGAAGGGTTCTTTATGGTAACAACAATAAACATGTGGAATTCTCTGCCTGAAGAGGTGGTTTTATCAGAGACTGTACTGATTTTTTAAAAACAGCGACTGGATGAATTTTTGCAAAAACATAATATTCAGGTATATATTAGTTAATATGTGGGATAACAGCCTCTTTAGCCAATGAGAGAACTAACTGCCATTTTGGGGTTGAGAAGGATTTTTCCCTACTTTGTTGCAAAATTTAAAAATGCTTATTTTGGATCAGCAGCAGAAAAGGTTGTGAGAAAGTCTGAACTTATAGGACGCACGTCTTTTTCAACCTATGTAGCTTTGTATGCTATTCAAAATTCAAAATAAGACCTTAATGCATCAAGGTGTCCATCTTTTTCAAACATCTATATTTGTTGATCTACAAATAGCTAGAAAACAAACAAACAAACAACAAAACAAATGAGTTCATCACTTTTGGGCCATAAAGCAGATAAACTATATGTCTTTGAAATACTCGAAAGTTCTTATTTCTGTTAGAATAAATACATAAAACACACAATCTGAAAAAAAGACTGCAAGAGGCTAAACATTCAAACATTTGTGACCATCGGGCCATAAAGTAAGACAAGAAAAATAATAGCCCAAGGATAATTCTCAACAATATATCTAGCCTATTTACTTTCGTTGCTGACAAATAGGAGTTTCTATGGTGCATAAAGTAAGTTAATTCAGTGTATATTTAACTATAAATATTTCTTTACAAATCAGGTTTTACCTTTCCTCTGATATAAAATGACTCATAAGATAATCCTTCATTTGTTATCAAAATTAATTTAACAGTAATACAAGTAATACAGCAATATAAAATACATTTAGCCAATAGAGCTATTGCTGTTTTCATTCCACAAAGAAACACATTTGTCTTCCAAGGCCCAATTCTGTCCCTCTACATCTCAGCAGAGAGGCAAGTATAAAGATACAAATGTGAATTTGTTTATTATCCCCGAATCACTGCATACAATTGCTGTTTTATCCTACACGTAAATATTAACATCTCATGTTTCAAATAAATGTTGTGGTATTTTTGTTTACATACATAATAAGTTGGTAGTTGACATATGCCTAATACAGGACATGTTGTACTGATATTGTTTTAATATGATGTTTAATTATGTAAACTAAAACATTTTAGACAGGAATTATTCACAGATGTTCAGTGCAGTGTTTTTCCGTATCTAGGCAATATGTCATCATACAGATATTTCTTACATTTTGGTGGCATTTTGAGTTGGCTGCATTCCTGGGAATACAACGAGGTTAGTTACAAATACTTATAAGAAGCATTTTGACCATATTTACCTCTTTTTACTGTGCCTACTATATGTGACAAAAATAGTATTTACAATTTTGCAATGTTCCAAACAAATCTGTAAGACATTGACAAATGAAAAGAAATGCCATTACAGTTATATATTTATCCTTTTTTTTCATCCTCTGATCTATGCATTTAATTATTGCTGTATCCTACATATATAAGATAGCTACGTCTGCATTTTCAAATAAACGTTGAGTTTTTACAAAAAACAAACAATAAGACATTAGCAATGACGGGATTAACACATGCTAGCATGGAATTTTTTTTATTAAGATATTTGGAAAGCCAGCACAAGTTATACAAAATAAATCCACTTTTTCACATTATAATCAGGTAACTTATTTTACAAAAATATAAACAATTAATTTTCATCGTCAATGAACCAGTGGTGCTGAATTTTCCATAATTAACTTGCAAATTTGCAGCTGTTCTTTGAAAGTTATTAGAACAAATAAAATCAATTATGAACACTCAATATATTTACTGAAAAATCTTTCATTATGCATTTAAGTTAAGTCCCACGTCTGTTTCACTGAGTAAATAGTTAATCACTTTTTTTTTTTCCTTGTCGACTGTAAGAAGGCCCACAATGCCAGTTGCATTTTAACGATACGGTACATTTTCATTGGTACTGTTGCCAATTCTCTTTTAAATCATTGCAGTTTCTACTTTAGCCTCTAGCTATAGAATTCTTTTCAAGCAAGCAGTGAACCTGGCAGCATGCCGAAGAGCTAAATAAAGGTGTTTTGGTCTAGCAAACTATTTAGAGTGGTACTTTAGTGATATGGCTTTCTTTAGTGCATCTGCAAAACATTTCTCTGAAGTGAATTTTCATGTGAAAGGGTTCCCTTAATCATCAACAGTATTGTTAGCTTCAATGCGGTTATTTAATTATACCCCTGGGTGCTAACAAAATAAACAAGGGGACTTCTCACAACTTTTTTTTTAAAGCAGCAGGTGCTTTCTTTGTCAGCTATTCAGAATTTGCTATTCCCTCTTTTTGCTAATCTTTAGTCAAACAAGAGCCAGGTGAAGCTTAGCATCAAGTACAAAAAAAAAAAAGAAAAAAAGAAATGCAAATCTTTGAAATAAAATATAACTTACATACTAAATCTATACCATTTATGTGCCCATGTATGCATATTTTCATATTGTACCTGGTACAGTAACATTTTTACAAATGAATAAAAGGGACTAGAGACTATAGAACATATGTTAAATATGGTTTATTGGGGAGTTTACTGAACTAAGTGTATTGCTTGTTTGTCATGCTTACAAATTGATACAAGCAATTGGAATACGCCAAAACTGCATTTCACTTGTAAGACAATCATAGAAATACAATTTCTTTATTTGGTTTTTATTGATAACTTATTTGGAAGAATATAATTGTTCAGACTAGATCTAACAACATATATTAAATATCAAAACAATGCACTAAATTCATTAAAGGGAAACTATAGTGCCAGGAGAACAAACTTGTTTTCCTGGCACTATCGCTTCCCTCTCTGTCAAGACCCACTTCTGTGGTCACTTACCTGGGTCCAGTGCCGATGTCAGTCGGTGCTGACTCAGCTCCGCCCCGTTGACGTCAGCTGGCTGGGAGACCTAATGCACATGCGTGGCAGTGGCCTTGCTCGCATTAGGACCTTCCCATAGGAAAGCATTATACAATGCTTCCCTATGGGGATTCCTGCATAGCGTGAGGACGTCCAGCATCATTTAGACAACCAAAAGTCATCTAAGACAGTGATCCCCAACCCAGGCCTCATGGACCACTAACAGTCCAGGTTTTGTCAGTATCTTCATTTGAATGAAAAAGGGAAATACTTAAATCCTGGACTGTTGGTTGTCCATGAGGACTGGGTTGGGGACCACTGGTCTAAGAAGCCGGAAGTCCCTTTAGTGGCTGTTTGGTAGACAGCCACTAGAAGAGGAGTTAACCCTAGACAGCCCAGACCCGTTTACTTAACATGGCAGGCGTGTGAATGGCTCATTTCTTCTGTTAAGACATTTATGTTTTTTCAGTTTTCTACGTTTTTTTCATTGTAAGACTTTAGATGTCTTTAATAATGCAAACGTGAACTCTGAATTCAGATGGGTTGGCCTTTTAGCCAACGACCCACCCCCGCCTCAATTTGTGCCTAGATAAAGGCCCTATTGCCTGAAATGTGTTAAAACTTTAGTTCTTTCAGTTAGCAGTCTTCTAGGTATAGGATGACTAAAAGCCATAAGCGAGGTTCCACTTCCCTTAATCCCAATCCTTTTATATCTCGCCCATGCTAGTTGGCATGACCACGCAAAGGTAGCAATAAGGGCCCTTGTCAAGTTAAACCCACTTCCTGGAGCACCTAGCAATCTAAACCAAGCTGACAGTACCATATTAAAAAAGAAAAAACAAACAAAAAGAAACCTCAGCTCACTAACGACATGGATACTTTTTATTATGCATTGTTAAGCATACAAATTGATGTAGTGCTTGTGCGACAGTATTTACTCTATGAATGTTTCTTCGTTTTTTTGTGAGATTGAGGATCAATAAATAAAGAATTAAAAAAAAAAAGAACCAACATCTGAGTCTAAGGAGTCATATTCAGTGGAGTTTGATGTTTTGCTTGAGGGGCCTCAAATGAATCTAGCATATCTCTAAAAGAGGCTTTCCATGCCCTATTATCTTCCTCTTGGGCAGAGGATTTGAATTGTGGTTGTTGGACACACTTGTCAGTACTGCATTTTGAATGCAATTCATCAGTTAGATATCGATCCTTCCATTTGATGCATGTTTTGTTTTAAAATGCTTAGGGATTAAAAAGTATAATCTATCAGGGGTAGGCAACCTTTGGCATTCCAGATGTTGTGGACTACAGTCATAATGCTTTGCCAACATTATGGCGGTGTGAGCATTATGGGATATGTAGTTTACAACATTTGGAGAGCCGAAGGTTGGGCTATACAAGAGTGTCCTTTTTTGATGGCCTATCCAGATTTCCTCAAGCCTTTAGCTAAATGCCTGATAGAATTTTCCACTGACCAGAAAAGATTGGATGGAGTAGAAACACCTTTGGTTTGTATTTTGTCTTGGGTAGACTGACCTAATTCTAAAACCACTGACTTTGCAATTGATTATTGCATGGATTACACAGCTCTCATTATGGCATTAAACTTTATTGTATTAACAAATGTATCTATAATATTATAAACATTTTTAAAATGTTGTATTGGTCATGATACTTGGAGTGTTCCTTTAATATCATATACACCCAATATATGTATTAGTAATATATGCAGGTCATATCTTCACATTTAGACAGACCCCGACTAGCCATCGGGCACACCGGGCAAATGCTGGCAGAGGCCGGCAGAGGAGATCACAGAATCTCCCCTGCCGGTCCATGCAGGGCACGCATTGCCGGCCCTGCTGCATTCCATGATGGCCAATGGGGAGATCAAAGATCTCCGTCACTGGCCCACTATCACTAACAACCAGTAGCCGGCTGGGGAGGGAGGAAGAGAGAACCCGCTCTACCGGGTTCCTCTTGCGAGATCCGGAGCGTTGCCATGGCAATGCCCCCTATCTTGTGAGAGTGAACTCTAGCCTTGCAATACCAGGGATAGCAGCACGGTCCCCCCCTGCCTTAGGTTAAAGATAAGAAGGGAGGGGAGATAAAATGCCTGTTTTTTTTCTAACACACAATCTCTCCTAAAATATACACACACATCACCCTCACACACAGCACCTTCACACACAGCACCTTCATACACAGCACCCTCACACACATCACCCTTACACAGAGCACTCTCACACACAACACTCTCTCACCCAGATTACCCTCACACACACATCACACTCACACACAGCACACTCACACATTACCCTCACACACACATCAACCTCACACATAATTTTTGTCCCCAACACACAATCCCTCCTAGCATATACACACACACACACACACACACACACATCTCTCACACACATCACCATCACACACAGCACCCTCACACAGAGCACTCTCACACACAGCACTCTCACACACAGCACTCACCCTCCACACAGTACTCTCACACACACACATCACCTTCACACACATTACTGTCACGCATGCATTACCGTCACACACACATTACCCTCACACACACACACTCACACACTCCTCCCTCACACACACACTCACAAACACAGCTCCCTCACACACACACACACATACACACAGCTCCCTCTTACACACACATTACCCTCAAACACACTGCACCCATCACACACACTGCACCCCTCACAAACACACGCATACTGCACCCCTCACATACACACATACTGCACCCCTCACATACACACATACTGCACCCATCACACACACTGCACCCCTCACAAACACATTACATCCCTCACATACACACTACACCCCTCATACACATCCACTGCACCCTTCACACAAACCCACTGCACCCTTCACACACACCCACTGCACCCTTCACACACACACACACACACACACACACTGCATCCCTCACACATACAAACAGAATCCCCAACACAATGTACCACACACACACACAATACTTCCATACAGACTACAGCACCCCTCACGCACACACACTGTACCCCTCACACACATACTGCAACCCTAAACACATTACATTCCAGACACACACTAGATCCCTTATTCAACTCTGGATCATCTACACACACTTGATCCCTATATACACTCTGAATCCGCTATATACACACACTCACTAGATCTTCTATACACATTATGGGTCCTTTTGATAGCGGAGAAGCTGACGGAAGCCAAGCACAGAGAAGTGGACACAGGTTTCTTCAGGAAGGAAGAGATTCTTTACTCGATTCACCGACCGGGGCTCAGAAGGACTAATGTCACCAAAATACAACAAGATCTGAGCCCAGAACTGCCTGTGTAAATGCATAATATAGACATATAGCTCCTCCTATAGTTAACTCTACCCACATATACTCTTTACCCAATCAGCTGAACAAAGCCTAACTTCCCTTACCTGTTAGACCACATGGCTCACCCAGAACAATGGAGGAGGGGAAGTGTTTTCAGTTTCTGCATTCCTGCACTTGCTCAATACAGTGTTGATTGTATGTTAGCTACATGTAACTGACTAACTGATACACCAACATTTACACATATGCCACATGGCAATCTTGTCCTAGTAAATTTATTTTTACTGAGATTCCACCACACTTCAAACACACACTAGACCCCTAAACACACACACTGCATTCCTGACATACAAACTCTGGATCCCCTATACACGCAAACTAGATTCCTTGTAAACAAACACATACTACATTCCCTAAACACACACTTTCTACAACCCCTACAAACACTACATAACCTATACACACACTATAGCCCATATGCACACACGTGCTACATCCCCTATACACACACTCTCTACAGCCCCTAGCCACACATGCATTACATTACACCACAAACACAATACGACTAAAATAGACCTTACTACACAATGCCACACCACAATCAGCTCACTTTACACACACGCAATCCCACAAGCAGGCTCCAAACACATGCACAATACTCTTTCCTGGCCCTTTTGTCTCCTGGTATCCCATTTATAGAGACACCAGAGACAAGGTGCAAGGAAACACGGCGCAAGCATGTAATTAAATTGACTTGCACTGTGCAGAACAAATACATGGCATTTTTTTCATACTAGAGCTCTTCAGTAGAGCTCTGGGCATGGTCTGACCTGGAAGAGCATTGAACCAACATGCTGATGACAAAATACACCCTCTCTCTTCGCCCCCTACTTAGTGCGCCGCTGTGATTATTTTTTTATTTATTTTTTTATTTTTTAATTTTTGCAGTGCATATTGAGGTAACATACGTGCGTGTGGTACCCCAACGGCAAACCTCACGCAATGTTGAGACACATATAACAATGGGGTAGTTGAGAATACATGCACTATTTTTTGTTTAAGCAGGTAGGTTATTAATACTTGAGTAAATACGTATGCATAGTAACACAAATTAGCTGTAACTGTTGTATTAGTGTATTTAGCGCATTACTGGAAGCAGGATTATACAAACATGCTCGTACACATCTAAGATAGGCTTCCAACAAAGGTTTGCAAAGGATTAACGATAGAAAAGCAGACCTAATGGGTCAGAGAGAATAGGGCGCCCCCTAGTGAATATCTATATATACATATGTACAAAGCATAAAATATAACTTTTAATAGTTAATGCATTAAAAATGCTTGAGGTAAGGACCCAGATACAGAAATGAAGTAAAAGAAAAAATAACACACACAAAAAATAATAATAATAAAGAAAAAATAATAATAGATGGGAGGATATAAATAGACGTGAGAGCGTGCTGAATGGGGATAAAGTAACTTGAGGTGATGTCTCAAGAATTACTGTATGCAAAAACACACACACCCCAAACTGCTGTCTATCTCACAGTTACACACTAAACTCTTAGTTAACTCGTGCTGTACACCCTCAATATATTCCCAGCAGGCACACTATAATATGCCTCTAGAGAGGGGAATAAGCGCAACCAGAGAATAACAATAGGAGTAAGTGTATCCTATAGTGGAGATCTGTCTCAGGATGATACTAGTGTATCTGTGATTGATACAGTTGTGGGAGCAATATCTCTGGGGTTGGGGAGAAAGTTCCGGTGAGGAGAAGGCAACCAACACTATTCAGACAGTGCTAAACGGCACCAACCACCCATTTATGCAGTGGTGTCTTGGAAGGGAAATCTCTCTCTACCCACCAAACGTCCCCCCTCCTGAACGCCACTCAAATAGAGATAATACAACTTTTGGAGATGGCTGCGGGAACAAAATCTCGATGTATAGAGAGCGCTCACTAGCTGACATGCGGGGTTACCGAGGACCAGATATGACCAGCCAATTTGCACGTCTTGGAAAATGGTTTTAAATTTAAAACACTAAATAAATTCCCTCTGTCCCCTTGTCGCATACAGCACCGGCTCAATACATCATTTCACCAATTCTGTCCCTTAGTCGCCACCCCTCTAAGTCGAAGAGAAACTCTATAACTCTAGTGAGGATCAATTTCGATTTGCTCAGCTTACTATCTAGTTGTCCATACAGACAGACTCGTGAACATATCCTCCCTATCTGCCTGCCTGACACGTGTTTCGGCGCCAATACAAGCGCCTTCTTCTGAGGCTAAACGAAGAGTGAAGAACGGGAGCCCCTTAAATATCCCTAAAGGCTAAGTCAGTGTAGTTGGTCTGCAATGTTAAACAATTTTTCAATTGCAGTACAAAAGGTATAGTTTATCTCCTGATCTGCGAATGTGGCCTCAAATATGTGGGCAAAACGATCCGCCCTTTTAAAAGGCGAATCATGGAACATGTACACTCCGTGAGAAACCTGAGGGATACACCCGTGGCAAGACATATCAGAAACCAACACTCTGGTGACCCCAAGGGTGTTAGGTTTGCTGGCATTGAGCGAGTGACTGTAGGTCATAGAGGTGGAGATTTGGATAACGCTCTGCTCAAAAGAGAGTGTTATTGGATTTATAGGTTTAAAACCCTGGCCCCCAATGGTCTAAATGAGGGATTTACATTCACTCCCTTTATTGAGAAATAATCACTCCAGGATTTTAATAAAATGATTACATTACATTTGTACATATTTCCTTTAGGGACTGTATATACCTTCGTTACACTTCATTCATCATTTTTCCACTTTGATTTATTATATATACATTTTTTGTTTCATTTTGCATACTTCATTCATTTTCATTTATCACAGTTTTATTTAAGTTTTATCAACGGGGCCCCTATATTCCAGTGAATAACCCATGGTGCTCTAATCCCCCTTATTGTCTACCGACTAACCCTCCTGCGATTGGATCTCACTACGGTTACTCCATGGATCTGTAGTAGTCGCCTCTTATTAGAGGACCAAAAAGGTATGACTGGAGGCTACCCTATGACCCCCGGTCCCTGTATTCTTCGGGGCCCGTACTTTCATACCAATTGACACTCTATTACCTGTTAATACAGGCATTTTTTGACCGGGAGTAGCCTCCTCTGTACATTAGGATTCTTCATACTCCAGGACTCTATTATGGCTACTGGCACTGAAAGGGTTAATGGGCCTGGTTAGTCCCAGCACCACTACCCAATCAGCTATACACACATAGTTAAGGGGCGGGGCTTATCCGTTCCCGGCGTGTTCGGGCGCAAAAATGTCAAACACGCCCACAGCCGGGACTTAGCCTTTAGGGATATTTAAGGGGCTCCCGTTCTTCACTCTTCGTTTAGCCTCAGAAGAAGGCGCTTGTATTGGCGCCGAAACACGTGTCAGGCAGGCAGATAGGGAGGATATGTTCACGAGTCTGTCTGTATGGACAACTAGATAGTAAGCTGAGCAAATCGAAATTGATCCTCACTAGAGTTATAGAGTTTCTCTTCGACTTAGAGGGGTGGCGACTAAGGGACAGAATTGGTGAAATGATGTATTGAGCCGGTGCTGTATGCGACAAGGGGACAGAGGGAATTTATTTAGTGTTTTAAATTTAAAACCATTTTCCAAGACGTGCAAATTGGCTGGTCATATCTGGTCCTCGGTAACCCCGCATGTCAGCTAGTGAGCGCTCTCTATAATCGAGATTTTGTTCCCGCAGCCATCTCCAAAAGTTGTATTATCTCTATTTGAGTGGGGTTCAGGAGGGGGGACGTTTGGTGGGTAGAGAGAGATTTCCCTTCCAAGACACCACTGCATAAATGGGTGGTTGGTGCCGTTTAGCACTGTCTGAATAGTGTTGGTTGCCTTCTCCTCACCGGAACTTTCTCCCCAACCCCAGAGATATTGCTCCCACAACTGTATCAACCACAGATACACTAGTATCATCCTGAGACAGATCTCCACTATAGGATACACTTACTCCTATTGTTATTCTCTGGTTGCGCTTATTCCCCTCTCTAGAGGCATATTATAGTGTGCCTGCTGGGAATATATTGAGGGTGTACAGCACGAGTTAACTAAGAGTTTAGTGTGTAACTGTGAGATAGACAGCAGTTTGGGGTGTGTGTGTTTTTGCATACAGTAATTCTTGAGACATCACCTCAAGTTACTTTATCCCCATTCAGCACGCTCTCACGTCTATTTATATCCTCCCATCTATTATTATTTTTTCTTTATTATTATTATTTTTTGTGTGTGTTATTTTTTCTTTTACTTCATTTCTGTATCTGGGTCCTTACCTCAAGCATTTTTAATGCATTAACTATTAAAAGTTATATTTTATGCTTTGTACATATGTATATATAGATATTCACTAGGGGGCGCCCTATTCTCTCTGACCCATTAGGTCTGCTTTTCTATTCATACAAACTTGTAAGGGTTAACCCCTAATTTGGTCGCCCCAGGGCACATCATTAGTTGAGTCCCAGTCTGGGTATTCAGCTTACTTTAAAGGATTAACGATCTAAACATGTATATAGGCACAAAATCTGACAGAATCTGACACAAAATAGGCTATACAAAATGCTCTGTATTGTGGGGGTTAAGGGTAGTTGCAGCATGGCATTAAAGCAAGGCATAAGTAGCAGGCCTAGGTCAAAAGCTTGTGGAGTAGGGCATGTGTGACAGTCCCCCCTTTGAGTTAACCAACTCCCATCCGTAGCCAGATGGCGGTATTAACCGTCGGGCATATTCCGTCGGCACGTGTGTCTGCTGGCTGGTGCCACTGTGGTTTGCTTCCACCTCTCCTTAGATACACAAGGGGCGGCAGAGTGTCTCGTGTGTGGATGCTGTGGATGGCCCGGGCTGGATCTCTGGTAGTGTTTGATGGCATCTGTTGACTCCGTGCGGTTCTTGCTACCCGAGGCCGAGAACTGTGTTTGGGTGGACACATCCGCTTGAACTGGGCTCCAGGTAAGTGAGCCTTAGTAGTGGGATGGTGTTTCTAGAGTCAGGGTATCCTCCGTGCCTTCCTTCGTCTCTTGAGCGGGCACTTGGTGCAGGCAGCAGGCGCTTGGCATTTCGCTTCGCCCGGGGTGGGGCCATGTCTCTTTCTGCGTCCACTGCTCCCCACTGTGTCAGCTCGTGAGGGGGGTGCCTGAGAGGTCCTCTGCTCCAGCTTGTCCCAGAAGCTCTGGAATATAGCATCCAGACGCTCGGATAGTGGCTGTTAGGGTACCTGTCTGCAAGCGCCATCTTCCGTCGCCATCTTGCTATCGAGATGTGGGTGGTCCGGGAGCCCAGACAGGCATGGTAGCTTGAGTGCCGGCTCGGTGCAGACTGGGATATCCCCCGCCGGTCCATGGGGGGGGGGCATGGGCATGTGAGGAGTTCAGTCGAGTATATAGGCGGCGGGAGAGCGGCCGTCTCTCCCGCGCCTCGCATGAGTGTAGGCCTCATAGTACCGCTGGGCGAGTTTGAGTGGGGTATCTTCATGTGTGGTATAGTCGCGCAGGTCGTGCGTTGCTTTGTAGTTTTCCAGACCTTGAGTGACCGGTTTCAGTGTCTATGTGGGAAAATTGTAGCTTAGAACACCGTTTATCGCAGGAGCTCTTGCTGCCTGCGTCCACTCCGCTTGGCGGTCAGACCCCGCCCACGCCGCTGTGAATATTAAATACCTGAGCTGAATTTCTTTCCCTGTCTGGCCCTGCATGTAGAATGCTCAGATTTTCTACTTCTTTTAAATTTGTGGGTATCTTCTGTGCATACTCTTTTACAAGTTATTATTTGTGTCTAAAAAGTAATTTTAAATGACAATTTGAATTAATTTGCTTGCGGTGTTTTTGTGTCTTTTTGGGGGGTGAGGGAGGAAAGTCAATCTCATTTAGTTAACCTATGTTTGTTCCATTTTCCTTTCTTCAGTTTAGTTTTCTTTGTGGTTTTCAACCCAGCCATTCTTTGGCTGGCTTTTTATTTAGTTTAAATGTTTTAAAGAATAACAATTAAAATGCTGATTTCTACTTGAAATAGAATTATATGAGCTTGTATTTATCTCAAAGCCAAACAGCAAATTTCAGTTACTGCTAAAGCCAAACAAATCCCAGCATCTGTAAATAAGAATATGAATAAAAATCTTTAAATAGGATTCCAATTTTCATGTTATTTTTAATTCCAGCACATTGATTGAAACTGTCATGTCAAATTCGATGTCTTTTCAAGACATTTAATAACAACGGTAATTTTGTTTTGACATTGATCAGTACTCGGCAGTAAAAATGGGTATTAGAAATGGTCTCAAATATTTTTTTTGTTAAAGATGAATATAATTGGCTAGAATCGTTTTTGAACCAAATTTACCCCAACATAACACAAGTTCACAAGCAAAATCACAGTTAAAAAACAGAGAAAGACTGGGTTTATAAAATAAAAATATGTGTTAATAATATGCCATCTATGATTTGTTTAAAAATATAATTTTAACAGCACTTTTATTAAAACATGTTATCACCATCCTCTGTCACATCTGATGGCTATATTTATTTTGTGTATTTTTCAAGTTTCAATTTTGTGCAAAAAAATGTCCAATTTGTTCCACTACTCGAACTCGAGATTTATATCTCCAACCAGATTTTGAAAAATTAAAAGTCTACATTACAGACATGCCAATTACAGTATTCAAAATTTAAATTCTCGCAGATTCATTTAGAAGCCTATACCCATTAAGACATGCCTATAGTGCTTTCATGGTATTATTATTCAGGCACCCCTGCTGGCTACCACACTTTTCCTAGACCTCTCTAGGAATTATCTTAATTTTAGCCTCCTTACACTCATAATTAATCACAAATATTTCAAGGACCAATATCGACTCCACATATCACACAACTGGACTTACCAAAATTGAACGGATGGCATTACTAAACTGAGATACACAACAGATTGAAATATACTACCACTGGACCATCTTACTACCAGGAAGAGAAACAACTCACTTCCATATGTAAATTGGGTTTTGGATTTGATCATCCATTCAACAATGTTCAGATTTCATTTCTAAGCACCAAGAAAACTAATTGATGAAAACTATTTCACTAAAACAAATTGGTTTTGAACTCCTGTAATCTGACCTGCATGCATGTTCTCTTATCTGTCATCTACAATGCAACCTGAACTGCAACATCTCACACCTCACTCTGGCCTGAATCCTATAGAGCAGGGCAATGTATCCAGCCCAAACTGCTAACATCCCTACAAAAACTAGAAGCAATTTAACTCCTTCACTGCTGAGGGAATGATAACCTATACTCCCTCATATCTGTATTCCCGAAGACCCCAAAAAGTTAATTCCTCACTCAGAAATTATGGAATGATGAAGAGTTACATACTCCTTTTTGTGCCTCGTGGTGTGGGATAACACTATGTCATTTTAACTGGGTTATTTTCTTAGAAAATTCTAGATTAACATAGAAACAAAGAAATATAGAAACATGTGATGGCAGATAAGAACCATTCAGCCTATCTAGTCTGCCCAATAGTAAAAAAAACAAAACAGTGAGGAAGACAGAATGATCTATAAGATTAGGAGCTTCCAAATCACACACAAAAGAGAAAATAGCACAGTCAGTAAAAAAGGGGACAAAACATTTTTTAGATACATAAGTGAGAAATGAAAGTAAAACAAGGATTAGTTAGATTAAAAACAAAAGAAGGAAGTTATGTAGGATAAAGGTCTAGCTGACTGCCTCAATGAATATTTTTGTTCAGTATTTACAGATGAAAATGAAGGAAATGGACCTCAGTTAGGAAAAAGGACAAATGAGTCATTTATTACATGTGAGTTTACAGAGGAAGAGGTTCATTTCAACTGTCAAAAGTAAAGACAAATAATTCAATGGGGCCTGATGGAATAAACCAAAAGTTATTAAAATAGCTTAGTGGTGTACTAGCAAAACCATTAACAGATTTATTTAACCAATCATTGTTAACAGGAGTAGTCCCAGAAGATTGGAAGTTAGTGAATGTTGTGCCCATTCATAAGAAAGGTAGTAGGGATGAGTCGGGCAACTATAGGTCAGGGTAAGGCAGTGGCTGAGTGACAGGAAACAGAGGGTTGTAGTCAATGGAGTATATTTGAAGCTTGGGCTTGTCACCAGTGGGGTACCTCAGGGATCTGTACTTGGACCCATTCTCTTTAATATTTTTATTAGTGATATTAAGGTATTAAGGAAAGAAGGTCTTGATGGTAAGGTATGTCTTTTTGCTGATGATACTGAGATATGAAACAGGGTTGATGTTCCAGGAGGGATAAGCCAAATGGCAAATGATTTAGGTAAACTAGAAAAATTGTCAGAGTTGTGGCAACTGACACTTAATGTGGATAAGTGCAAGATAATGCATCTTGGACGTAAAAACTCAAGGGCAGAGTACAGAATATTTGATAGAGTCCTAACCTCAACATCTGAGGAAACGGATTTAGGGGTGATTATTTCTGATGACTTAAAGGTAGGCAGACAATGTAAATGAGCAGCAGGAAATGCAAGCAGAATGATTGGTTGTATAGGGAGAGGTACTAGCAGTAGAAAGAGGGAAGTGCTAATGCAATTGTACAGAACACTGGTGAGACCTCACTTGGAGTATTGTACGCAGTACTGGAGACCGTATCTTAAGAAGGCTATCTATACTTTAGAGAGAGTTCAGAGAAGGGCTACTAAACTGACTCATGGATTGCAGGATAAAACTTACCAGGAAAGGTTAAAGGATCTTAACATATATAGCTTGGAGGAAAGACGAGACGGGGGGGAATATGATAGAAACATTTAAATACATAAAGGGAATCAACACAGTAAAGGAGGAGACCATATTTAAGAGAAGAAAAACTATCACAACAAGAGGACATAGTCTGAAATTAGAGGGGCAAAGGTTTAAAAATAATATCAGGAAGTATTACTTTACTGAGAGGGTAGTGGATGCATGGAATAGCCTTTCAGCTGAATTGGTAGAGGTTAACACAGTACAGGAGTTTAAGAATGTGTGGGATAGGCATAAGGCTATCCTAACTATAAGATAAGGCCAGGGACTAATGAAAGTATTTAGAAAATTGGGCAGACTAGATGTGCCGAATGGTTCTTATCTGCCGTCACATTCTATGTTTCTATATTTCACCCTGATCTATTATTTTAGTTCCCCAATCAAAAAAATCAACAAGATTAGTATGGCATGATCTTTCTGAAGTAAACCTGTGTTGTCTCTGATCTTAAAAATCCATGTTTTTTTAGATGTTCAACAATCCTATCCAGAGGCAGCTCTAGACTTTATGAGGCCTTAGGCGAAACGAAAACACGAGGCCCCACTAACAAAAAAGTGTCACATATACAAATTGATGCACTGTCTACCTGTGTATGTGCCTGAGAGTGTGTCTGACAGAGAGTATCCTTGTGTGTGCGAATGTATGTCTCTGTGAGCATGTTTGCGTTTTTGTCTGAGACCCTATGTGTATGGGGTAGCTGATGGTGAGAGGGAGCGGGGGTGTGATGGTGAGAGGGAGCGGGGGGTGATGGTGAAAGGGAGCGAGGGTTGATGGTAATGTGAGAGGGAGCGGGGGGTGATGGTAATGTGAGAGGGAGTGGGGGGTGATGGTAATGTGAGAGGGAGCGGGGGGTGATGGTAATGTGAGAGGGAGTGGGGGGTGATGTTAATGTGAGAGGGAGCGGGGGGTGATGGTAATGTGAGAGGGAGCGGGGGGTGATGGTAATGTGAGAGGGAGTGGGGGATAATGTGAGAGTGAGGGGTTAATGTGAGAGTGAGAGGGGGTAATGTGAGAGTGAGAGGGGGTAATGTGAGAGTGAGAGGGGGTAATGTGAGAGTGAGAGGGGGTAATGTGAGAGTGAGAGGGGGTAATGTGAGAGTGAGAGGGGGGTAATGTGAGAGTGGGGGGGCTAATGTGAGAGTGGGGGGGCTAATGTGAGAGTGGGGGGGCTAATGTGAGAGGGGGTAATGTGAGAGTGAGAGGGGGGTAATGTGAGAGTGGCGGGGCTAATGTGAGAGTGGGGAGGCTAATGTGAGAGTGGAGGGGGTAATGTGAGACTGAGAGGGGGTAATGTGAGAGTGAGAGGGGGTAATGTGAGAGTGAGAGGGGGGTAATGTGAGAGTGAGAGGGGGGTAATGTGAGAGTGGCGGGGCTAATGTGAGAGTGGGGGTCTAATGTGAGAGTGGGGGGCTAATGTGAGAGTGGGGGGCTAATGTGAGAGTGAGAGGGGGTAATGTGAGAGGGGGTAATGTGATTATTTTAGTTCCCCAATCAAAAAAATCAACAAGATTAGTATGGCATGATCTTTCTGAAGTAAACCTGTGTTGTCTCTGATCTTAAAAATCCATGTTTTTTTAGATGTTCAACAATCCTATCCAGAGGCGGCTCTAGACTTTATGAGGCCTTAGGCGAAACGAAAACACGAGGCCCCACTAACAAAAAAGTGTCACATATACAAATTGATGCACTGTCTACCTGTGTATGTGCCTGAGAGTGTGTCTGACAGAGAGTATCCTTGTGTGTGCGAATGTATGTCTCTGTGAGCATGTTTGCGTTTTTGTCTGAGACCCTATGTGTATGGGGTAGCTGATGGTGAGAGGGAGCGGGGGTGTGATGGTGAGAGGGAGCGGGGGGTGATGGTGAAAGGGAGCGAGGGTTGATGGTAATGTGAGAGGGAGCGGGGGGTGATGGTAATGTGAGAGGGAGTGGGGGGTGATGGTAATGTGAGAGGGAGCGGGGGGTGATGGTAATGTGAGAGGGAGTGGGGGGTGATGTTAATGTGAGAGGGAGCGGGGGGTGATGGTAATGTGAGAGGGAGCGGGGGGTGATGGTAATGTGAGAGGGAGTGGGGGATAATGTGAGAGTGAGGGGGTAATGTGAGAGTGAGAGGGGGTAATGTGAGAGTGAGAGGGGGGTAATGTGAGAGTGGGGGGGCTAATGTGAGAGTGGGGGGGCTAATGTGAGAGGGGGTAATGTGAGAGTGAGAGGGGGGTAATGTGAGAGTGGGGGGGCTAATGTGAGAGTGGGGGGGCTAATGTGAGAGTGGAGGGGGTAATGTGAGACTGAGAGGGGGTAATGTGAGAGTGAGAGGGGGTAATGTGAGAGGGGGGTAATGTGAGAGTGAGAGGGGGGTAATGTGAGAGTGGCGGGGCTAATGTGAGAGTGGGGGTCTAATGTGAGAGTGGGGGGCTAATGTGAGAGTGGGGGGCTAATGTGAGAGTGAGAGGGGGTAATGTGAGAGTGAGAGGGGGTAATGTGAGAGTGAGAGGGGGTAATGTGAGAGTGAGAGGGGGTAATGTGAGAGTGAGAGGGGGTGATGTGAGAAGGAGGGGGTGATGGTGAGTGGGGGGAGGCTGACGGTGGTGGGGGGTGATGGTGACGGTGGTGATGCTGAGGGCGGTGGGGGGTGAGGCCGAGGGGGGTGATACTGAGGGGGATGATGCTGAGGGTGGTGGGGGGAGTGATACTGAGGGTGGTGATGTTGAGGGTGGTGAGGGGTGATGCTGAGGGCGGTGGGAGGTGAGGCTGAGGGTGGTGGGGGGTTATGGGGGATGGTGAGGCTGAGGGTGGTGGGGGGTAAGGCTGAGGGTGATGGTTTAATGGTGAGGGTGGTGGGGGTGAGGGTGGGGAGGGGTGATGAGGGTGGTGGGGGTGAAGCTGAGGGTGGTGGGGGGTGATGGTGATGGTGGTGGGGGGTGATGGTGACGGTGGTGGGGGGTGATGGTGACGGTGGTGGAGGGTGATGGTGACGGTGGTGGTGGGTGTAGCTGAGGGTGGTGGGGGTGAGGCTGAAGGTGGTGGGGGTGATGGTGGGGAGGGGAGATGGTGAGGGTGGGGAGGGGTGATGGTGAGGGTGGTGAGGGGTGATGGTGGTGGGGGGTGAAGCTGAGGGTGGTGGGGGTGAGGCTGAGGGTGGTGATGGTGGGTGATGGTGGTGGGGGGTGAGGCTGAGGGTGGCGGGAGGGTGATGGTGACAGTGGTGGGGGGTGAAGCTGATGGTGGTGGGTGTAGCTGAGGGTGGTGGGGGTGATGGTGGGGAGGGGTGATGGTGAGGGTGGTGGGGGTGATGGTGATGGGTGGTGAGGCTGAGGGTGGTGATGGTGGGTGATGGTGGTGGGGGGTGAGGCTGAGGGTGGTGGGGGGTGATGGTGATGGTGGGGAGGGGTGATGGTGGTGGGGGAGGCTGAGGGTGGGGAGGGGTGATGGTGGTGAGGCTGAGGGTGGTGGGGGTGATGGTGGTGGGGGGTGAGACTGAGGGTGGTGGGGGTGATGGTGGTGGGGGGTGAAGCTGAGGGTGGTGGTGGTGGGGGGTGAAGCTGAGGGTGGTGGGGGGTGATGGTGGGGGTGGTGGGGGTGATGGTGGTGGGGGTGAGGCTGAGGGTGGTGATGGTGATGGTGGTGGGGGTGAGGCTGAGGGTGGTGGTGGTGATGGTGGTGGGGGGTGAGGCTGAGGGTGGTGGGGGTGATGGTGGTGGGGGTGAGGCTGAGGGTGGTGATGGTGATGGTGGTGGGGGTGAGGCTGAGGGTGGTGGTGGTGATGGTGGTGGGGGGTGAGGCTGAGGGTGGTGGGTGGTGAAGCTGGGGGTGAGCCTGAGTGTGGTGGGGGGTGATGGGGAGGGAGAGCCTACCTTTCCCTGGTGGTCCAGTGGGCTCCCTGGTGGTCCGGTGGCCACTGCTCCCGGTCTGCAGCTCCGCAGAGCTGCAGACCGTGTAATCTCGCGAGATTTCAGAGCGTTGCCGTGGTAACCCGCAGCAACGCTCTGATTGGCCTATTCTCGCGAGTCACATGGTCTGCAGCTCTGCACACTGCGGAGCTGCAGACCAGTGTCTGCGGTGGCCGGCCTGGCAGTCAGATGGGGCCTCGCACCCGGCGGCATACCGGGCAAGCCGCCGGGCCCCCTCCTGGTGTCAGGTCCTCGGTCACTGACCGAGGACCTGACACACTCTGCCAACAGGCGGTTTAGGCGGCCGCGAGGCCTTAGGCGGCCGCCTAAACCGCCTAATTAGAGAGCCGCCTCTGATCCTATCCTTTAACATGGTTTCAATTACTTTCCCCACTACTGAAGCAAGGCTTACTGGCCTATAGTCTGTATTCTACACTGTTTTTATGTATGTTATTTTAGTAATTATTTATGCTGCTCTCTCTTTCTCTTCTTGTCTCCCTGCCCATACTGTATTACCCTACTAAAAATGGCCGCCGGAGTACTTCCGGTTGTCCTATACACATATGTATTAGATATGGACCTAAGAACATTTAGACTGCCAGTATGGGAATGAAATACACCCCGGGAGGTCCCTCAGGGTGTACCAAGATGGCGTATATGTTGCTACTAATCCTTAGCCGAAACCGGAAGTGACATGACCCGTCAAAAAAGGGTCGTGGCTTTAAAAAAGGAGCGGTGCTAATACGAATTTTTGGCGCCAAATAATGGAATAAAAGAGGAGAAAGGAGGATTACATCTTTATGTACCTGATGAAGGCATACAGCCGAAACGCGTTGTGTTTGAGTGTTTGACCTTGGAATATTCCTTGCATGCAGCTTGCTGTGTTTTTATATGTAAGAATTTTTATTGATTTGGGAATATCTGGATTTTATCTTTCACCCCTGCCCATTATTTCTGATTACATTTCCTGTGGGGGAGAGCACAGAAGCTGAAGGAGTACACCTATTATGTGTATTTACCTGAACCAGTGTCTATATACAGGCTCATGAAAATGTAGGAGTAGGATGCAACTTTTCTTTTAATATTTTAGTCACAGTGTGGACATTTATACAGGCTTTATTGCCATATGTGAGCATTTTTATTTTTCAGAAAATTCTCTTTGAAAAAAGTCTACTTTAAGTGTATGTACTATATCTTATTACTGCACTTTTGAGAACAATGTGCACTTTATTCTTGTTATCAGTTCACAGAGTGCTAACCTCCATTTTCCGGCTTTATTCTAAATGTTTCTTGTGGAATTAAGTGGTTGATTTCACAGGGGTTTTTAGCTGCACTATTCCAATATTACAAGCGCCAACTTTCCACTAACTTTCTCTTTATATATATGTTGGGTGATAAATGGTGTGTGTCCCCATGCTGCTCCATGATCTCTCAGGGGTTACAGAGCCCTGGAAGATCCAGCTCAGCATGTATTGGAGCAGCATGGGAAATGGCAAGTTAAAATGGCAAGTTAAATGAACAAACATACATAGTATCCTGCCCACATCGGGGCATGGACACCTACTTACACAGAGGCGCCTTCCAGTTATATAGGCCCAGATACCCCTCTGTGGGAGGGCTCCTATTCACTATTTAAGCACAGACCACCCTGGGTTCTTGAACTCCTTCTGCCCTGATCATCTTCCTTCTTTTTGATATTGTCATTGCTGTTAGATCAATCTCCCGCTCATTCTTTGCATACAGCTTGATGTCATTAATATAACTCCACTCTTGAACCTGTATCGGTATCCACTTTTCTTGATAATTTGGCTAAGCAGAGTATTAGAGATTTGATGTTCACTTGTGTTATTGTTTTTTAAGAGTTGTCCATCCTCCACTTCCATGTTGTAGTAGCAGTCAAGCAGATCTAGGTTCTCACTTTGTGCCCAATATTGATTTGTTCCAATAGACCACTTGTCATCAGATTGCTGTGGTTCCCTACCATGAATCTCTTGGTTCCTGCTCTCATATTATTGAGGTGTGGCCTACATGGTTAGGTGTCTTGCCCAGGGACACTTACTGGTTTAGTGGTTAGATTTAACTTCAAAGGCAGTTACATTATCACTGTGCTAACCAGTCAATTTGATACTGCTCCTGAAAATTCAGATAGGTTGCTTTGTAATTCCATTCATTTAGATAGTCTTTCCTACTTATCTAGCACTTGTCCAATTCATTAGAAAGTCCCATCATGCAAATTGAAAAAAATAAACACTATTAAAAAATCAGGTCAGACCAGGATTTGTGTGTGTGTATATATATATATATATATATATATATATATATATATATATATATATATATATATGATGCACTCCAAGGACTTGGTAGATGAAAAGGGGTAGTTTATTCCAATAGGTATAGCGTTAAAAAATAGGTGACGTTTCGACCCGTTCGGGTCTTTCTCAAGGTCAATGTACCTAGCTACAAAAGTTATATATATAGGAAATAAGAAAATGTACTCACCAATCAAGAAGAAACCCCTGAATCCCTTCGTGCACACCCGGAAGTCAAACAGGAAGTGAAAACACCACGGTCACGTGATGCGTGTGTGATGACATGGTGTTGCTAGGATACCGATAAACAAACACAATTATAAGATCAAGACACATTTAACAACAAAAAAAATCCACTCACATTTAACAACTAAAAATAAAAAGGATATTCGGACTGCTAACTCTTCTATTAAAGCGTTTATTCAGACTGTCAAAACTGACACTCAAAAAATTGTGAAAAATCCACCTTTGTTCCATAAGAATTTAACCCCAGGAGAAAAAGCGGCCTTGAAAGACCTCAGTCAAGATCCTAATATTGTAATTTGTGGGGCTGACAAAGGTGGAGCTACGGTGATACAATCATATGATCAATATAGGAAAGAAATATCAAGACAACTTGGTGATAATTTGGTATATGCAAAACTCACCTTTGATCCGACCACAAAATTCCAGAAAATAATTAAAAACCATGTTGAATTGGGGCTAGAATATCTGGATACTTATACAGCTCAATATCTTACAGTAGAGCACCCTAGGCACACGGTGCTCTACACGTTGCCGAAGATCCACAAAGATCCACTACAACCACCAGGGAGACCCATAGTTTCGGCTAAGGATGGCATAATCGAACCTGTTGCCAAATACATTGATACCTTTATTAAGGATAGTGTTATGGCTCTTCCTACATGCTTGCGCGACACACAAGAGTTTATGTCCAGAATTCAACGATCCCCATATGTGGATTCTACACCTTTACTTGTCACGATGGATGTTCAGAGCCTGTACACCATCATACCTCACGGTGAGGGTGTACAGGCTTTGAGAGACATCCTAGTTGAATCAACCATATATGAAGGACCGCTGATTGAGTACCTGTTGGAATTTGAAACCCAGTTCTACGTGCAATTATCTGGAACTGCGATGGGGGCGGCGATGGCACCATCATATGCCAACGCCTTCATGTACACCTTTGAACGCACCCATATTTTGGCAAAATGTGGGCATTACATCCAACACTATTATCGTTTTGTGGATGATCTTTTTATGATTTGGACAGGCACTACTATGGATCTGGAGCAAATGATTAAGGAAATACATCAATCACCTATACCAGTTGTTTTAAGTCACCAAATTGATGAAAAGTAAATTCAACTTTTGGATGTTACCATTTATAAGAAGGGAAACAATTTGGAGTTTACTCTATATCGTAAAAACACTGATCGCAATACCCTTCTCTCTGCTTCCAGTTTCCATCCACAACAACTTAAGAAATCATTACCAATCTCTCAATTTCTAAGAACATTGAGATACAACACAGAAACAGAAAAACGTAAAATTCAACTTGATGAAATGTGGGATAGATTTTGTGTACATGGGTACCATCCACATACCCTCCAATTAGCACAGACCAAAGCCTTGGAAATATGAAATCGAGAAAAACTGAATGACAAAATTGAGAAGGCACCACAAGAACCAAGAATTTATCTTCCCATGACCTTTCACACAGGGACATCGAAAGTAAGACAATCCATTCAAAAACATTGGGATATACTATGATCAGATAAGTCATTACCCAGTATATTTATGGATACTCAAACTCGAGTCATCAGCTATAGAAGGAATAAAAACTTAAAGGACCTGCTGGTGAAAAGTGATCCCATAATTTGTTATCGAAAACCTGAGACTATCACAAAGAAAGGCTGCTACAAATGCAGTGAATGTGTGACATGTGGTCACATGGTCAGTGGCACGACCTTTGCACATCCCCATAGTGGTCAGAGAATCAAAATATCCCATTACATCACTTGTACCACTGACCATGTGATATACATGATCACATGCCCCTGTGGACTCTCATATGTGGGTAAGACCGATTTGACATTAAGAGAACGCATAAGGGGACATCGGTCGACCATAACTACAGCGTTTAGGGATAAATACAGCGAGAAGCCAGTTGCCAAACATTTTTTACATATGCAACACAGACTCCCTATGCTACGTTTTATGGCCACTGACCATGTCCCCCCGATGCCTAGAGGAGGCAATAGATCAAAGAAGCTACTTCAATGTGAGGATACCGATGAATCAATGGATTCATCGATTAGACACAGTGACACCAAGAGGACTTAACGAAAATATTGTGCTCTCCATGTTTCTTTAATATTATTTTTGTCTTTTTCTTCATCTTTATCTACTATTTTATTATTATTATTATTTTTATTTTTATTTTTATTTGTATTATTTTTTATTTTTATTTTTTATTTTTATTTTTATTATTTTTATTATTAGTTTTTATTTGGTTTACTTTAGTACATTTGTTGATTAATTTTGCCTGTTTTTCTATCTTTTTGGTTATTTTTTTGCAAATATTTGATAAGTTGTATATATTTGTTTCAGTTTAGATATGCTTTTTGATTGCTTTAGTCTTAATATTGTGAGCTTCTGAGATCTATGAGATCTATGATTTAATGAGATGTTTATAATTGTATATAGAATATATTCTATTAGAGATATTTTTCCTGTGACATCTATATGATGTGCTGTATTTGTCTTTTGACTATTTTTTTCTATTTGCATGCCTGCTGTTCTTTTTTGTGTTCTGAGTCTTTGCCTTAATAGCCTTGATTCTCCTCTTTAAATTGATTTATAATCATTATAAGATATTTTAAGTAATGCCCATAATCTTGATATGGTATGTGAAATGCTTTTAACACACCTTATTCTGGGTCACTCTTCTTATTGGGTATTAAGTGACACCTCCATAGTATATATGATGACACGATCTTTTTCGATTTTTTTTGTTTACATTTTTGCTTATTGCACTTTACATTTCTATATTTCTATGATAACAGATAGATAGTCCATGAAGAGATTTCATGCATTTCACTGGCACACTCGATATATACACGCCAGAACATTATACCGATCTTATAATTGTGTTTGTTTATCGGTATCCTAGCAACACCATGTCATCACACACGCATCACGTGACCGTGGTGTTTTCACTTCCTGTTTTACTTCCGGGTGTTCACGAAAGGATTCAGGGGTTTCTTCACGATTGGTGAGTACATTTTCTTATTTCCTATATATATATATATATATATATATATATATATATATATATATATACAGGGAGTGCAGAATTATTAGGCAAGTTGTATTTTTGAGGATTAATTTTATTATTGAACAACAACCATGTTCTCAATGAACCCAAAAAACTCATTAATATCAAAGCTGAATATTTTTGGAAGTAGTTTTTAATTTGTTTTTAGTTATAGCTATTTTAGGGGGATATCTGTGTGTGCAGGTGACTATTACTGTGCATAATTATTAGGCAACTTAACAAAAAACAAATATATACCCATTTCAATTATTTATTTTTACCAGTGAAACCAATATAACATCTCAACATTCACAAATATAAATTTCTGACATTCAAAAACATAACAAAAACAAATCAGTGACCAATATAGCCACCTTTCTTTGCAAGGACACTCAAAAGCCTGCCATCCATGGATTCTGTCAGTGTTTTGATCTGTTCACCATCAACATTGCGTGCAGCAGCAACCACAGCCTCACAGACACTGTTCAGAGAGGTGTACTGCTTTCCCTCCTTGTAAATCTCACATTTGATGATGGACCACAGGTTCTCAATGGGGTTCAGATCAGGTGAACAAGGAGGCCATGTCATTAGATTTTCTTCTTTTATACCCTTTCTTGCCAGCCACGCTGTGGAGTACTTGGACGCGTGTGATGGAGCATTGTCCTGCATGAAAATCATGTTTTTCTTGAAGGATGCAGACTTCTTCCTGTACCACTGCTTGAAGAAGGTGTCTTCCAGAAACTGGGAGTTGAGCTTGACTCCATCCTCAACCCGAAAAGGCCCCACAAGCTCATCTTTGATGATACCAGCCCAAACCAGTACTCCACCTCCACCTTGCTGGCGTCTGAGTCGGACCGGAGCTCTCTGCCCTTTACCAATCCATCCATCTGGCCCATCAAGACTCACTCTCATTTCATCAGTCCATAAAACCTTAGAAAAATCAGTCTTGAGATATTTCTTGGCCCAGTCTTGACGTTTCAGCTTGTGTGTCTTGTTCAGTGGTGGTCGTCTTTCAGCCTTTCTTACCTTGGCCATGTCTCTGAGTATTGCACACCTTGTGCTTTTGGGCACTCCAGTGATGTTGCAGCTCTGAAATATGGCCAAACTGGTGGCAAGTGGCATCTTGGCAGCTGCACGCTTGACTTTTCTCAGTTCATGGGCAGTTATTTTGCGCCTTGGTTTCTCCACACGCTTCTTGCGACCCTGTTGACTATTTTGAATGAAACGCTTGATTGTTCGATGATCACGCTTCAGAAACTTTGCAATTTTAAGAGGGCTGCATCCCTCTGCAAGATATCTCACTATTTTTAACTTTTCTGAGCCTGTCAAGTCCTTCTTTTGACCCATTTTGCCAAAGGAAATGAGGTTGCCTAATAATTATGCACACCTGATATAGGGTGTTGATGTCATTAGACCACACCCCTTCTCATTACAGAGATGCACATCACCTAATATGCTTAATTGGTAGTAGGCTTTCGAGCCTATACAGCTTGGAGTAAGACAACATGCATAAAGAGGATAATGTGGTCAAAATACTAATTTGCCTAATAATTCTGCACGCAGTGTATATATATATATATATAACTTTTGTAGCTAGGTACATTGACCTTGAGAAAGACCCGAGCGGGTTGAAACGTCGGCTATTTTTTGATGTTATACCTATTGGAATAAACTACCCCTTTTTTCATCTACCAAGTCCTTGGAGTGCATCTCTTTATTTCTGTTTATATATTTTCAACGTTGGATTGCACTCAGGCTGAATTGAACTATACACATATATATATATAGAATATGAATATATATGTTCTTAACAAACAATATGCCGTATACGTAATGAATGTCTCAGTAAGAAACATAAAAGGACATTGTGATGGACCGCCTGGTACCCCGACCCGACTCCAAGCACTCCACCAGACTCCCACAAACCGCCGCAACTTGGTTGGGTATCTCACCATCCTCCACACACCTTGGACCCAAGACCAGGATCCAACTTCCAGTGGGTGGACCTCTCCTACTCTAGAGAGCATAGCAGGAACAGCTCTCATAAGAGCTAGTGATTAGAACCCAGGGTATAACGAGTATAGCAATCCCCAGAGTGAATATAGCTGTCCCCTCCACACATGAGACGAGGCTCTATGTTGAGGTTGAGGATGAACTGATTTGAATCCCCAAAATTGTTACATCCCCTGATATCCCTATTGTGGATGACCAACATATCCAAAAATCACTCAGATCAGTTCAGGGGTTCAGGAATTTTATGGAAGTCACATTTTGACCGACTGCACACATGGTCCCATCCCAAAACAGTTCCAGAGAATTAGGCTGTGCGGTCAGTCTACTTCGGGGATTTGAAGTGCAATAAAATTACCGAACGTAGAGAGTTCGTATGGCACTTAGTCTACGTCTCTCCTTCGGGAGTTTAGTTTTACCGAACGCCGTTTGACTCCTGTTCAAATAGCCGAACATCCATGGAAGGTAAATATTTAGCGGTGTTCGTGCTGTCGAGTGTCCGATTTGAGTTCCATGAACCTGACGACCAAACACTGCTCATTATACTCGTGGCTTAAGATGGCCGCTGCCATGTGTTCAAATGCTGATTCCAACCACTTCAAATGTTCAGGAGTTCGAAGTGCCGCTTCGAACCGCTTCAAATCACTTTGAGAGTTCAAAGTGTTACTGTACCAATCCAAGAGGGTACAAACAGTGCTTTTAAAGAAAGTCTATTACAGAGGCCACAGTCACAGGAGGCTGGCAAGCAGGCCCCTCCAAAAGCCAGTGGCAAGGTTACCTTCACCACATAACTCCCCCCCCCCACAAGGGAAGACTAACTAGGTACCTGACCCAGGCATAAAGTTGTTAGTACTTAGTGGGCAGAGGCCAACAGCACTCTACCCTGTTGCCAGCACTTCTTCTAGGGTGGCCTGCGGGTATTTAGGCCCTGGAGAAAGGGAAAGGGGAGGGCAGAGGCCAACTGCATTCTGCTCTGGTGCCAGTGCTTCTGCTGGGGAGACGTAGTCCTGCCCTGTAACAAGGGCAGATGTGCTCTGCCCTGATGCCAGCTCTTCTGCTGGGATGGGGTAAACGGATACTAGTCCCTGGACCCGGTTGAGGATCTGCTGTAGAGAGGGAGAATTGTCCACCTACTCCCCCTGGAATTCCTGATGGGGCTGTTGGGGACTCTGTTGCCGCTGTGGGGGGACGTCATCGTCTTCCCCCCCAGGGCTCACCAGGCTGTTGGGGAGAAGAGCCATCTGTATCCACCATAGCGACCACATCAGGTTGATGGGGATCTGAGATGGCTGTCCAGTATCCCTGCAGATCTGGCACAGAGACGGTCCCATCTGCACCATTGGGGTCATGGGTGACGACCAAACACTGCTCATTGTATTGGCGGCTTAAGATGGCCGCTGCCACGTTTTCGAATGCCGCTTCGAACCATTTCGACCATTGTACCAGTCTAAGAGGACACAAACAGTGTTTTTAAACAAAGTCTATTACATGGGCCATAGTCACAGGGTAGGAGGCTGGCAAACAGGCCCATCCAAAAGCCAGTGACGAGGTTACTTTCACCACATACATTACAAAAGCTTTTGCATACATCTCTTGACCATTCTCTCTTTATGTTTTTTTTTTCTTCATATTGAGGGGTTCTCATTACATATAATCCCCATAGTGCCTTTTAGAGTAAAAAGCCATGCAAAAAAGTAAATACATCTTGACCAAACCATTTTGCAAGACCTCAACAAATAAAAACATACAAGAATAAAGCAGTTGAAAGTTAAACTCCATCAAATGATAATATTAAGAATTCTATCAGACAAAATAGTCTTAAATAACCCCTAAAGATTCTCGTGTGGTTTAATTGTGAACAGTGTGTTTGAAAATAAAAAAAACAAATGATACCTTGAATAATTTCTTTAAGTCAGTCCAGATTCACAGCCCCCTAGGCTGTTTGGCTTTCTGCAAGCCATGACCTTTCACTGTAAAATGCATTAGTCTCTTGTTTCAATTATAATGAGGTTTCATCCAGATATTGCTTTATTAAATTGAGACTACAGGTAAATATTGAACATGTTATACTATAATTAGAAAGCGCATAGTACCTATTAAGTAGAGGAATTGGGAGTAAACAAACAAATGTTAATTCAAAGTTATACCAGATAAGTCTACTTGTAAGACATACATAATGGAATTATGTTGAAGGAGGATAAATCCAAACCAAACCAAAAAGGTTTAATAAATTAAGTACAGTATAATAAATTGAGCTATTTTGTTGAACATTTTATCTGAAAGGTTAGATGAAAGGATTTCAACAAGATAAAGAATATACCAGTTGTAAAACTGTGTTTATAAATATAATCAATTCAGCTAAAAGTAAGAGAAGGAGCTAAACCACAAAATAAATAGAAATCTTCAGATGTATAAATAGTAAAGAAATAATAAAAAAAAAAAAAAAAATGTGAACCAATGAAAACAAAGATTGGTATGCTGGTTGCATGTGATAAATTGTAAGTGATCTGAACTTAAAACTATATCTTTACTATATCGTTAGATATAGGAACAAATCCAACACTGACTGAATGTACCAGTGTTTAATAAACTAATAGAACAACTGACATTTGCTGTGGGGGTATTATAGGAAATAATGTCTGTAATAGGCAGAATATTATTTTTCATTTTACAAGATTTCTCTGATGATGTTTCACTGACAAGATTTCCACTTTCTACAAAAAGTGAGCTCTTCTGAGGATTTAGTACCCATGGATCCATGTAATGATGGAGGTTATTGTGTGCTTAATGGGATACTCCACTGTCCAAATGCAAAATCACTGTTTAGTATAATGAAAACGTGCATGCATTTAATTATTCATTTTTTTCATTGGAGTTCTATCTAAGACAGCTTGCAAAAACTGCAGGTCTCTTGTTTGCTGCCCTTGCAAGCTGTCTTCTTCTGACCCCGCCCAGAATTGATGTGACTGTTCAATTACAGACTTCCCAATGCAGCTCAATGAAAAGTCTTTATAAGGCAGATGCACTGGGCAATTGCTGCCTCTGGAGTTCAGTGGAAATAAGCTAACCAAAACAGGAAGTAACAGGTCCTGTTGTCTGCTTGAAAAGTCGGGGGGGTGTAACCAGTATAATTTATAAAAGTGTAAATTTCTATTGAAATCTGCACTTTTTCCAAAATGAAAAAATAGGACATACTCTTCACACATAAAGCGTTGTTTTAATGTAATTAAAATCAGAGCTAGACCATTATCGTCGGACTGTGGTATATTGTGGGTCTGTTCAGTGTATTGTCTTACTGTTTTACATTTATGGTTTAGTTTTAATGGATACATTTCATAAATCAATTTGATCTTAATAACTTAAAAGGATCCCTCCAATGAATAGCTTTATTTTTACTGTTGAACCCCTTAATGACACAACTTCTGGAATAAAAGGGAATCATGACGGAATATATCCGTCGTCTGTCCTTAAGGGGTTAATTCTGTGGTTCTTTATTTTGGATTATTATGTATTAAATATAAAAATGTTATAATGACATAATGACAGGCAATGAATGTAACCTACTTATTGTAAAGTCTTTTGATGTTGCGCCATATAAATAGCTTTATTGTATAAGGTGCAAAACAAATATCTTGAGGCGTGTGGAAAAGCAACTATCATACATCTATTGAAAGGCAATGTGATCTTATTTATTCTCAAAGCAATGCATGCGTATAAAAGCTAAAGAACAAATAGCATTGTGTGATCCACCCAAGGATTTTATAATTTTTAGACAAGCCTTTAATTTTTTTTAAATATCAAAATATATAGAATATAAATAATTATCCTAATGTTGAAATATTTAAACTTTACAAGTTTATTTACAAATATATTCACAAAGCTTGTATAAAAATATCAAATCATGACCATACTTACTTGTATTTATATGTATATATAAGTATGGTCTTTGATTTGTAATATATGCACTTTAAAATATATATAAAAAATATGGTCTTTGATTTTATATATATATATGCACTTTAAAATATACAAATATCAAAGTTTGGTCTTTGATTTGATAGATATATATGTATGCACTTTACAATGTGAATTAAATATATTTTATTAAAAATTTTGAACTATTGAATATATTGTTGAACAATTAAACTTGTATATGTACAGTTAAGGGTTTCCATTTTCCTTGCACCAGTTTGGAGACTTGCCTTACTAGGCAATAGATTTGCTCAAAATCACTATATTTTAGCTTTACTGGCAAGGCAAACTTTATCTGGCTGAGTGCACTACTTCAAATCACCACAGGGAAGCTTTTGGAAATTAAGATGTAGGTGGTCGTAATGTATCTCACTGAAATTCTAAAACACTGGCATTTTAAGCTTTCAATATGCTCATGTTTATTAGATTTGGAGATTAGCTTTGACAGAACTGCACTTCACCTGAATTTGAGCTGATCAGTGTCAAGGTTAGATACCCAAACACACAACCTTGTATAATAAAGAGGTATTATCGGGCCTTAGAGTGACCAGACTTAATGTAATAATGTATTGAATAAAGAATAGTCAAAAACAAGCCAAGGTCAGGATAGGAGACAGACGATTAAATGAGCATAACAGAGTAGAGTATATCAGAAAATAGAATGAATGATGAAACAAAGTCAAGTCAGTCACCAGTATGTTAAGTCAAATATGAATGCACTCTTGGGTTACCAAAAACCATAACAGGACAATGAAGAGGCCCCTGTGGCCCCTGATTGGTTTGTGTCACTCTTTTCACCCAAAATAAATGAAATCTGCTTTGTATGGACAAATAGTATTAGCAGGGAGCCCACATAGGATGCAGTTTGCGATTTTGATAAAGGAAGGAGGAGGTGGAGAACTCCATGTAATTGCTACATCGGAAAAGCATCTGGCATCATCATGTCTGACTGAAGGATCGCCGGATCAGCAGAGAGCTTCCAGGACCATCAGGAGACGTCTGGAACATGGCTCAGGTATGACAATCAGCTGATTTCAAAACTCTGAGCCAAAATGTACCTAAATAAAGACCAAATATTTTTGATTTTTGATTTGGATTCTACTGTGGTGCAAAAAAATGATGATTTATGGTAAAAAAAAATGACTGATGATTAGGGGACAGTCAATAAATGTTGTTTTTATTCACAGATCACATGTGAAATGAACAATAGAGAGAAAAAGGAGGAAACATATTTATATCTAATAAATCATTTAATCAATAAATAATATTATTTTAATATTTATACAAATATAGATTTTGTTTTTATTGCTCCTCCCTTTTTTATCTATTGGTTACTTATTATCCCTTGATAGTGATGTCCCGAACTGTTCGCTGGCGAATAGTTCCTGGCGAACATAGCTTGTTCGCGTTCGCCACGGATGGCGAACACATGCGCTGTTCGGTCCGCCCCCTATTCATCATCATTGAGTAAACTTTGACCCTGGCCTGTACCTCACAGTCAGCAGACACATTTCAGCCAATCAGCAGTAGACCCTCCCTCCCAGATCATCCCACCTCCTGGACAGCATCCATTTTACATTCATTGTGAAGCTGCATTCTTAGTGAGAGTAGGGACAGTGTAGCTGCTGCTGATTTGATAGGGAAATTGATAGCTAGGCTAGTGTATTCAGTGTCCACTACAGTCCTGAAGGACTCATCTGATCTCTGCTGTAGGGACAGCACCCCAAAAAGCCCTTTTTAGGGCTAGAACATCGGTCTGCTTTTTTTTTTTTCTGTGTAATGTTATTGCAGTTGCCTGCCTGCCAGCCAGCCTGTGTGTCAGGCTGTGTGGTGGCAAGTGGTGCCCACTTGCCCAGTGCCACCACTCACTCACTGGTGTCACAATAGCTTGCATTTAAACAAACAAAACCTTTTAGACTGTAATATAATAGCAGTCAGTTTCCTTCACTAGTGTGTGTTTCAGGGCCTGCCCAGTGCCACCACTCGCTCACTGGTGTCACAATAGCTTGCATTTAAAAAAAACAAAAACTTTTTTGACTGTAATATAATAGCAGTCAGTTTCCTTCACGAGTGTGCGTTTCAGGGCCTGCCAGGGCACAGTGTCACACCAGTGCAACTCATATCTGGTGTAACAGTAGTGTACATTTTTTAAAAAAAATACAGTTTTAACTGTAATAGATTGAATAGCAGTTAGTTGTCTGCCAGTGTGTGTGTCAGGCTCACAGCGTATACTGTGCCAACTTGCCCAGTGCCACCACTCATATCTGGTGTCACAATAGCTTGCATTTAACAAAAAAATAACTTTTTTGACTGTACTATAATATCAGTCAGTTTCCTTCATGAGTGTGCGTTTCAGGGACTGCCAGGGCACAGTGTCACACCAGTGCCACTCATATCTGTTGTCACAGTAGCTTGCACGCATAGTACCACTAATCGAAAAAAAAAAATGACAGGCAGAGGCAGGCCACCCCGCAGGGGCCGTCGTGGTCGTGGTGCTGTGATTCCCTTTCACCCTAGAATAATGCCCAGTGTTCAGAGGCCACGTACCCTGAACTTGAAAAGTTCTGAGGACATAGTTGACTGGCTAACACCGAACACCCAATCTTCTACAGCTTCCGCTCGGAACCTTGACGCACCATCCTCCTCCAGCTTAGCTTCGGGCACCTCTCAAGTTACCACTCGCCCGCCTGCCGCCACCACCAACACTAGCACCACAACCGCTTAACTTGATCTGTCAGAGGAGTTATTTAAACATCAGTTAGAAGAAATGAGTGATGCGCAACCATTATTGCCAGAGGATGTAGATAACAGGGATATGTCTCAGTCAGGCAGCATTACACACGTACGGTGTGATGATGATGATGTTGTACCTTCTGCTGCTTCCTTTGCTGAGTTGTCAGATACAAGTGAAGCAGTTGATGATGACGATGCGACCGTAGATGTCACATGGGTGCCCGCTAGAAGAGAAGAAGAACAGGGGGAAAGTTCAGATTGGGAGACAGAGAGGAGGAGGAGGAGACGAGTTGGAAGCAGGGGGAGGTCATCGCAAGGAGCTAGTGGCACAGTCAGACAGCATGCATCGGTACCCGGGGTCAGCCAGAAAGCACGCCAATCAATGCATGCTGTTGCCACCACCAGGATGCCGTCATTGCAGAGCTCAGCAGTGTGGCATTTTTTTGTGTGTCTGCCTCTGACAACAGCGATGCCATTTGCAACCTGTGCCAAAAGAAACTGAGTCGTGGGAAGTCCAACATCCACCTAGGTACAACTGCTTTGCATAGGCACATGATCGCACATCACAAACGCCTATGGGATCAACACATGAGTACAAGCAGCACACAAACTCAAAGCCGCCATCCTCCTCCTGGTCCAGCATCTTCAGCCACGTTAACCACTGCTGTCCTCCTTGCCCCCTCTCAACCATCCGCCCCTCCGTCTCTCGCCTTGAGCAGTTCCTGCTCATCTGCCCACAGTCAGGTGTCTGTCAAGGACATGTTTGAGCGTAAGAAGCCAATGTCACAAAGTCACCCCCTTGCCCGGCGTCTGACAGCTGGCTTGACTGAACTCTTAGCCTGACAGCTTTTACCATACAAGCTGGTGGAGTCTGAGGCGTTCAAAAAATTTGTAGCTATTGGGACACCGCAGTGGAAGGTACCTGGACGAAATTTCTTTACACAAAAGGCAATCCCCAACCTGTACTCGATTGTGCAACATCTGCCACACAGTGTTGGGGAAAGGGTCCATCTGACAACTGATACCTGGTCTGCAAAGCATGGTCAGGGCAGGTATATCACCTACACTGCACATTGGGTAAACCTGCTGATGGCTGCCAAGCATGGAATGCGTGGATCTGCAGAGGAGTTGGTGACACCGCCACGACTTGCAGGCAGCCCTGCTGCCACCTCCTCTACTCCTCTTACTCCATCCTCTTCCATAACCTCCTCGGCTGAGTCCTCTTCTGCTACTTCGTCTTGCTCCACATCAACGGCACCCCCCCAGCTCCCCAGTTACTGCTCCACATCCCGGATACGGCAGTGTCACGCCGTCTTGGGGTTGACTTGCCTGAAAGCAGAGAGTCACACCGGACCAGCACTCCTGTCTGCCCTGAACGCACAGGTGGATCAGTGGCTGACTCCGCACCAACTGGAGATCGGCAAAGTGGTTTGTGACAACGGAAGAAATTTGTTGGCGGCATTGCATTTGGGCAAGTTGACACGTGCCTTGCATGGCACATGTGTGTAATCTGATCGTACAACGCTTTGTGCATAAGTACCCAGGCTTACAAGACGTCCTTAAGCAGGCCAGGAAGGTGTGTGGCCATTTCAGGTGTTCCTACACGGCCATGGCGCACTTTGTCGATATCCAGCGGCCAAACAACATGCCAGTGAGGCGCTTGATCTGCGACAGCCCGACACGTTGGAATTCAACACTCCTAATGTTCGACCGTCTGCTCCAACAAGAAAAAGCCGTTAACGAGTATCTGTATGACCGGGGTGCTAGGACAGCCTCTGCGGAGCTGGGAATTTTTTTGCCACGTTACTGGACGCTCATATGCAATGCCTGTAGGCTCATTAGGCGTCCTTTTGAGGAGGTGACAAACCTAGTCAGTCGCACCGAAGGCACCATCAGCGACATCATACCATTTGTTTTCTTCCTGGAGCGTGCCCTGCGAAGAGTGCTGGATAAGGCCATAGATGAGCGTGAAGAAGAAGAGTTGTGGTCACCATCACCACCAGAAACAGCCTTATCAGCATCGCTTGCTGGACCTTCGGCAACGCTGGAAGAGTATTGTGAGGAAGAGGAGTCAGAGGAGGAATGTGGCTTTGAGGAGGAGGAGGAAGACCAACCACAACAGGGACCCAGGGTGCTCGTTTTCACCTATCTGTTACCCGTTGTGTTGTACATGGCAGGGGGAAAGAACATACCTTCAGAGAGATCACTGAGGACGAGGAACAGGACATAAGTAGCTCGGCATCCAACCTTGTGCAAATGGGGTCTTTCATGCTGTCGTGCCTGTTGAAGGACCCTCGTATAAAAAGGCTGAAGGAGAACGACCTGTACTGGGTGTTCAAGCTACTAGACCCCCGGTATAAGCAGAAAGTGCCTGAAATGTTACCGAATTACCGCAAGTCGGAAAGGATGCAGCAGTTCCAAAATAAATTAAAAAGTATGCTTTACACAGCGTATAAGGGTGATGTCACAGCACAACGGGAATCTAACAGGGGAAAAGGTGAAAGTAATCCTCCTCCTCCCACGACCACGCCGGCAAGGACAGGACGCTTTACAGACGTGTTGTTGATGGAGGACATGCAGAGCTTTTTAAGTCCTACGCATCGCCACAGCCCTTTGTGGTCCACCCTCAGAGAACGACTCGACCGACAGGTAGCAGACTACCTCGCCTTAACTGCAGATATCGACACTCTGAGGAGCGATGAACCCCTTGACTACTGGGTGTGCAGGCTTGACCTGTGGCCTGAGCTATCCCAATTTGCGATAGAACTTCTGGCCTGCCCCGCTTCAAGTGTCCTGTCAGAAAGGACCTTCAGTGCAGCAGGAGGTATTGTCACTGAGAAGAGAAGTCGCCTAGGTCAAAAAAGTCTAGATTACCTCACCTTTATTAAGATGAATGAGGGATGGATCCCGAAGGGACTGACAGTGGGCGATACATTCGACTAAAAAAGGCCTGATAAGGGGGACTACGTAACACACCACTCTTATCTGGTGGCACATTAGATTGCATGCGCAGTGCCCCAAATTTGAAGTAGGAGGACCGATCAAGCATGTTTTTCCATCTCCCGCTTCCTAAAATCGATGCCTTATATACACGTCCCTTGATAGGGGACGTAACAGGGATTAAACACACCTTATAATAACGCAGAGAGAGGCAATGCAGAGAGAGGAGTCTGAAGAAGAGGAGGCTTTGAGGAGGTGGAAGACCAAACACAGCAGGCGTCCCAGGGGGCCTGTTGTCACCTTTCGGGGACCCTTGGTGTTGTACGTGGCTGGGTGGAGGAGGAGACCTTCAATGACATCAGTGAGGACAAGGAACGGGACATGGCTAGCTTGGTATCCAACCTTGTGCAAATGGGAAGTTTGCGGTTGTGCAAATGGACTGTTTGCAGTTGTTTGCGATGCGTTAAACATGGAGTTTGGTCTGTCACTGTGAAGCGGGCGTCACACTACCTGATTGATACAACATCATACCTGATGTTTTTAAGCACGTTATTCCAAACAATTTGGGAATGCTAGGTGATGTATGCCCTTTATGGATTTAAACCAGGCTCTGCATCAACTATGTAATTTCCCATGGGAGTTTTGCCATGGATCCCCCTCCGGCATGCCACAGTCCAGGTATTAGTCCCCTTGAAACAACTTTTCCATCCCTATTGTGGCCAGAAAGAGTCCCTGTGTATTTTAAAACTCGCCTGCCCATTGAAGTCTATGGCGGTTCGCCCATTCGCGAACATTTGCGGAAGTTCGCGTTCACCGTTCGCAAACCAAAAATGTTATCTTCGAGACATCACTATCCCTTGATCTTTTGGACCAAATGATAGGAAAATGCTCCTATCACTGTACAGCAAAATATACACATAATATTAGGCCTAGATCTTGCAGTATACTGATTGGCCCATTTTCACACCCTTTCAAATTATCTAATTCAGTTCCAGAATCAGTTTTCTGTACTAAAATTCTGCTGAGTCGAACAAACTTATGGACAACCCACAAAATTTGGCAACCCACAAAATTTTCTATTTCTAAGAAAAAACTTTTTTTGTTACAGATAGAGACATTCTAAACTTTCTAAACAAGACTAAACTTATTTTCTATGTATTTTCCCCTTTTTACATGTTTTGCTATTTAATGTTGTGAGATTTTAGTTTAATAATGCATGAATAATTTCCCAATTGTACTTACAGCCATGTGTTATGCAAAGAAAAATGTTAATGATGAATACAAAGTATATTATTGCTTTAGATTCTAAGAATATTGTGTATATTATCAATCTGGAATTGAGTTTAATTTATATTCGCATGCACTTAAAGCAATTACCTGTAATGTATGCCAAAGGGTCGATGTGAGTTTACATCTGTAGAATTTTAACTACAGGTTGTATTACATGTGACTTCTAACCCACTAATTGTAGGTCAGAAAGGCCTCCTGTCAATCTCACACATCATAAGCGAAGCTCACATTTATGTGTTAAACGTCAAGAAAAAAATAATTTTTACACTGCTACATCACAAAAGTGACAATATGATCAGCTAGTGTTTGGTGATACTATTTAAATTGGAGTAAATGACATCCCATTTTTAAAGTAAAGTACAGCTTTTTTATAGGTTGAATTTGATAAGACAACTTATATAAAAAAGCAGTACACACAAAAATAACACAACAAAATAATACAAAAGCAGCTCCAAAACCACTCTAGCAACTTGATGAGTTGTACACTCAGAAATAGAAAATTGGGTGTGTGCGCTTATAAATATAAACCTAAACAAATAAAATAAAATAATTAACAAATCCTTTTATTAATTATCACATATATAAAAAAAATTAATAAGCACCGGACAAATAAAAACAAATGTATCACTACAGAGAGCAACAATACATATAACTAAATGTATCCACTAACTAACTTCACTAAATAATAGCCAATAAAGGTGAACAGACCTAAATAAAAAATAATAAAAGATCAATGACTAAGTGGGGATATAGTGGATATAGTGGATACAACAAAAATAGTGGATACAACAAAAAGCGTAATGAAACACAAAAAAATCAGTATACACAATAATAATAATACATATAGATGTACCTGACCTCGGTGTGGACCCCCACCAGAGGTAAATATAGCCATAAATAAAAATAATTATATAACGTAGTGTAAAAAAACAACAAACGTCCAGAAGACTTCCCTGGGTCGGCAAGATGTAAATACTACCGGACAGATCCAAAAAGCAGCCAGATAGACACTATCAGGGGGACTCCAACTCCCTCACACCGCGGTCGGGATCTTCAAAAAAGACAGCGGTGGAAATGGAGTAGGGAAGATAAATGGGTTCAGAGTGATGAAATAACTGCCCGGATAACAGCAGCCCATAAACATATACCACGGTCGGGATCTTCAAAAAAGACCACGGTATTCAGCCAAAAATAGATTGAGCGTCAAACCCAGGGGGAACTGGAGAGAAGGGAACAGCCAACAGCCCACAGATCAACGCGTTTCGTCCCAAGCTGTTGGACTTTATCAAGATCAGTACATGTACGTAACCCCCCCCCCCCCCAGGGTTTAAATACCTGCTCAAAATAGAACCAGCAGGTAAACCCTGGAGTGGATAATTATAGGTAATCAATCGATGAGAGTGAAACCTATTAAGCATTAACACATTAACACATACACAAATGGCATTTGTAATATTAGCAATTTAACAGACATATTAACAAAAAATAAAACACTTTGCAATATAATTCTACAAAATCAGGTATAATACCAGCTTAAGAAACTCCATTAAAAAATTAACCAAATAATATAAAAGAATGATAATTTCCATTAGACAGCAAGAATCTAAATCAGGTAAGAAAAAGAGAAATCTAAATGCAAAATAGGTGCACTGCAGATGTCACCCATATCGATATATCTCGATCATGTAGCTACATATATTTTAGGCAAACCAACTTGTTCCACATTAACCCAGAAAAAATAAATAAATAAATAAATTGAAGCGGACCCCATGACAACCCAAAGGGCCCAAACTAGAAAAGTTCTAACTCCTCGTTTAAGCCATTTGGTGTGAGGGAATCTAATTTAAAAATCCATAAGGACTCAGCCCTGGTAAGATGTCTTTTCCTGATAGCAGGATCCTTAGTGGGGGGTATATACTCTATTCCCATCACTTTAATCAATGCTGGGTCACTACTGTGAAACAACTCGAAGTGTCGTGCAACCAAAGATCTCCTATCTTTATTCAATATGGCCAGTCTGGGCTCTCTAAATCTGAATTTAAGAGGTCTGTCCTACATAATGCTGATTGCAAGGACAAATCAAAAGGTATACAACAAAGGAGGTACTACATGTAATCCTATGAGTCACCACAAAAGTTTCTTCTCCCCTATATGATGGACATATTATGGAACACAGGTCAAACATCTACTTCGCCCACAGCGCATATTGTTGACACCATTCTTACAAGTAATTTGCCCATCCAAATTGTCCCTTAGTTTAGAAGGAGCCAATATATTTTTCAAATTTGGGGCTTTCCTAAATGTAATATTCGGGAGTTCTGAGATGCTGAAACAGAGTAAAGGATCCTTTTTAAGAATAGACAAGTATTTATAAAAGATGCTAATAATATCATCATAACACTTGTTGAATACTGTGGTAAAAACAGGAGTAGTCCCTACTCCCACTTCTTTAGTACTAATATTGTACTTAGCTCTTCTTTTCTGTGGGCGATTATACTCATCTAAAAGATTAAGGATAAGTTCGTGATTACTAGTGTGTGACACCCTTTCGGAGTGCGACTCCTGATCGAATGGCAGTACCCAATCCTTCAAAAGGCCTGATGCCCCTGCCCTCAAATATGCCCGTCTAATCTGTTTGGCAGGATAAGCTTTCTCAATGAAGCGACGGCATAATAAAAGGGACTCTCTCTCATAATCCAAAAGGGAGGAGCAGTTACGTCGTAACCTGACAAATTGGCCAGAAGGAATATTCTGAATCCAGGTAGGATGGTGGCCACTGTCAGCATGGAGGTACCCATTAACGTCAACACTCTTTTGATAGGTCCTAGTTTAACCTCTCCCTTGAGAACCTATCAGAGTGAGATCAATAAAATCAATAGTGGACAGATGTCTATGGTAGGTGAACTTAAGACCCCATTGGTTACTATTTAAATAGGAAATTAAGTCTTCTATTTCCTCCCAACCTCCCTTCCAAATAATAAGGATGTCATCAATGAACCTGCGATAATGGGCAAGTCGCCCCATCCAATGCGAATCCTCCAAAATCGTGGTGCTCTCCCAGAGACCCATGAACAAATTGGCATAGGATGGGCGAAACTCACCCCCATCGCATTCCCCTTGGTTTGTAAGTAGAAAACCTCATCAAATTCAAAGTAGTTATGCTTCAAAATAAATTCAGTAAACTTCAAAATAAAATCCGTCTGTATTACCGGTAACAAAGGATCAGAGAAAAGGTAATGAGAAATAGCTTTGAGGCCAAGCGTGTGGTCAATATTAGTATATAGTGAGACTACATTGATGGTGACCCAACAATAATGATCTAACCACTTAACCTCCTCCACAAGAGACAGGACATGACCTGTATCTTTAATAAACAAGGGCAAATGCGGAACATACCTCTGAAGATGAAAATCAACCCATTTCAATGGGAGCTATAAGGGAACCTATACCAGAGATGATAGGGCGGCCAGGCGGTCAAGTTAGGGATTTGTGGACCTTAGGCAGATGGTAGAAAATAGGTATGTTACACTGTGTGGCCAAAAAGAAACCCTTTTCCTTTTTATCTATCATCCACAAGAGAAAGCTAGTTCTATAAGGACTCTCAACTCCTTTTCATAATGCTTCGTGGGGTCACTCTTTAGAACCTGATAGTATTCTTTATTACCCAATATATTCAATGCTTCCTCAATATAATCCTTCCTATTCAACAAAACAATTCTGCATCCCTTATCAGCCCCTTTAATAATAAGATTGGGGCTGTTCTTAAGGCTCTTGATGGCTAGTAGTTCCTGCTGGTTAAGATTTTTAGAACTATTTTTCTGTTCATTTTTAGCGCCACAGCGTAAGCATAAATCTTTAAGCTCTTTCAGAACTAAATCATAAAACAATTGGATAAAAGGTCCCTTATCAGCCTGTGGATAAAAGGTAGAGGGGGCCTTCAACCCCGACGAGATGTTGGCTTCAACAATGCGCATAACATCCATCTCCAATCGTGGCACATCTTGCTCCTCCAATAGAGAAAAGAGGTTGTGGAAAACAATTCTATCTTGTGGATTATGGAACATCCTAGGACATTCCGTAGTACCCACAGTATTTGATAAGACGACAAATAAAAGAACAGAATGCAATTTTGCTCACAAAGTGTTGGCACACAGAACCGCGATTAAAAAAACAAACAAAATCACATTACAATAGTCTGCATGCTATAGAATAGTACACATGCATTGTCCAGGTGCCAGCGAGACAACTTTTCACATATGTGATGAAAAATGGTATATAATCCAAAGTTGCTTTACACACAATAAACAAATGACCAATAAAACAAAACTATGCTAAAAAATTTACTCTGCATCTCCACTGGGGAGGGGTGGAGTTGGGAGTAAAGAAGGGGACTTCCCCAGATATCTTATCTCACACATAGCTTGCACAACCCCTACTAACATCCCTTCAGTGATCGACTGCATCAGAGGGGCCAATAGTGATCCACACAGTAAACATGGTGGATACACACTCATGCCATATATTGCAGCAGGTTGTAGCAGAAGTCGGAGGGGATATCAAATATAAAGCCTTTAAATTCCATATCATTAATTCTATCATATTCATCAAGGTAGGGGAAGTTTAGGCTTTACAAGTTCTGGCCATACATAGCTGGACCACTATAAAAATATGACGACATAAGCTAAGTATATTAACAGGTATGTTTGAAGAAGCAATTAATAACTCAAAGTAATCTAGAAATTGGAGAACCTTAATCGCTCCCACAGTTTGCATCAGTTTGTGCACCTAAGCCCAGTAGGGCTGTATTAGTGGATACAGCCCCAAATATGATATATTAACATAATATAAAGAGCCTAGAACATCATCACACCTCCATCTGTTTGGAGAATATCATGTAACTGGGAAATAACATCGTTATAATAATTAGTAGTGCCTCTCTAAGTGATAAGTTCTGCATTTGGAACTGGCAGCATATGTCCACCTCGCCCAAATTTAGAGCCTTTCATAAGATCACTAATGTGTTTAATTTCAGAGGTCTTCCATTCTCTAAGAGATAAATTAGAAGCTAAACGATTTAGCAAATCTAGCGGTGCTTGAGGGGTATATAATGTATCACCCCACAAAAGGCTACGTATTGGCCCCATATGGAAATAGCATGTTGAAGAGAAGACATTTGTTTTACTCTTCCTAGTACCTTTTGGTGTCTACATATAACTGGACAAGGATGCAACCTGGGGATTTAGTGATTCCATAGTCACCCATAATCCATTATGTATCACAGTAGGAAGTTGTAAAGCCTGCGAAAGGATGGTAGCCCTGTAGTACTCTCTAACATTAGGAACGCCAAGTCCCCCCTTAGAGGTATGCAAAACAGGACTTTATTAGCTACAAGAGGACTCTTAAAGGTACACTTCGGGCACCAATACAACTTGTATTTTGATAGATTTTGGTCTCATTACTATTCTGCATTTTTGCATGCTCAATTTTTGTAGTTTTTGCTCAAAAATATAAATGTTTTGCAGAATTCTTCACCATAAGCCTGCCTTCTTAGCAATGCAACTCATGCCATAAATACTTCATTATGGAAAGTATGTGCACAGTCTTAGCCCCAACAATTTCATAGCCCCAACAATTTCATAGCCCCAAGTTTTACCCTTGACTTATCCACGAGGCATAGCATATTTCACTTATGTTGGTCACAAAACTGCACTCGACTTATACACGAGATTGACTTATACACAAGTATATACATTAAGTGCAGCCTCTGATTTACAATTATATCATTTACAATAAAAATGTGCAGAGTTCCAATAAGATAACTGCTTGTCACTAGGATCATACACATTCACAATGGTTTAAGGACCGTGATTCTTGTTGGAATTTTTTTTTTTTTTTTATGTAAGCGGAAATTAATTGAAGAGCTCACTAAAATAGATATCCCTCTCTTTTTTGTCTTGGAACATGAACAATATCCAGTGGGATAGTACCAAGAGGTAAACTGAGGCTGTTTTCTCCAAGCAAAATAAGTTTCCTGATATAAAGCTATATCAACAGTAGTGGTAGTCTCTGCCAAAGTGAAATGTTGCTTATAAGGTAAGTTTAACTCCTTACAATTTAGGGGGAAAAAATGGTTGATCATGTTATTACATAGAAAAATGCTAGTGAGAAGAGAAACAACCTCTAATTTTAGTGTATGTCAAAAACTAAGCCCTCCCCCCCCTCCCCCGCCACCACTACAATCTCAAATAAGAGATGTGTCAACTCTGACTGCAAAGTAAAAGCAGGATATGTCATGAAAACATAAAAAATAAAGACAAGAAAAAGATAACAAAAAACCTGTATACAAGATAGTCAATTACAACTCTAGTTAGCCAACAGTAGATCGATATAGTGCTAGAGGGTTCACTACAGAGGAGACACACAATAGGGAGTCTTCGCTAAAGCAATTATCTATCAACAGAACAATTTTGATGACCATATTGAAGAAACCTTCAAGCAGCATCAGAGAACACCCTCAAACCATAACCACATCCAGGCTTGCAGGTAGATCCTCTGGTATATAAAAAACGTAAACATAAAATTAAACATAAATGATGGATATGATCTTGAAAACCACAGTGATATATCAAGACATAACAATTTACACAGTACATTAACTCCTCTTGAACACAATAGCGGTGTAATTAGGGTAAATATAATCTATAAAATTAAGCTAAGTCTAATTGAGATAGTGATTTGTGCCACCCAATAAGACAACTATTGAGTAATATGTGCCCCCAATGAGGCAACTAATGAAAGTAAAATGACTGACAGATATGATCTTGAAAACAACAATAGGCAGATGCTCTGTTATATAAATCCTAAACATAAAAGTAAACATGAGTGATGGATATGGTCATGAAAACAACAGTGGTAAATCAAGACAAATGCATTTTACATGTGAGACGTACAGTTACTCTTATGGAACACAATAGTCTCATTAGGGGACATACAGATTGCAAAGGGAAGGTAAGACTAATAGGGATAGTAATATGTGCAGCCGGTAAAGGCAGAAAGTTGTACCACGATCCCACATAGCTACACATAAGGGTCGCCTAGATTGGCCTCATTCTATGGTAAAACTGAAATTGAGGAAAATGACAACAACAAAGAAAAACTTAGGCAATCAAATAATGATTGTGTCCTACTTGTAAAGGGTACAGTAACTGTCACTATGACATAAGAAATATAGTTTAAATTGGTAGCCCCATAAAATATGTATAATTAAAATATGTACAAAGCAAAATAAAATTTAATAAAGAATCAGTGGATATCACCAGTAGTAGAATAAATTACAACCCAAACACAACATATTTCCTGAGAACAACCAACATACTGAAGTAGCTGAATCTGAAACAAGATGAACAAGTGATTCTAAAAGTCGTTGTCATGATTCATGGACTTATGTGAAGTGGAAATAATAAGAAAACATGGAAGAACCAAGATTCAGGTGAAACCTTTTCAAATATTTAGAAAAGAAGGTAAACTCTGACTTCTAATTATTTGAGAATCTTTTATAATGCTCTGGCCAAAGCTATTTATCCTAATTCTGCCTCTAGAAACAACAGAAAATATAATACATTTAACATAATATAATCTATAAACATATAGCCCTAATTGAGCACATCAATACAGGTGTGATTAACAAGTTATTCCACTTATATCAAAAGCTATGTATCAAAGACAAGGAAAGGCTAAAGGTTGAACTTGGAGGAATTTTGTATTTTTTCAACCTAGATTACTATGCAACTTAGGGACTCCGGAAAACAACATAAGCTGAGCCACACTAGACTGAAAAATATTAAAAGGGACAACATCAGAAAGAACAATCTTTCAAACTTTAGTTGATAATCTCACGTGTTACCTTTATATTCTTATTTAACATCACGTTACCTTTCTCATAAAACACTGGTTGCATACTATCATACTCTTCTACATAACACAAGACTTGTCACGTTCTTTTGTTAATTACCCTACATGCCAATGTCCATTTTTAAATCAGCAAATAATTGTTGCCTACAACATCAGTTAAATATTACATTTATATACTAATACAGGCTAAACAAATACTAGAGTACATTGAGTCCAATTCCTAAAATGCATTTTCTGCTGCTGATTCAAGAGAAGGCAAAACCCAATTTGAAAAAAAAAAAGAAACTTCTTGACTCACAAATGGCAGACAGATTTCTATTTGGATAGATTAAACAACAACAAAAAAAAAGCATCCAGATTATGTTTAACCCCTTAAGGACTGGACTTTTTTTGCGATGTTGTACATTTGCGACCAGGCATCTTTTTACACTTTTGTGGTGTTTGTGTTTAGCTGTAATTTTCCGCTCTCTCATTTACTGTTCATATACAAATTATATATTTTTTTTTTTCAGGACAAAAGGGGCTTTCTTTACATACCATTATTTATATAATCTCATGTAATTTAATTTTTAAAAAAATGAAAAAATATGATGAAAAATTGAAAAAAATACATGTTTTTTGACTTTTATGTGAAAAATCTTTTATTCATCTACAAAAGTGAATGAAAAAAACTGCTAAATAGATTCAAAATGTTGTCCTGAGTTTAAAAATACCCAGTGTTTACATGCTTTTTGCTATTTTTTTGCATGTTATAGGGCTATAAGTACAAGTAGGATATTGCGGTTTCAAAACATATATTTTTAAAATGTATCAATAGTGACATTGTAACACTATTATCTGTCATAAATCGCTGAATAACACCCCACATGTACATATTTTTTTTAAAGTAGACAACCCAGGGTATTCAATGTGGGGTATGTCCAGACTTTTTTAGTAGCCACTTAGTCGCAAACACTGGCCAAAGTTAGCGTTCATATTTGTTTGTGTGTGAAAAAAGTAAAAAACTAAATTGAACGCTAATTTTGGCCAGTGTTTGTGACCAAGTGGTTACTAAAAAAGACTGGTCATACCCCATTTGCAATACCTTGGGTTGTCTTCTTTCGCAAATGGTATGCCATCATGGGGGTAATTCTCATTCCTGGGCTACCATACGCTCTCAAAGGCAACGTAACCAACCTGGCCATTTTCAATGTAAAAATATTTGACCCATATATTTGACCCTGTAACTTTCAAAAACGCTATAAAACCTGTACATGGGGGGTGCTGTTATACTCAGGAGACTTTGCTGAACACAAATATTAGTGTTTCAAAACTGGAAAATGTATCACAACAATTATATCATCAGTAAACGTGCTGTTTATGTGTGAAAAATGCAAAAAAAGTCACTTTCACTGACAATATCATCGCTGTGATATGTTTTACTGTTTTGAATCACTAATATTTGTGTTCAGCAAAGTCTCCCGAGTAAAACAGTACCCCCCATGTACAGGTTTTAGGGTGTCGTAGAACGTTACAGGGTAAAATACAATGCTAGCAAATTAAATTCTCTAGACTTTTGGCCTGGGTTGGCAGGCAGGTCCCTTAAATTGCAATCAATAAAATAACTTAATTATGTAAAAATATTACATAAATACGCACGTAGAATTTAAATATATATGCATATTTATATATTTGAAGTCTACGTGTATATTTATATAATTATTTATGTCATTTTGTATATAGACATATGAATAGTTCGTATTCTTTTTATTTATTTATATATACATAGATATATATACAATTTCATTCTAAGTGTATTTTGATATAAATATATATATATTAATATCAAAATACAGTTAGAATAAAATTTTGTATAGATATATAATTTTTTTTAAATTTTTTATTATTATTTTTAATTTTTTTTATTTAATTTAATTTACGTATTATTTGTATTTTATAATAATATATATATACAATATATATAGTTATTATATATATTATATATATACGTGTGTAATTTAATTATAAGTGTATTTTTATATTAATATATGTACATATTAATATAAAAATACACTTAGCATGACATTATATATATGATATATAGACATATATTATATAGGTATAATATATGTCTATATATCATATATATATACACATATATAATAATATTTTTTTTTTATTACCTTTCACTTTAATTTTTTTTATGATTTTACACTGGCAGGGAGACTGCCTGTCAGCACAGACAGTCCCCCTGCAGGCAGAGACTAGGACACCTATTGTGACCATGTGGTCGCCCTGTTGGGCGATCACATGGCCCCAGGGGTCCTAATCCGCCATGGGGAGACTGTCTGGGCTGCAGGCAGTCTCCCCACACCGGGAGCAACGCCGATCGCCGCCGGGGGAACGACGGCGATCGGGTAAGTACATTTTAAATTTAGGACGGTTCAGGACCGTCGTCGGTCGGCAACGCAAAAATGCCGATGACGGTCCTGAACCGTCTTGCGTCCTTAAGGGGTTAAAAATGCCAGGCAGAATATTCTATATTGATCTTACTATAAGGACCATATCTATTGCCGTAGGTAAAATTATCTTTCTTCAAGAATAAATGGGTGACATCTTGTCCTTTATACAATCTTAAACTAAACAAGGCTAAAAAAACATGCCTTTTTGTTTTTCAAGCATAAACAAGTTCAAGTTTACTAACCTTTCTTGACCTAAAATTTCTGTTATTTGGTCACTTGGGTTCTGCATTTTGGGGATCAGGCTATCCGGACACTAGACCAAAATAAGACACTTGGGTAACTCCACTTGAAACTGTTGTCCGACTTGAACATTTTCCATTAAGCCAACATGTAATTCAAACCTACATCAAAACTATTTGCTTATATTGTGTACATAACATTGTGTGCAGAACTGTATCAAAATCAATTAGATCACATCCACTTAAATAATATCTATCCATCTTTTTAATTTCATCAAATGAAATGTCAAATTTAAATATTACAACCCTATTCTTTGGAAGTTAACTTAATAGCTTTAAATATTCTCTCCCACAAACCATGGTAGTAAGTTCACCACTAAAATGCAAGATTACAATGGCCAAGTACTCAGACAAAAATAAGCATTTAGAGGTGGCAATTCACAAAAATCAACTACATTTCCTAAAAAATAAAAAAAATAAAAAGTAACTTGCTGCTTTGTTGAAAGAGTTAAAAAGGAATGGTATTTTCAAGGAAAACTGACATATTGGTAACTGAATTCAAAGGTTGGGGAAACAAATGAGAAAGAAATCTAGCTAAATATAACATGCTTCATTTTGTGAAATGTGTCTGTATATCTAAAAACTGTTGCACATAGACAAGGTTTGCATAAATTCCAATATATTAAGAATGCACAGATGATTTTAAGTCATTGAGGATATTATTCTGTTAACAATTTGTTATCACATCATTGATCACAGACGTGCTTGGTCGCATATTAACAGGAAAAGCAAAAATGTATTGACGTCAACTTCTTCCTTATCATAGTGTATTTGTCTGCTGCTCTGTAATAATAATTCTATGAATAAAAGATAGTGAAATTTAATTAAAACTCTATATAATGAAATACACTTGATGTATCCTCTGCCTGTGTATCTCATATAATAAGCACATTATGTTCGAATAGTGAACTGCAAGCCATTAAGCATTGCTTTTAATTAAACAATAAAGAATACAACAGTTTTCCTGGTAATGTGTTAGTATTTGCAACAGCAACGTGCTTCCTTAAAAATTAATTGTCTAGGAGTGTACTTAAGTATTATTGATCTTGTTGATATGCAATGTTTAACCTAACATTTAAAATAGATTTTATTCCATTATACGTTTGTGATGTAAGAATAAAAACAAAGTACAAAACAAATGGGCACTTGGATTCTAATGGCAATAAGCAATAAATGTCAGGCATTTTAAAATGATGGGCCCAATTTCATCTGGGCACACTTTGTTCTTCTATTATGCCTGCATGAATTTTGCTACAGGCAAAATCTATTACAGATAACAGTTAAGAGCCATTCTAATCTACACAGATAGTCATGGTAAAATGCTAGAGAGAGAATTGTTGGAAAATGTAATATTGCAGTGTAAAATTGACACTTGTGGATGTTAATGTGCTTTCTTCACTTTTACAACCTTATTTAGCTTTGAAAGTACTAATGCATTAGTGTGGAAATGCATCATTATGTCAGAAATTGACCACTTTGGCATAGATTTGACCTTGCTCAAGGACACAGGACCTTGCAAATACATTGCTATCTCTGTTTTGATGTGCCTGGTTGTTTTATGTACAGAAACTGGAATATTAATTGACAATTGCTATATTTTCCATTAGAATGACTGTCTTATAAGATTATTTCTAAACACAATAATAAGAAAAAGCATTTGTGGACTTCTTCACTAACCTCCAAGTGTTAGTCTTTGTGGACGCTGGGAGATAGTGATACAGTGCCCTGTGAGTAATCTATTGGCAAGGTATTAGAGTTTTGCATAGTTTAGGCCATTTTTGCTTCAATAGGAGGTTGGGTATAAAGTTTTACACACAGAAAATTTTATTATCAGCCAGCAACTAATGAAAATTGTAAACATATTAGTTAAGATACTCTGCTTTATCTTCTTGTGATACAAACTTCACCAATAAATGGTCACTCTAGGCACCCAGACCACTTCAGCTGATTGAAGAGGTCTCGGTGCAGGGCCCCTGTCAGTTTAACCCTGCAATTGTAATTATTGCAGTTATTGAGAAACTGCAATAATTTCCTTGCAGGGATAAGTCCACCTCTACCAGCTTCCGCGATCCAGCATCAGGTAAAACCCCATAAGGAAGCATTAATTAAATTCTTTCTTGTGGGGTTGTCCTAATGCAAACGCAGCCTTAAACGCACATGCACATTAGGTCACCGTCAACCCAACGCCAGGGGAGGAGCAGAGGCAGAGCCTGATCCAGTGCCAAGGCACATTGGTGCTTGATTCAGGTATGTAAGCAAAGCATTTTTAAATCTTTGTGTGCGGCGGGCGTTGGGAGAAAATGAGCGAGGGGTACACTATAGGTAGTGATGTCGCGAACACACATTTTCGGTTCGCGAACGGCGGACGCGAACTTCAGCAAACATTGACTTCAATGGGCAGGCAAATTTTAAAATCCACAGGGACTCTTTCTGGCCACAATAGTGATGGAAAAGTTGTTTCAAGGGGACTAACACCTGGACTGTGGCATGCCAGAGGGGAATCCATGGCAAAACTCCCATGGAAAATTACACAGTTGATGCAGAGTCTGGTTTTAATCCATAAAGGGTATAAATCACCTAACATTCCTAAATCACAATGGATATGGATTGACACCTGACATATTGACACCTTGACATATGGATTGACACCTGTCCTCAGAGCCCCTGATACACACTGACACAGAGCAGAATAGGGACTGTTCCCCCTACATAGGGTCACTTGGCAGATATGGATTGACACCTATCCTAAGGATTCCTGATACACACTGACACAGAGCAGAATAGGGACTGTTCCCCCTTCATAGGGTCACTTGGCAGATATGGATTGACACCTGTCCTCAGAGACCCTGATACACACTGACACAGAGCAGAATAGGGACTGTTCCCCCTACATAGGGTCACTTGGCAGATATGGATTGACACCTATTCTAATGATCCCTGATACACACTGACACAGAGCAGAATAGGGACTGTTCCCCCTACATAGGGTCACTTGGCAGATATGGATTGACACCTGTCCTCAGAGACCCTGATACACACTGACACCGAGCAGAATAGGGACTGTTCCCCCTGACATAGGGTCACTTGGCAGATATGGATTGACACCTATCCTAATGATCCCGGATGCACACTGACAAAGAGCAGAATAGGGACTGTTCCCCCTACATAGGGTCACTTGGCAGATATGGATTGACACCTGTCCTCAGGGACCAGATATGAGTGGCAATGTGCACTGGCAGAGGTTGGCAGAGTACACGCTGTAGGCCTGACACCCACTTGAAGACAACTAACTGCTATTCAATCTATAACAGTGGAAAACCTTTTTTGGTTTTAAATGCACACTATAGTGACACCAGATATGAGTGGCAAAGTGCACTTGCAGAGGTTGGCAGAGTACACGCTGAAGGCCTGACACCCGCTTTAAGGACACTAACTGCTATTAGCTTACAGTGAAATTTTTTTTTCTTTTTGAAGGCACGCTATAGTGACACCAGATATGAGTGGCAAAGTGCACTGGCAGAGGTTGGCAGAGTACACGCTGAAGGCCTGACACCCGCTTTAAGGACACTGACTGCTATTAGCTTACAGTGAAAAACTTTTTTTCTTTTTAAAGGCACGCTATTGTGACACCAGATATGAGTGTCAAATTACACTGGCAGAGGTTGGCAGAGTATACGCTGAAGGCCTGACACACGTTTTAAGGACACTGACTGCTATTAGCTTACAGTTAAAAATATTTACACGCTGAAGGCCTGACACCCGCTTTAAGGACACTGACTATTATTAGCTTATAGTGAAAAACGTCTTTTTCTTTTTAAAGGCACTCTATTGTGACACCAGATATGAGTGGCAAAGTAAACTGGCAGAGGTTGGCAGAGTACACGCTGAAGGCCTGACACCCAGACGCTTGCAGACAACTAACTGCTTTAGCTTACAATGAAAAACTTTTTTTCTTTTTAAAGGCACGCTATATTGACACCAGATATGAGTGGCAAAGTGCACTGGCAGAGGTTGGCAGAGTACACGCCGAAGGCCTGACACCCGCTTGAAGGACACTGACTGCTATTAGCTTACAGTGAAAAATTTTTTTTCTTTTTAAAGGCACGCTATAGTGACACCAGATATGAGTGGCAAAGTACACTGGCAGAGGTTGGCAGAGTACACGCTGAAGGCCTGACACCCAGACGCTTGCAGACAATTAACTGCTATTCAATCTATTACAGTGAAAAAAAAATTGTTTTTAAATGCAAGCTTAAGCTAAGTGGGCACAGTATCCACTGTGAGCCTGACACAGAAGCTGGCAGGCAGCTGCAATTACATTACACCCCAAAAAAAACCAAAAAACAGACTGATGTTATAGCCCTAAAAAGGGCTTTTTGGGGTTCTGTCCTTACAGCAGAGATCAGATGAGTCCTTCAGGACTGTAGTGGACACTGAATACCCTAGCCTAGCTATCAATTTCCCTATCAAATGAGCAGCAGCTACACTTTCCCTCCTCTATCTAAGAATGCAGCTTCAGAATGAATCTAAAATGGATGCTGTACAGGAGGAGGGAGGGTCTGGAAGGGAGGGTCTGCTGCTAATTTGCTGTAATGTGTCTGCTGACCGTGAGGCACAGGGTCAAAGTTTACTCAATGATGACGAATAGGGGGCGGATTGAACCACGCATGTGTTTGCCCGCCGTGGCCATCGCGATCACGCTATGTTCGCCAGGAACTATTCGCCAGCGAACAGTTCGGTACATCACTAACTATAGGGTACTCTAGTGCTAGAAATATAATTTTGTATTCCAAGACTATAAAATGTAGAGGCTATTTTGTTTTTATAATTTTAATTTATACAAAGGATGCAATTCCATGTGGTGTTCTCTATATTGTACTTGCAATGCTGAATGTCACTGTATGTGGATGCTGTATTTGGAGCCTAGTGGGACTCTACCGCCCATACCCAGAGCAGGATTAACCATTAACCTAGGCAACCCTAGGCAGCTTCCTATGGCCCAGGAGTTAAAGAGGGGCCCAGGAACCGTGAATTTTCGTGGCCCCATTAACAATTTCTAAGTAAATAATGAATGGGGTGGGACTAAAACTGGTAACCTGCCCATGGCCCTGTGCAATCTTAATCCTTCTCTGTCAATACAGAGAACATGATTATTACTGGTTAGTAATGAGGGTATTAGGGGGCATGAGTAATATGGTTGATTTGGTCTATGGGTAATATGGATATTATGAGACTGGGGGATGGGGGGATTGTGGATCCTTGTTTTGAAGCTTTGTCTATGGCTTTATTAAATCTAGAGCAACTAAATAAAATATCATAAATTCATAGGACAATAAGTATAATTGAAGCAATATCAAACAAATCTTCTATCTGTATTTAATCTGTATTCATTCATTTGTATCGGTTAGCATAAACAATATTCCAATAGCTTTTAAGTGTCTAAATCATTTGGTGTCATATATGTTTACTGTAAGTCTGTTTGATGCTTGAGCACTCTAACAGCTCATCATTTATTGATGTGACTTCAGTTGTCAAAAGTGCCACATTAAGCACTTTTCAGCAATGCTGTACCAATTGTACAAAGCTGACATTAGCATTCTGGAATGTTTTACAGATGCTAATTTAATACACCTGAGAAAGGACTATAAATATCTTGACCTCCTATGTTTCCTTGATCAAATGTGGTATACATTTTAGGAGTCAGTTGTGCTGCTGAGTTCCAGAAATGCTGCTTTGTTTTGATAGTTCTGATTTCTGTGTTCCTAATCTGATAAATGTTTCATCTACTTCTTCTTTGCTACAAGTTTTAACTCTTGGCGTGTTTTCTGATTATTCTGTCTTCTAGTGTACTGATCTAGACTAGTCTAGTTTATGCTTATTTCACCTTATAAAAAGTGTGTGTAATTCATTAAATGGACTTGATGTAATTGTTCTGGTGAGTATAGTCAGTCCCTGCAGGCTTTTTGTTGTAAACACTACCTTTTCATTAAAAAGGCAGTGTTTACATTACTGCCTAGGGACACCTCCAGTGGCCACTCCACAGACAGCCACTAGAGGAAATTCCGGATGTAGTGCTGCACAGTGTGCAGCACTCAAGTTTAGAACTTTCCTCACAGAGATGCATTAATTCAATGATTAATTCTGATGATGTCAGCCAAGAAGGCAAATAAGGAGCAAGGCCAGCACTAGTGGACACGCAGAACTGGAATAAAAGTTTTTAACACTATAGGGTCAGGAATACACCTGTGTGTTACTGACCCTATAGTGTTCCTTTAAACCCAGCCATTCTAAGGTTTGGTAATATGACTTTTTTATTTTTTTACTTCATAAATTAAGGATCTATCCTGTTCCACCTTACATTTGTGAAGCAGTACAATACATCTATTGAAAGAAAAAAAAAGCAAGAACATATTCTTTATGGCAGATTATTTTTTTCTAGATAAAGTGAAAAAATATATATATTTTTTTGTAACTAAAGTAATAGAAATAAAAATATACATAACAAACATGAAGATCAATAAGGTTTAAATATATTTCTAATGAACAACTAGTCTGTCATGTTCTTTATCCATAAATCTGGGAAATAAGGATTCATAAATCCATATTCCTATGTGCCACTATATTTAGGCTAAACATAGGCATCTCACAGGACGTAGTGTACAGCAAGCATGTCAAACTCAAAGGCTGACATTGGCCAAATAAACAAAGTTTAAGTTTATGTGGACCGTAAAAAACCTAAACCTTCAGTTTTCATAGAAACATAAGTTAATTTAGAAAAGTACAGTATAAAAAAGTTGCATGAAACTGGATGTCCTCACGCTCGTAAACAAAAGAGCAAATTTATTTTAAGGAGACGTGCATTTGTATATAACTAATGTTTCAGTCCAACTACCTTGACATATTAAGAAAAGTTTGGTAAAGGGACTGAAATGATGAATGTATGCTGTTGCAGAGCTGAAAAAAACAAATTACGTTATTTTGTTGATTTTGAAGTCTTATGAGTGTGTTCTTCACTTTGGCTGACATCATCAAACTTGAGTCAAAACTAGAGTCTGTGGAATCCATGTTTAAAACGGAATGAGGCAAAAATGTGATTCCTTGTTGAGCTAATTTGCATATGCCCACCCAGAATCCTTTGCGGTAGTAACATCATTGAAAATGTGTGATTTCTGCGGGAAAAGCAAGTCTTATGACTTGACTGGTGTGCAGATCTTTGTTTAACATTGTATTGACTATCCACAGACTTCAGGTGGAAGGGGTTTTCAATTACATTTTTTCCCCACCATAACTCTCTTGGTTTTTGCTTCGCAAGTACTGCCAAGCCTCAATAGCAAGCCAGTAACCAACCTCATGCTGATGATTTGCATTAACAATAAAACAGCTGTCCATGAGTGGTTCACTGGCTTTTTATCTTTTCCTAAATTGTGTTTCCAAGCTGTTGTTACAGCAAACACTGACTCTAAGGAATCCATGTTAAACATGGAATGAGGCAAAAATGTGATTCCTTGTTGAGCTAATTTGCATATGCCCACCCAGAGTCCTTTGTGGCAGTAACATCACTGCAAATTTGCGATTTCAGTGGGAAAAGCAAGTCTTATGACTTGACTGATGTGCAGATCTTTGTTTAACATTGTATTGTATATATATATATATATATATATATATATATATATATAGAGAGAGAGAGAGAGAGAGAGAGAGAGAGAGAGAGAAAGAGAGATTGTAGCCGTATTAGTCCAGTGATGTAGATGTAAAAAACAGATATGAAGAAAAAGAGGGGGGGGGGGGATGGAAGCTAAAGGGAAACACTCTTAGTGGGGTTAACCTACAATGAACTACCAAGGTAGTAATGACGAACAAAGAACTATTGAGTGCCCTAGGTAAAATTAAAATGTAACTTTTAATAGATAGTTAAAATAGAAATATAATTGCTACATAAAAGAAAAGAATTAGAAAAAAATGTAGCCTTCTACATTGGAACAGTTTCCATCCGTACCGCCTCAAGGCTGGAATACCGTACGGACAATATTTGAGAGCTAGGAGAAACTGTTCCAATGATGTGTCCTTTCAAGCCGAAGCGGATAAATTAAGAACTCGCTTTAAAAATCAAGGCTATCCTAATAAAATTCTAAAAAAAAAAGCGTTTCAGAGAGCCCTCACCCAAGACAGAAGCTCTAGTCTTCACTCCAAAAAAGCTACCCCAGCTAAACAACGTATTAGATGTATTGGGACTTTTGACAAACAATGTAAACCCATAAAAGAAATATTCCCCCAGCACTGGCTAATACTGCAATATGATACAGATTTGAAATCAGAATCAGTTGCATACCCCAATATTACAGCACGTAGATCCAGGAATCAGTGATTTTTTGGTACACAGTCATCTGGAGAGAAAAACTGGCTCCAAGAATTGGCTCACTGCACCTATGGGAATCCACAAATGTGGACATTGTAAGGCCTGTCCCTTTATAAATCAGTCTAAAATTGTCAAATGTACCAAAACTCAAAAGGAATTTAAAATCAAACAGTTTATAAACTGCAGTACCACACGTGTCATCTATGTCATCACATGCTCATGTGGTATGCAATGCAATGGCAAAACCTATCAAGAACTAAGGAGACGTACCTTACAACATGTGAATTCAGTGAAAAACCGCAATTTAAGCACCCCCGTTGCAAATCATGTACGGAATTTCCATGATGGAAACCCTAACCACTTATCTTTCCAGGCCTTGGAAAGAGTCATTCTTAACTCTAGAAAAGGAAATTACAACCTTATACTTCTTCAAAAAGAGTCTAGGTGGATTTACGAGTTCAAAACCCTGGCTCCAGCAGGTCTGAACGAAGAATTTAATTTCACCCCTTTCATCCATTCACATTATCGTCTTCTCCTCTATCCTCTATTTAGGTATTTTGTATTAATACCTTTCATCATTATTGCTTTTCTTAACCTTTGCTACAGGTACATTTTGTTAATTCCCTTCCATGTTTAAATTTAGGGACTATAAGTCTCCCTCTTGGTTTCCACTCCATAGGATTGACATACTACTTCTACCTGCTACCTATATTTTATAGCTACATGCTGTTCATTACTCCCATGTATTATCAACTAAATATGGTTTATTTTTACCATCAAAAGTTCCACCCTCTAGATGACTCACTATTCATCAAACTCTTTTGACATCTTAATCGTTAATATATTGGATAGTATAGATGAGTTTTTCTGTGTGGCATCCATCTTGATCTATACACATTGATACACAAATAATCTTTAGTGATGGCCATTGGTTCACAAAAGTCAACTTTAGACTATAATTCTTGCTTAACACCTCAATTTTGGTTTAATTGAATTGCATTACCGTTTTTTCATCAGAGCATACTTTTGTATTTATCACTATACTCACCATAGGAATTAGTTCGATTAACCCCCCCCCCCCCTTTTTCTATGGCTTTTAATGTTCTATTTAAAATATATTCAAATTCTATACATTGTTTACCATAAGCGGATAAAAGAACATTTTGATTTTTCAACATCCCCAATATAAGGTTATGGAGAGCAGACTCGATTGAGTCTATCCATTCCATCTCCAATTTACTATGCCCTCTAACGAATGCATTAAATACTATACATTTCTTTACCATAAGGGGATTAAAGGCACACACGGATTCTAAAACAATTGCAGATTCGATGGAGTCGATCCATTGCACGTATATCTGCCTTGTCTCTTTTTACATCTAGTCCGTGCTCTTTTGTAATACCTAACCATCTGAGCATCTGCCACTGGAACCGCTCCTTATGGAGCTGGAAATTCTTCCATCGGGGATCAATTGTGATCCACTTGCTTTCCTCTCGGTTAATATTGTCACCAAGTGATCTAACGATCATGTAGAACTCCGTATATTTCTATATGTTAGACCCAACAATCCCATGGAGCATCTAGCCCGCATTATTTACAACCTCTATATATTACAGTATCGGGCTATTCTCACATATCGATGTTTGTTTTTAGTATTTGAGTACTTGTTACCTGTACTGTGTATCTAACAGTTTATAGCCATATGCCTTATTGAATTGTAGCGTAATGACTATCACATATTTCTTTGCCCTTGAATTTCAAATCTTATAACCCAACTGGGATAATTATAAATGGTTATTATTAATAACATTTATCATTCCTGTCAGTTTTAATCTTTAACTCTAAATATAGAAGTCATATCGATAATCTGAATTATCTTCTATCTAGAAGTTTGATGTATAGGACCGGATAGGGTTACACACTGTGGCGAAACCGACCTCGCCACGTGTCCTTGGAGGGGGCTGCTTGCCTGCCTCTTGCCTTTGGACTATGGACCAGACTTTATGGGAATCTGATACCCCAGATAGCTATACCATGGAGCCTATTCATATAATGAAAGACTATGGGAAAGACTTTAGCTCCATGGCAATTGTACTGTGTGAATAGGATCTGCGCGCTATTCGGTAGTTTTGTGCGCTCAGATCCCAGCTATCTGGGGATATGTGAAATGTCTGTGTGTTATGGATAAAAAGTAACTTTCTGTATTTTAAAGTGTTTTATGTCTTTCTGTAACCATGTGGTTAATGGAGTCTAATGGAGAAGGCTCTGTAAAAAACAGTCTGAGCTGGAAAGCTAGGGGTTTTAAAAGATACTTTACTAACTTTTGAACCCCTGGTCTGATCCATGCCATTTTTTAATATGTTGTTCCCCTGAATGGATTGATTGGGGATATGTATTTTTATGTGAATGTGATGTATGGTTTTAGAGTTAGGAAAGTTGTGTAAAAGTATATTTTAAACTGTATGCATAATGGGATTATGTGTCACACTAAGGGGAGGGGATGTGTGGGAGGTAACTTCTATGTCATTGGTTCTTTTATGCCTCCCCCTGGGTGTGGCCTGTATGTGTGAGTTGGAAATAAAAGCCAGGCTGGATGAGCCAGTCCTCAGTTCCTGTTTTACCCTCAAAGTGATGTGTCGTCTCGTTCTTGGGGGAATTGGATTGTAAGCTGACTGCCAGGAGTGTAAGCGGATTGTATGCTTTTTTTGTTCAGCTGTTCCAGTTCGGAGTGTTATCTTGTATCCAGTTCGGGAGTTTGGTGTTCTGCAGTAGCTGTGCCTGTCTCTCAAAAAGGGGATTATCGCCTAAACGGATTTTATTCCCTTTTATGCTGAAACGGTCCGTTACAATTGGTGGCAGAGGTGGGATCGTTCCTACAGCCAGAAGGACAGCTACAGGAAACACCATTTCCGTGGATTACAAATTGAGGGCAACGCTAGTACCCGTACAGCAACCCTATCTACAAAAGAATCAACTTCAGCAGAGCAAGCATGGCATATGACTACACTCAGGAGGAGTTTGACAGAGAGGTCAATGAGGTGCTGTCTGGCTATGGACCCAACCCCCCGGAGAGAGCCGTGCAGCTCGCCAGGAAACTAGTAGGAGAGTACCTGCAATCCCTAGTAGATTTGGCCAAAAAGGAATCCCAGGGAGCTGAAGGTGTCGTCCTTCCTCTCCAGCGGCAGAGTAAGTCCCAGGGAGCTGAAGGCGCAGCCCTTCCTCCCCAGCGGCAGTGTGTGTCCCAGGGAGCAGAAGGTATCGTCCTTCCTCCCCAGCGGCAGTGTGTACCCCAGGGAGCTGATGGTGTCGTCCTTCCTCCCCAGCGGCAGTGTGTAACCCAGGGAGCAGAAGGTGCCGTCCTTCCTCCCCAGCGGCAGTGTGTACCCCAGGGAGCAGAAGGTGTAGTCCTTCCTCCCCAGCGGCAGTGTGTGTCCCAGGGAGCAGAAGGTGTAGTCCTTCCTCCCCAGCGGCAGTGTGTACCCCAGGGAGCTGATGGTGTCGTCAGTCCTCCCCAGCGGCAGTGTGTGTCCCAGGGAGCAGAAGGTGCAGTCCTTCCTCCCCAGCGGCAGTGTGTAACCCAGGGAGCTGATGGTGTCGTCCGTCCTCCCCAGCGGAAGTGTGTGTCCCAGGGAGCAGAAGGTGCAGTCCTTCCTCCCCAGCGGCAGTGTGTAACCCAGGGAGCAGAAGGTGCCGTCCTTCCTCCCAAGCGGCAGTGTGTACCCCAGGGAGCTGATGGTGCCGTCCTTCCTCCCCAGCGGCAGTGTGTACCCCAGGGAGCTGATGGTGTCGTCCATCCTCCCCAGCGGCAGTGTGTCCTGCAGGGAGCAGAGACAGTCAGTCTCGCACCCCAGCAGCAGGACAAGAGAATGAAAGGGGAGACAGCTGGTCTCCCTTTCCACCAGCAGAGAGAGTGGCAGGGAGAGGAGCCTGCTAACCCCTCTCCCCAGCGGCAGTTCACCGTCCAGAGAGAGGAGCTTGTTACACCCTCTCTCCAACGGCAGCCTAACCCACCAAGGGGAGATGTTAAGCCCCACAACTGTGCAGATGGGACCGTAGTCTCTGCACTTACAGCCCAAGGGGTAGGGACGGTCGCTCCTGTCCCCCAGCCACAGAGCGGTGTATCCAAAGGGGAGACAGTCGGTCTCTCCCTCTGGCAGCCGAGCTATGCACCTAAAGGGGAGACAGTCAGTCTCCAGCAACCAGGCTCCAACCAGACTACTCCCGTGGTAGTGCGGGCACCAGGACAGAGTACCGCTGGTCTCTGCCCCCTCAGCAACCCACCAAGGCAGCCTACCAGTCCCCCACACAGCTGTGGTAAGGCACCTGGACATGGACCAGATTCTCCCTTACCCAGGTGTAGTAACCGTTTATTGTGGGTGGGCTGTACTGCTGTTTCTGTTTTGTGGGTGGGCTGCTGGACTAACCAGGTCACTGACCGGCAGGAGGTCAGCCACCCTGTTAGTCCCTTTGGAAAAGGGGAGAAGTGTGGCGAAACCGACCTCGCCACGTGTCCTTGGAGGGGGCTGCTTGCCTGCCTCTTGCCTTTGGACTATGGACCAGACTTTATGGGAATGTGATACCCCAGATAGCTATACCATGGAGCCTATTCATATAATGAAAGACTATGGGAAAGACTTTAGCTCCATGGCAATTGTACTGTGTGAATAGGATCTGCGTGCTATTCGGTAGTTTTGTGCTCTCAGATCCCAGCTATCTGGGGATATGTGAAATGTCTGTGTGTTATGGATAAAAAGTAACTTTCTGTATTTTAAAGTGTTTTATGTCTTTCTGTAACCATGTGGTTAATGGAGTCTGTCTCTGTGCTGGATATAATTAGATTACTTCTCCAGCACAGAGAAGGCTCTGTAAAAAACAGTCTGAGCTGGAAAGCTAGGGGTTTTAAAAGATACTTTACTAACTTTTGAACCCCTGGTCTGATCCATTTTTTTAATATGTTGTTCCCCTGAATGGATTGATTGTGGATATGTATTATTATGTGAATGTGATGTATGGTTTTAGAGTTAGGAAAGTTGTGTAAAAGTATATTTTAAACTGTATGCATAATGGGATTATGTGTCACACTAAGGGGAGGGGATGTGTGGGAGGTAACATCTATGTCATTGGTTCTTTTATGCCTCCCCCTGGGTGTGGCCTGTATGTGTGAGTTGGAAATAAAAGCCAGGCTGGATGAGCCAGTCCTCAGTTCCTGTTTTACCCTCAAAGTGATGTGTCGTCTCATTATTGGGGGAAGGATTTATTGCATGCTGTTCCAGTTGACTGCTAGGAGTACAAACCTATTCGTATGGTTCCTATTCAATGGTCTACAGCATTCATATGCTTGGGAGAATTTAAAGGTTTCTCGGATTCGGTGATTGTGGTGTCTGCCAGACTGCTTGGAGTCCTCAGGAAGCGCTAGGAGCATCCATTAACGGAGGTACTCAGTCGGGGTGCCAGGCGATCCGTTACACACACCCTTTCTATTCCGGCTATACATTACGTCACTTAGTATCTCTATCGTGATAGGCCAATCCGAAATAGCGGGTTGTTTGAATCCTCCTATCAGTATGATCCATGTCCTTCAAATAATTGGTTATTTACCACACATCGGTTCCCCTCTGATGAGTTGTTGGCGAAACGCGTGCGTCAGGGGCCAGCGGTGATTCTCTGCAACATCTTGCTGTGTGGTTCATTGACCGTTCATTTCCACACTTCCCTCTGAATCCCGAAGTTTATACACTGTTTGAACTGGGCAGATTTAGGTGGCTAGTTTTCCCTCGTCACATTTACTAACAGGCGGTTACGATTTTTTACCGCTACCTTTATTTATTTTTTGTATATGGGGTACTGCAGTCTAGCCCACCATTAATCCATTCCCAGGATTTCTTACAGTTTTATGACCTAGAATCAGCCACCCAAGGCTATTTGGTGATATTTTAGTTTTAGCTAACTGGCAAAACCGTTTTTGTTTACGTTCACTCTATAGTAAAATTATATGCATATTTGTATTTTTTCATTTTTCCTGTGGTTATAGATTTTTATGCAAGGCTACTTAGCATGATTTTCGTTGTATCAGCCCAGATCACTACTTTTAGATTGGGCTTTATAAACTATGTGCAATAGCATTTGCCACAGTTAATTATAAACTGCAACATTGTCTTGTTGCAGCTTAGATTTACCAGAGGTACACTGAAAACTTTGGAACAGGTCCTCTGTGTTCTCTATACATTTGTAAATTGATCTTCATTACATTATATAGATAGAGGAACGTTACTACAACGCTATATCATTACATAACCTTAAATAGGTATATCGACATAGCGTTCTAATTTTTTCTAAAAAACAGATACAATTAGTATTTTGTAATACCTTTTTTATTGGACCAACACATTTTTTTAATGACAAGCTTTCAGGAGAACCTCCCTTTTTCAAGTCTAAAGCATTTCTGAGCAAGACGACACATAGAATTCAAAGATGAGTTGGGATACAGAAGTTAAAGCGTCATGCAGATAAGACACAGGTTTGATAGAAAGTAGACATTCTTGCAGAGGGCCGAGAATATCTTGTGTGAAGATCACAGAGCGAAGGGGGAGAAAGAGAGAAAAAAACCCACGCAAATAGTGTAGAAGATGATGCTGGAAGGGGGAATGAAAAAAATAAATATATAATTAGTTATGTTAAGAATGCATGGATTCCCATCAAAGAGTTACAGGATATGCATGAAGGCCTATATCCAGCATACACAGACACATGCACATGCTCACACTCACACACATGTACATATACATATACACAAGTAGTGTATATGTACACATAAACAGAAGTACATACACACTATACACAAGTACATACAACAATATGCATATAAATACAACCAAATGCTCAAATATATGAACATGCACACCTACACATACATCCACACACAAGCACCAATACATGTACCTACACATATACCAATATGCTTACACATACATAGGCCCATATATATGTATATTACTATTATTATTATTATTATTTGGTTGTATGTATATATATATATATATTGTTGTATGTACTTGTGTATAGTGTGTATACACTTGTGTATACTTGTACATATACACTACTTGTGTATATGTATATGTACGTGTGTGAGTGTGAGTATGTACAACTTAATTTTTTTTTTTTTTTTTTATCAACTTAGCAGTTGCAGTGATAGTGCTAACGGTTATGGCTAGTGAGTCATTCTAAAGCATTGATATTTAACTTGTCTCTGATCATTTCATCCAAGCTTTTAAAGATGAATTTGGTGGTTCTCCTTTGGTGGCTTTTATATGTAGAGTGACCTTGCACTTCTTAATGGTACTTTCAAAATCATTCTACCATTCTTGAGTACATCTACAGTTCTCTTGATAGTATCTTTTACCCTTATGCCATTTTTTTTGTTATAGCTGGTTCCCTGTTTTAAATTTTTGATGCAGGTCAGGTTGCTTTTGAGCTCAAGGTCTTTCTTCACTGGATCAAAATTAGCCCACCCTTTGCTCTTCTCCACAGCTCATTTATTATATCTGCACTTGTGACTCCCTACTTTGGCTCCTACACTTTAAGAGAATGGTAAATGTGTATAAAATAACAATGTATCTTAGAGAATGTGTATGCATGTAAATGTGTGTGTATAAGATACAGGAATTTGTTTTGTTAAGAACTACAATTCGTCCAAATTTCAAGTAATCAGATGATCATGTGAATTCATGCTTTTTGAAACAGCAAATAAACTGATCACAAAACAAAGGACTCACTCGACGGATGAGCATGTTTTTTGGATTCATAATTTAGAGTTCAGCCCATGACACCAAAAATATAAATGATTGGTGGGGAAAAAAAAGAGATGACTGATGGGTGAGAGACAGCCACTACATTATTTTATTCATATATCAAATGAGAAGTAGCCGATATAGGTAAAAAAGGAGGAGCAGAAAAAAAAAGAATCATGATTACATATCAGGGCTCAAATGTAGACTTTACAGTTACTCACCACCTCAAAAACGTCTCCAATTTATTTTTTCAGCATGACATGTCAGTGTGTTTATTCATGCTATTGTGTGTGTTGTGCTAATATGGTGTGTGAATGATCAGCTGTAATTTAGTGAAGAGTCAATAAATGTGTGTATTACAAATACAAGGGCGTCTGCACATATATTTATGAAGTGTCAGTGAAAAAATGCGTGAATGCTCGAATCTGCGTTGAGGACTTGTATGTGTTTTTCTTTAAACGCAAAGGTGTGTATGTTTTGAAGGTTTATGTGTTTGCCTGTAAATGTGGTGTTGTATGTAGAATGTAAGCTCACTTGAGCAGAGCCCTCTTTTCCAGTGCGTCCAACTCATCTCCTTTTCTATTTTTCTTTTTTATCCATATATATATAATAGTAATCTAGTTTAGGCAACTCAAAATTGGCATTTCAAATTTGCTAATATTGCATCGACATTAGGCTAGGCGATATTGTACAATTTTGTAACAATATTGAACCATCATATAAACTGATCACAAAACAAATGACTCATGCAAAAGATGAGCATTGCCATCACAGTCATACTCACCAAATGACTCATGCAATGGACGAGTATTGCCAACACAGTCATGCTCACCATTTTTCTTGCTCTTCTTGTTTTCCAAATAGCCTTCCTGAATTTTTTTAGCACCAAAATTCAGCTAAGCTAAACAATGACAAGAAAATGTTTTTACGGACACGGGGGGGAAAAAATTACAAAATAGTCCAGAAGAAAAATATTTTTTCCATTTTTATATTTCATTATTCAACTTTATTGAGGTTTTCTATGCTTTACAAAAAATATGACTGTATCATAAAAAATAAAACGTATCTTCTACGCAGACAAACATTCCATCTATTATTTCATAGTGACTTCTGGTGTCCTTCTAAAGTGCAGTTTAAAGTTTTAGTTAAAATATAAGGAAGCAAAATAATAGTAACAAAAATATATTTTATCAGAGGATTAAAATATTGGTTGAGGAAATTTATTTTTCTTACAGTTCTGCCTGTCAGACAATCATACATCATCAAAAACATCAAACCCATTTCTTCTGCAAGTGTAATAGTTAGTCTCCATGTTGTCAAATTTCACTGACAGCTAACGCAGAGCATAGTATTAACTAAATTCACTTTGTCAATCAAATGTGTTTTATAATCAGCTGTCAAAACATTGAGTATATCTTCTTTTTTTTTTCTTTAACTTTTTTTTTTGCAATATGTATGACTACATATCTCTAAACTTTTCTACGTGAATCATTATAAGTTGATTTTGTATAATTCATATACGGCTTTAGAGACAAAATCTGTCACAGCTAAATGGTGACAGATTACTCTTCAGCTCGCCATTGCATTTGCATCTGCAAGAAGGCACATTTCCCAGGCATATCAGCTGTTTTTTTCCTGTGATGACTCTAGTTCCCTTGCTGACTGTTATTTTTCATTTTCTTTTTATATGTGTAGTGTTTTTGTAAGCCACCAGATGGGCTGCTACTTTCAGTAATTATTTTTTTTTTCATATATAATTTTAATTGTATGTTTTACAGAATTTTTACAAGTGCATATAACAAAATACAGTAAAGAGTCTGAACAAACTGTTCTAATAATTATATGTCATTGAGAATCTGTAAGATATTCTTGAAACAATAAACAAAACAATTAGGAAAATTACCAACAACAACAACACAAGGGCTGTCCAGAAAGAAAAAGCTCCGCCATTGTTAATATAACAAGAACGGTTTACGTGACATTGATGTAACCTGGCAGCCAAGGAGAGTGGACTGAAATGTGCATGCGTGAACAATGATGACTTTACTGTACTAGTGATTGGGGGTGCTAGATGCCAATGAGTGAGCATGTGTACCGTGTGCATTCAAAATGACTGAGCGAGTAGAGCAATGAATCTGCATCAAATTTTGCATTAAACATGAACATTCCTGTATGGTAATTATTCGCATGATTTAGAGGACTTTTCACGGACAATGCAATGAGTGCAGAACAAATAAAAGTGTGACACAAACACTTAAAAGACGGTCGGGAATCTGTTAAAAGATTTGGCACCAAGCGACTTTTGACTTTTTCCAAAACTAAAATCACTTTTGATAGGGAAGAGATTTCAGACCATCAATCAGATTCAGGTATAGAAACATAGAAACATAGAAACATAGAATGTGACGGCAGATAAGAACCATTCAGCCCATCTAGTCTGCCCAGTTTTCTAAATACTTTCATTAGTCCCTGGCCTTATCTTATAGTTAGGATAGCCTTATGCATATCCCACACATGCTTAAACTCCTTTACTGTGTTAACCTCTACCACTTCAGCTAGAAGGCTATTCCATGCATCCACTACCCTCTCAGTAAAGTAATACTTCCTGATATTATTTTTAAACCTTTGTCCCTCTAATTTAAGACTATGTCCTCTTGTTGTGGTAGTTTTTCTTCTTTTAAATATAGTCTCCTCCTTTACTGTGTTGATTCCCTTTATGCATTTAAATGTTTCTATCATATCCCCCCTGTCTCGTCTTTCCTCCAAGCTATACATGTTAAGATCCTTTAACCTTTCCTGGTAAGTTTTATCCTGCAATCCATGAACCAGTTTAGTAGCCCTTCTTTGAACTCTCTCTAAGGTATCAATATCCTTCTGAAGCTATGGTCTCCAGTACTGTGTACAGTACTCCAAGTGAGGTCTCACCAGTGTTCTGTACAATGGCATGAGCACTTCCCTCTTTCTACTGCTAATACCTCTCCCTATACAACCAAGCATTCTGCTAGCATTTCCTGCTGCTCTATTACATTGTCTGCCTACCTTTAAGTCATCAGAAATAATCACCCCTAAATCCCTTTCCTCAGACGTTGAGGTTAGGACTCTATCAAATATTCTGTACTCTGCCCTTGGGTTTTTACGTCCAAGATGCATTATCTTGCACTTATTCACATTAAATGTGAATGTAGGTATATATGAGGAGATAAGATGGGAATTCCAAGAAATAATTTTGCAGAGTGTTTTAAACAAAGGAAGAGAACTCTGTGAAGTCCCAAGGTGCCTACTTTGAAGGGGACATAGGCATCATTGTCCTATGTACATTGTTGTCAATAAACATCTCTATTTTCAGATTACATGGCTGGATACTTTCTGAACAGACCTAATAGAAAGTATGCATTGTTAAAAATGGAAGGTTTAAGTCAGGAAAGGGGAGTCAAGGTCGTGTCAAACTAACTTGATTGGATTCTACGAAGAAGTAAGTAGAAGTATAGATCAGGGTTTTGCAGTGGATGTGATCTATTTGGATTTTGCCAAGGCATTTGATACAGTTCCACACAATAGATTAGTGTTCAAACTCAAAGAAATCGGTTTAGATTAAACTTCTTGTTCTTGATTAGAACATTGGCTTAAGAATAGAGTACAGATAGTTACAGTCATAAATGGTAATTTTTCAAGCTGGACAGAGGTGGCAAGTGGTGTCCCTCACGGTTCTGTTCTGGGACCCCTTCTATTTAACATGTTTATAAATGATCTTGAAAAACGCATTGAAAGTCATGTTTCAGTATTTACAGATGACACAAAACTCTGTAAAGTAGGGGACGGAGCCTAACACCCTGCCTGAACGGACGTGCCGAAGCCAAGCTCCTGCCACAGACCATGATTTTGGGGCAAAACCCCCAACAAACTTGGCATGCCCGCACTCAGAAAGGTCGGGGCGAACCAGGGGACCCCCGGGGGTACACATAGCCACAAACCCCAGCTTCCTACCAGCCAGGGAACTCAAAAGCAACTGATGAGGTCTGTTGCAGTCTGTGACGGGGAGAGATGGCCGCTCTCCATGCTCGAAGACAAGCACAGACACCTGCTGACTCTTCACCTACCCCCTCGCCCCCGTGGGACCGGTGGGGGATATCCCGGTCCCCGCTGGGAGTCCGAAGCCACCTACCTTTGCCGAGCCCGGACCCAAAGTGAGAGGCACACATCACCGGCACTGCCGCATGAAGAGCACGCAAGATGGCGGCGACATCCTCCCTGATTAAGCAAACTCGGCTGTCCAGCCAAGCACCATGCCACAATGATGCAGCAGATATAGATAGATATAGAACAGCGGCTAAACAAGCTGTTCGATGACTTTTGGGAAAATATCCAATGCCACAAGCAGACAGTACAACGCAGACAGCTGGACCCTCTGGGAACAGGTGAGGGTGTGCTAGGGCAGTGAGCAGTGGGGGAGCCTTCCTCTGGCATAACATTGACCCAATCAGAGACCCAAACACGAAAAAGCCCACCCGGGCAGAAGGCCAAGAGGGTCTTGACCCGGCACATCACCCACAGCTTGTGGCTGGAGGGAGACCTACGCCCGAACCCTAGTGGCTCAGAGAACTCACGACCCATCAGTCCCAGCCGAGGGATACAGACGCCAGCTGAGAGTGGGAATCGGGTAAAAGGGGCCATCCACGCACCTATGCTCCCACACCATGAGCGCCCCCGCAAATGTGCTCCAGTGTGTGACGACCTACCGAGACACTACATCTACCCCAGACTGATGAACAAGAGACTCAGTATATTTCTCTCTTAACCTGGGACTTATATATGTCTAGATTGCATTTATACCAGTTATGACTTATCTCTAGCAACAATGAAAAAAAAGCCATGAGCAAGCATGTATGATATTACACTAAAACCACTAACTTATAGGCATGTCCAAATACTGCATAAAGTGATCAGCTACCACGAATAACGTTTAGCCATCCTCCTACAGCCGTAGACACACAAACTTGACAAACACATCATACTATCTTGTTTATGGTCAGCTTTGTAACACTAGCATACATCACCAGCTCACTTAGACATATTCTGTTACGCCTGGACTAACAATCTTGATATCCTACTTACTTAACTAAGCCTGCATAAACTATAAAAATGTGCCTGTTATTCATTTGTCTCGCATGCTAAGTGAGGAAAAAATTGAGGACTGCTTTTGGGGCACCTCAGACATGCTTGGAACATTTACTATGCACTGTAAAAATAAAAACTCTGAAAAGTAATACAATGTGAGCAAGATATTACTTTACTGCAGATGGATTTAGATAGACTTGGGGACTGGGCACTCAAATGGCAGAAGGCATATGAAAGTTAATGTAGAAAAATGCAAAGTTATGCACTTCGGCTTAAGAATGCACAACAAACTTAATGGAAGCGAATTAGAGATAACAAACACTTGAGTAGAACTTGGGAATTGTTATAGACAACAAACTATGCAACAATGTGCAATGTCAATCAGCAGTGGCTAAAGCCAGTAAGGTATTGTAATGTATGAAAAAGGGCATTCATTCTCAGGATGAGAATATCAATTTGACTCTTTATAAATTACTGGTAAGACCACATCTTAACTATGCTGTGCAATTTTGAGCACCTGTTCTAAAGAAGGATATTGTGGCACTAGAAAAAGGACTACAAAATTAATACAAGGAATAGAACATTTTAGCCATGAAGAAAGGCTAACAAATTTAAACCTCTTTAGTTTAGAAAAACGTCGCCTCAGAGGGGATATGATAACATTACACAAATATATTCAAGGTCAATATAAACCATTGCGTGGAAATCTTTTCACAGACAGGACTTCACATAGGACACGAGGTTATGCGTTTAGACTGGAAGAAAGAAGATTTAGTCTAAGGCAAAGGAAAGGGTTGTTTTTTTTTTTTTACCATAAGAACAATAAGGATAGGGAATTCTCTGCTTGAAGAAGTGGGTTTATCAGAGTCTGTACAGATGTTTAAACAGCATACTTGCAAAAACAGAAGATTTAATGATATAATTTTTTAATGAAGGATTTCATTTTTCAATGAAGGGTAACAGCTGCTTAATCCAAGGATAAATCTCCTTATGCCATTCTGGGGACAAGAGGGATTTTTTTTCCTAGTTTGTTGCAAAATTGGAAGTGCTTTCAACAGTTTTTTTTTTTTTTTGCCTTCTTTTGAATCAACTGCAAAAACAAATGTGAGGAAGGCTGAACTTGATAGACACATGTCTCTTTTTAGACTATGTAACTATGTAACAAGAAAGTCAACAAACCTGCAAAGTATGCTGATCTCAATAGACAACTTACTAAGTGGGCCAACTTGTCTGGTTATCTACAAGATACTTGAAACTGTCCTGTCCTGCCAATAAATTGGGCCCCAAGTTCATTGGACCCTTTCGTATTTCCAAGCTATTCTCTCCCGTTGTTGTATGACTAGATCTGCTATGTCATATACATCCTTTATTACATGTTTCTTTTATCATACCTGCATAAGAAAATCCTTTTCCTGCCAGAGACATACCACCCCCTGTTCCTGTAACAGTTGATGGAGAATCTGAATATGAAGTCCAAGAGATCCTGGATAAGTGTAGATGCAGAAGGAATCTAGAATATCTCATCCACTGGAAAGGTTATTTTCCAGATGAGAGTTCGCTTAAATACAATATTGCAGCCATCCATAATTGCAAATATCCTGCAGGTTAATTCATTAAACAGTTATTGACACATACATACAATCAACATAGTACTATTTTCATTACATGCCGTCAGCATTATTCTCACAGGGTTTTACAAATACCCATTTTGCTTCAGATACATAAAACATATGGTTATATATAGAAAACTATTCTTATCATATATTTCTTATAGAACAACAGTAATTAGAATATGATTTTAACCCCTTAAGACCGGAGGGCATACAATTATGCCCTATTTTAAGCGGCTCTAAACGCCGCCGGGCGTAATAGTACGCCCTCCGTTTTTTTCTTACTTACCCAGTCGCCGGCGATCCCATGCCGGCGATCGCGGTTGGGGGGACTCCCAGGGAGCCCCCCGCAGCACGTCCGCCCTCCAGCAGCCCCCCGGCCATGTGAGAGTGAGGTCCTTGCGAGGACCTCACAATCACAAGGCCGGGTTAGCTGGCTAAGGCAATGCCAGCAGGGGGGACTGCCTGTAATGACAGGTAGTCCCCCTGCTGGCTGGAAATAAAATAAAAATAATTAAAATAAGTGTAAAAAAAAATAATAATATATATTAGGTATCCTAATTAATTACAATCAGCGGGACCTGCCTGATAACCCATGCCGAAAGTATAGGGAATTTAATTTGCTAGCACTATATTTAACCCTATAACTTTCCAAGACACCATAAAACATGTACATGGGGGGTACCGTTTTACTCGGGAGACTTTGCTGAACACAAATATTAGTGTTTCAAAACAGTAAAATATATTTCAACGATGATATTGCCAATAAAAGTGACGTTGTTTGCATTTTTCACTCACAAACAGCACTTACACGGATGATATTATTGCTGTGATACTTTTTACTGTTTTGAAACACAAATATTTGTGTTCAGTGAAGTCTCCCGAGTACAACAGTACCCCTCATGTACAGGTGTTATTGTGTTTTCAAAAGTTACAGCGTCAAATATAAGGCTTGTTTCACATTAAAATTTGCCAGATTGCTTATGTTGCCTTTGTGACCCTATGGTAGCCCAAGAATGAAAATTGCCCCTATGATGGCATGCCATTTGCAATAGTAGACAACCCAAGGTATTGCAAACGGGGTATGTCCAGTCTTTTTTAGTAGCCACTTAGTCACAAACACTGGCCAAAATTAGCGTTTTTTGCATTTTTCACACACAAACAAATACTAACGCTAACTTTGGTCAGTGTTTGTGACCAAATGGCTACTAAAAAAGACTGGACATACCCCATTTGCAATACCTTGGGTTGTCTACTATTGCAAATGGTATGCCATTATGGGTGTAAATGTAATTCCTGGGCTACTATACTGTCTCAAAGGCAACGTAACCAATCTGGCGAATTTCAATTTCAAATGTAACGTGCTATATTTGACCCTGTAGAACTAAAAAAATAAACAAATTTCTTATTTTCTCCCATTTTTTTCATATTAAATTATGTTTCATAGCTAAATATTTGATATTAAATGAAAGCCCTCTTTCCCCTGAATAAAATTATATATAATAAGGGGGGGAGGTGCATTTAATATGAAACAGGTGAATTACGGTTGGACAGACATATAGTGCAAATGCCAGGTTTTGTTTACGTTTTGTTTTGTTCACAACGTGTACATTTGGCCCATTCCTTAAGGGGTTAACCCATCTTCAAATAAGTATAAAATGTGTTTAACGCATAAATGCAAGAAAAATAGTACATGTATACAGAATATTATCTACATATTTTGGTTCTTAAAAATATTGATTTTGAAAACAAATTGTGATATTTAGTGATATGTATGTTGCCTGACATAGTCATAAATAATTCATGTTTTGCATAAAAAAAAAATAATCCTATCTTTATATCTATGTAAAAAATTGATGCATTTTAAGTTTACATTTTTCATATGTTCATGATATGTGGATCAGTAATATCGCTAAAACACTACTTTTTGAAAAATATGTTCTATATGGAAACTTTCCATTACTTTTTTATTTTATAAAATAAAAATGGGAAAAAAATTGGCAACACAGTAGACAGCAATTAAACATTATTTTATAGCTGCTTAATTATCCAAGCTAACTCATTACATTTTAATCATGCTTATTAGAAATGCTTCATGTTAGATATTGTAATTTAATTAAAAATGCACAGATTGCCTCATTTTAGTGTGGATACAACTTCAGTCTTTTGTGTAGGACATTTTATAAATTAACCTAATTGCCTCTGTATTTTGAATGTAGTGAATGAACTCTAACAATGCATTTTAAAATATATATTTTTAGAGAGAACTGTCACTTCCATAATTTTAGCATCAGCTAATAACTAAACATTAGCTATAATAAAATAAAAAAGTGTATTTTAATTTCACTTGCATGTGTTCACACAGTATTTTATTATTATGACCTTGATAGTTTAAAGTGCCATTGGCCAACGAGTTGCTACAAAATGGAAGTAAAGCGAAAGTACGTGTGTGTCTTACATTTGTTGCTTTATTCACCAATGTAAACTCTGAAAATTGTATATGCTGAGGTGAATAAACAAGGAACTGTAATTTCTCTGAAAGTGAGAGTTCTGTTAAAAAAATTGTATGTAGCCATAAATATATATTTTTGTAAAAATAAAAAAAAATGTCTGTAACTTCCATGGTATAACATAAAAGTTATTATATCTTAAGTATTTTAAAACTACACTAATTATTATCTAAAAATGGGTATGATAATTTAAAAAAAATATAGAATATGTAATTTCCTTGTGTTACCGATAGTGATGTCCCGAACTGTTCGCTGGCGAATAGTTCCCGGCGAACATCGCTTGTTAGCGTTCGCCTCGGACGGCGAACACATGCGCTGCTCGGTCCGCCTCCTATTCGTCATCATTGAGTAAATGTTGACCCTGGCCTGTACCTCACAGTCAGCAGACACATTCCAGCCATTCAGCAGCAGACCCTCCCTCCCAGACCCTCCCACCTCCAGGACAGCATCCATTTTACATTCATTGTGAAGCTGCATTCTTAGTGAGAGTAGGGACAGTGTAGCTGCTGCTGATTTGATAGGGAAATCGATAGCTAGGCTTGTGTATTCAGTGTCCACTACAGTCCTGAAGGACTCATCTGATCTCTGCTGTAAGGACAGCACCCCAAAAAGCCCCTTTTAGGGCTAGAACATCAGTCTGCTTTTTTTTTCTGTGTAATGTAATTGCAGTTGCCTGCCTGCCAGCCAGCCTGTGTGTCAGGCTCACAGCATATACTGTGCCCACTTGCCCAGTGCCACCACTCACTCACTGGTGTCACAATAGCTTGCATTTAAACAAAAAAAACACTTTTTTTAATGTAGTATAATAGCAGTCAGTTTCCTTCACTAGTGTGCGTTTCAGGGCCTGCCCAGTGCCACCACTCACTCACTGGTGTCACAATAGCTTGCATTTAACAAAAAAAACCTTTTTGGACTGTAATATAATAGCAGTCAGTTTCCTTCACTAGTGTGCATTTCAGGATCTGCCAGGGCACAGTGTCACACCAGTGCAACTCATATCTGGTGTAACAGTAGTGTACATTTTTTGAAAAAAAAGAAAATTTTGACTGTAATAGATTGAATAGCAGTTAGTTGTCTGCCAGCGTGTGTGTCAGGCTCGCAGCGTATACTGTGCCCACTTGCCCAGTGCCACCACTCATATCTGGTGTCCCAATAGCTTGCATTTTAAAAAAAAACTAAACTTTTTGGACTGTAATATAATAGCAGTCAGTTCCCTTCACGAATGTGCGTTTCAGGGCCTGCCAGGGCACAGTGTCACACCAGTGGCACTCATATCTGTTGTCACAGTAGCTTGCACGCATAGTACCACTAATCGAAAAAAAAATGACAGGCAGAGGCAGGCACCCTGCAGGGGCCGTCGTGGTCATGGTTCTGTGATTCCCTTTGGCCCTAGAATAATGCCCAGTGTTCAGAGGACACGTACCCTGAACTTGAAAAGATCTGAGGACATAGTTGACTGGCTAACACAGGACACCCAATCTTCTACAGCTTCCGCTCGGAACCTCGACGCACCATCCTCCTCCAGCTTAGCTTCGGGCACCTCTCAAGTTACCACTCGCTCACCTGCCGCCACCTAAAACACTAGCACCACAGCCGCTTCACTTGGTATGTCAGAGGAGTTATTTACACATCAGTTGGAAGAAATGAGTGATGCGCAACCATTATTGCCAGAGGATGTAGATAACAGGGATATGTCTCAGTCAGGCAGCATTACACACGTACGGTGTGATGATGATGATGTTGTACCCACTGCTGCTTCCTTTGCTGAGTTGTCAGATACAAGTGAAGCGGTTGATGATGACGATGCGTCCGTGGATGTCACGTGGGTGCCCGATAGAAAAGAAGAAGAACAGGGTGAAACTTCAGATTGGGAGACAGAGAGGAGGAGGAGGAGACGAGTTGGAAGCAGGGGGAGGTCATCGCAAGGAGCTAGTGGCACAGTCAGACAGCATGCATCGGCACCCGGGGTCAGCCAGAAAGCACGCCAATCAACGCATGCTGTTGCCACCACCAGAATGCCGTCATTGCAAAGCTCAGCAGTGTGGCATTTTGTTTGTGTGTCTGCCTCTGACAACAGCGATGCCATTTGCAACCTGTGCCAAAAGAAACTGAGTCGTGGGAAGTCCAACACCCACCTAGGTACAACTGCTTTACGAAGGCACATGATCACACATCACAAACGCCTATGGGATCAACACATGAGTACAAGCAGCACACAAACTCAAAGCCGCCATCCTCCTCCTGGTCCAGCATCTTTAGCCACGTTAACCACTGCTGTCCTCCTTGCCCCCTCTCAACCATCCAACCCTCCATCTCTCGCCTTGAGCAGTTCCTGCTCATCTGCCCACAGTCAGGTGTCTGTCAAGGACATGCTTCAGCGTAAGAAGCCAATGTCACAAAGTCCCCCCCCTTGCCCGGCATCTGACAGCTGGCTTGACTGAACTCTTAGCCCGCCAGCTTTTACCATACAAGCTGGTGGAGTCTGAGGCGTTCAAAAAATTTGTAGCTATTGGGACACCGCAGTGGAAGGTACCCGGCCGAAATTTCTTTGCACAAAAGGCAATCCCCAACCTGTACTCGATTGTGCAAAAGGAAGTAATGGCATATCTGCCACACAGTGTTGGGGCAAGGGTCCATCTTACCACTGATACCTGGTTTGAAAAACATGGTCAGGGCAGGTATATCACCTACACTGCGCATTGGGTAAACCTGCTGATGGCTGCCAAGCATGGAATGCGTGGCTCTGCAGAGGAGTTGGTGACACCGCCACGACTTGCAGGCAGGCCTGCTGCCACCTCCTCTACTCCTCCTACTCCATCCTCCTCCATAACCTCCTCGGCTGTCCTCTTCTGCTGCTGCGTCTTGCTCCACATCAACGGCACCTCCCCCAGCTCCCCAGGTAATGTTCCACATCCCGGATACGGCAGTGTCACGCCGTCTTGGGGTTTACTTGCCTGAAAGCAGAGAGTCACACAGGACCAGCACTCCTGTCCGCCCTGAACACACAGGTGGATCAGTGGCTGACTCCGCACCAACTGGAGATCGGCAAAGTGGTTTGTGACAATGGAAGAAATTTGTTGGCGGCATTGCATTTGGGCAAGTTGACACATGTGCCGTGCATGGCACATGTGTGTAATCTGATCATACAACGCTTTGTGCATAAGTACACAGGCTTACAGGACGTCCTGAAGCAGGCCAGGAAGGTGTGTGCCCATATCAGGCGTTCCTACACGGCCATGGCACACTTTGCAGATATCCTGCGGCGAAACAACATGCCAGTGAGGCGCTTGATTTGCGACAGCCCGACACATTGGAATTCAACACTCCTAATGTTGGACCGCCTGCTCCAACAAGAAAAAGCCGTTAATGAATATTTGTATGACCGGTGCTAGGACAGCCTCTGGGAAGCTGGGAATTTTTTTGCGACGTTACTGGATGCTCATGCGCAATGCCTGAAGGCACCATCTGCGACATCATACCATTTGTTTTCTTCCAGGAGCGTGCCCTGCGAAGAGTGTTGAATCAGGCCGTAGATGAGCGTGAAGAGCAAGAGGAAGAGTTGTGGTCACCATCACCACCAGAAACAGCCTTATCAGCATCGCTTGCTGGACCTGTGGCAATGCTGGAAGAGAATTGTGAGGAAGAGGAGTCAGAGGAGGAATGTGGCTTTGAGGAGGAGGAGGAAGACCAACCACAACAGGAATCCCAGGGTGCTCGTTATCACCAATCTGGTACCCGTGGTGTTGTACGTGGCTGGAGGGAAGAACATACCTTCATTGAGATCACTGAGGAGGAGGAACGGTAAATGAGTAGCTCGGCATCCAACCTTGTGCAAATGGGGTCTTTCATGCTGTCGTGCCTGTTGAGGGACCCTCGTATAAAAAGACTGAAGGAGAACAACCTGTACTGGGTGTCCACGCTACTAGACCCCTGGTATAAGCAGACAGTGGCTGAAATGTTACCAAATTAAGTCAGAAAGGATGCAGCATATGCAAAATAAATAAAAAAGTATGCTTTACACAGCGTATAAGGGTGATGTCACAGCACAACGGGAATCTAACAGGGGAAGAGGTGAAAGTAATCCTCCTCCTCCCACGACCACGCCGGTAAGGAGAGGATGCTTTAAAGACGTGTTGTTGATGGAGGACATGCTGAGCTTTTTAAGTCCTACGCATCGCCACAGCTCTTCGGGATCCACCCTCAGAGAACGACTCGACCGACAGGTAGCAGACTACCTCGCCTTAACTGCAGATATCGACACTCTGAGGAGCGATGAACCCCTTGACTACTGGGTGTGCAGGCTTGACCTGTGGCCTGAGCTATCCCAATTTGCGATAGAACTTCTGGCCTGCCCCGCTTCGAGTGTCCTGTCAGAAAGGACCTTCAGTGCCGCAGGAGGTATTGTCACTGAGAAGAGAAGTCACCTAGGTCAAAAAAGTCTAGATTACCTCACCTTTATTAAGATGAATGAGGGATGGATCCAGAAGGGACTGACAGTGGGCGATACATTCAACTAAGAAAGGCCTGATGAGATGAGCTGCCTTAGGCTAAAAATGGTGACCCTACAGAGGAGGAACATTCCCTGTGTCAGGGTCCCTGATGACAGGTGTCAATCCATATCTGCCAAGTGACCCTATCTAGGGGGAACTGTCACTATTATGCTCTGTGTCAGTGTGTATCAGGGTCTCTGAGGACAGGTGTCAATCCATATCTGCCAAGTGACCCTATGTAGGGGGAACAGTCCCTATTCTGCTCTGTGTCAGTGTGTATCAGGGATCCTTAGGATAGGTGTCAATCCATATCTGCCATGTGACCCTATGTAGGGGAAACAGTCCATATTCTGCTCTGTGTCAGTGTGTATCAGAGTCCCTGAGGACAGGTGTCAATCCATATCTGCCAAGTGACCCTATGTAGGGGGAACAGTCTCTATTCTGCTCTGTGTCAGTGTGTATTAGGGTCCCTGAGGACAGGTGTCAATCCATATCTGCCAAGTGACCCTATGTAGGGGGAACAGTCCCTATTCTGCTCTGTGTCGGTGTTTATCAGGGATCCTTAGGATAGTTGTCAATCCATATCTGCCAAGTGACCCTATGTAGGGGGAACAGTCCCTATTCTTTTCTGTGTCAGTGTGTATCAGGGTCCCTGAGGACAGGTGTCAATCCATATCTGCAAAGTGACCCTATGTAGGGGGAACAGTCCCTATGCTGCTCTGTGTCAGTGTGTATCAGGGTCCCTGAGGACAAGTGTAAATCCATATCTGCCAAGTGACCCTATGTAGGGGGAACAGTCCCTATTCTGCTCTGTGTCAGTGTGTATTAGGGTCCCTGAGGACAGGTGTCAATCCATATCTGCCAAGTGACCCTATATAGGGGGAACAGTCCCTATTCTGCTCTGTGTCACGGTGTATCAGGGTCTCTGAAGACAGGTGTCAATCCATATTTCAAGGTGTCAATATGTCATATGTCAGGTGTCAATCGATATCCATTGTGATTTAGGAATGTTAGGTGATTTATGCCCTTTATGGATTAAAACCAGACTCTGCATCAACTGTGTAATTTGCCATGGGAGTTTTGCCATGGATCCCCCTCCGGCATGCCACAGTCCAGGTGTTAGTTTGCGGAAGTTCGCGTTCGCCGTTTGCTAACTGAATATTTTATGTTCGCAACATCACTATTGATGACCCTGGCCCATGAGGTCCTCCTGCAGGTAACATGGGGATTAGTAAGGTCTTCTATTGGCCGCATGTCTCGAAGGACATTATGCAGTTCTGTAACTCCTATGACTCATGCCAACAGATTGTTAAAGGGAGGGGACAGGAGAATTCACTGCTCCAAACTATGCCCATAGTTGGAACCACTTTGCAAAGGGTCTCAATTGATATCGAGTTCAAGTGTTCCAGGGATACTAACATAAAGCACTTCTCTTGGGTTGGTGAGACAAAGTACTATCAGACATTCTGTGGGTAACATCAATGCTATATTGCAAATCACTGTAAGGCAAATGTGACTCCATTTTGCTTGCAAACAGAATGTAAAAGACACAGACACACTTTGTTTCTTCTTTTCTATTAAACACTATTCAGTTAGTGAAAAGCAAACCTTGGGATGTGCCTAAAGATAACATTCTACATCTTGTGTAGCCTGGCACTGCATACTAGAAATAATGTGTTAGAAAGAAAGGAGGGTTGAGAAAAGCCCATTACTAAAATATATAATTATAAACATAATTATATGCATAAGATGTTACTCCTCTTTAATATTTTTGTTACATTCAAGATAAAATTCTACATTTTTTTTTATCCTAACACTATACATTTATATTGTTATATGTTAAATAACACATTTTTGTTAATACATAAATCTGTTATTCTAACAATATCGTCAGTGTAACTGAAATCCATGCACAGATATGCAAATATGTGATTGCCTCAGGAAATGTACTCCTCTGATGAACATTTAAACCATTAAACTTGTATACACTTAGTGGATATTTCTACAAGTTCCTATTGTAAGGCTTAAGTTGAATCAGAGGACATCTATGTCAGATATGAAAATTTACATCCAAATAGACATCTGAATGTCTACCAAAAGCTTCAGATCTTTGACAGGTCTCCATTATTGAAAGACCATTATCTTAACAGCTTTCCACATAATTTTCATCATCAAAATCAATTAATTCCTTAAGAGAAGGTAGTTATTGTAAATGATGACTAAAATAACAATTATACCATCTATTGGTCAAAATTAATAAATTGACCATTAGTATTAGGTTAACACTCATTATAATAGTGCACACCTATCCAGTTCCATTGGTGATTTCAAATAATTGGGTGTGAAATTAACAGATTAGAAAATTCTTTAAAAGAAGGAGAAAGAGAAACCTTTGAAAACTATACAATATACACCCTGAGAATACAAGCTTAACACTTCTTTGAAGATACACCTCTTCTCTCTCAATTTTTAGGACACCCTGTAAAGTCTTCTGGACGTAAACATTTTCAAAACTTCTCTCACTTTGCTATTCTATCTCCTCACATTTTACTTTATCTATGAACACTTCTATCTTCTATCTATGAACAATTATATTAATTCACTAATAATTTGCCAAGTTTAGCATATCAAGTTATTATGTAGAGATATTTGACATATCCTTAATAATTACCTGGAAGGAACAGGCAGTACGTCTTAATGTTGTTACCAGATACTAGATTATATTTAGTTGTAACATCAGATATTTAGGAATCTATGTTTATTGTGAAAGGTTTTTGCAGAAGCAATATATATATATATATATATATATATATATATATATATATATATATATATATATATATATATATATATATATAAAAATAGCAAAATAAACAAAACACACAGTTGCAGAGTTCAAAATACAATTTCCAGGCATTACAATTGCAATGCAATAAAAAGAACTTCAGTAACCACCGGTGTATTGACATAAGGCTTTGTGAAGGGAGAGCATCATCCCGAGATCTCACTGTAACGGATCACCTGGCACCCCGACTGGGTTCCTCCATTGATGGATGCTCCTAGCGCTTCCTGAGGGCTCCAAGCACTCCAGCCGACACCATAACCACCAAATACTCCTTCAGAGAGCAAGACAGGAATAAGCTCTTACAAGAGCTTAGTAGTGATATAGCAAGAGAGTATGACTAGCATAGCAATCCCTTGTAGCAGATTCCCCCAATAAGAGACGGCACTCCAAATTGAGGGTGAAGTAGAACTGAAGCTTTTAATCAAACACTCTGCTTTTATGCCCATTTTACAAACATAGTACCGCCCAAAGGGTTTTGCAGAACAACCAATCAATATGTACAATATCCACAGCCACTCCCACACAAAATCCTCCCCTCTGCCTGTAATACAATTACCTTACACAATGGGTTAATGTAATTATCACAGGCAGAGAAATACAGTTTTTACACATGTACCCAGCGGTTGGCAATTTACCTACAACAGATTCCCAGCCTGGGAGATAAATTGCCTGCACGCTTCCACTCCTGGGTTGTCCGCCTGTGTGGTACTTACATAGAAACATAGAATGTGACAGCAGATAAGAACCATTCGGCCCATCTAGTCTGCCCAATTTTCTAAATACTTTCATTAGTCCCTGGCCTTATCTTATAGTTAGGATAGCCTTATCTGTATCCCACACATGCTTAAACTCCTTTACTGTATTAACCTCTACCACTTCAGCTAGAAGGCTATTCCATGCATCCACTACCCTCTCAGTAAAGTAATACTTCCTGATATTATTTTTTAAACCTTTGTCCCTCTAATTTAAGACTATGTCCTCTTGTTGTGGTAGTTTTTCTTCTTTTAAATATAGTCTCCTCCTTTACTGTGTTGATTCCCTTTATGTATTTAAATGTTTCTATCATTTCCCCCTGTCTCGTCTTTCCTCCAAGGTACACATGTTAAGATCCTTTAACCTTTCCTGGTAAGTTTTATCTTGCAATCCATAAACCAGTTTAGTAGCCCTTCTCTGAACTCTCTCTAAGGTATCAATATCCTTCTGAAGATACAGTCTCCAGTAGTGCATACCATACTCCAAGTGAGGTCTCACCAGTGTTCTGTACAATGACATGAGCACTTCCCTCTTTCTACTTCTAATACCTCTCCCTATACAAACAAGCATTCTGCTAGCATTTCCTGCTGCTCTATTACATTGTCTGCCTACCTTTAAGTCATCAGAAATAATCACCCCTAAATCCCTTTCTTCAGATGTTGACTTTAGGACTCTATCAAATATTCTGTACTCTGCCCTTGGGTTTTTACGTCCAAGGTGCATTATCTTGCACTTATCCACATTAAATGTCAGTTGCCACAACTCTGACCATTTTTCTAGTTTACCTAAATCATTTGCCATTTGGATTATCCCTCCTGAAACATCAACCCTGTTACATATCTTAGTATCATCAGCAAAAAGACATACCTTACCATCAAGACCTTCTGCAATATCACTAATAAAAATATTAAAGAGAACGGGTCCAAGTACAGATCCCTGAGGTACCCCACTGGTGAGAAGCCCAAGCTTTGAATATACTCCATTGACTACAACCCTCTGTTGCCTGTCACTCAGCCACTACCTCACCCATTCAACAATATTGGAATCCAAACTTAAATATTGCATTTCATTGATAAGCCTTCTATGTGCAACAGTGTCAAAAGCCTTACTGAAATCTAGGTAAGCAATGTCTACTGCACCACCCTGATCTATAATTTTAGTTACCCAATCAAAAAAATCAATAAGATTAGTTTGGCATGATCTCCCTGAAGTAAACCCATGTTGTCTCTGATCTTGAAATCCATGTGTTTTTAGATGTTCAACAATCCTTTAGATGCACAAACAAAGTATATTAGGGGGCATTGTTCCCAAAAGTCACAGTCTGTCCCCAGATGGTTCTTAAAGGGCCAGCAGCAGCATAATAAAATACAAAATGCCCAAATACTGTATTTAAAGGGCCAAATCTCCCAGGGGCCATAGTCAGCAGGCAGGAGGCGGGCAAACAGACTTCTCCAATGCCCAGTGGCGAGGTTGGTTTCGCCACACTTACTTATATAGAGCATCCCACATGATTGTGGAGTATCCCAAATGAAATATATAGCTCTGTCTGTGCACTAGGTGCCACATATCTCATAAGCAAGGCCTGCTAGAAAGAATAGCAAGAGAGGTAAAATAAATATAAAGACAGATAGAGAAGCAGAGACAACACCTCCATCAGTTATTTAAATACTGTAGTAGATTGATTTTAAAACTTTTCTAAGATTTTCTTGGTCACTGGATGGTAAAGAATAGTTAATTTGACTAATTGTGTGAAATTGTTTAAGGGTCTTTAACCCCTTCAGGACAGTGTCAATAGTGCACGATTTGATCAAAACACAACGTAAACAAAAACTGGAATTTGCGCTTAATGTCTGTTCAACCGCAATTCACCGCTGTACCCATCAAGTGCACCCACACTTATTATATATAATTTTGTTCAGGAGAAACAGGGCTTTAATTTATCATTAACTATTCATATATGGAACATAATTTATTATGAATAAAATTTTTAAAAAATGTGAGAAAATAAGATTTTTTTTACATTTGTATTTCCGTCTGACATTTTAGCTGTGAATGTCATAATACTGTTAGATTTTACTGCAAAAAAAATGCACATATTTGTAATCAGCGATGTCTCACGAGTACAACAGTACCCCCCATTAACAGGTTTTATGGTGTTTTGGAAAGTTACAGGGTCAAATATAGAATGTTCCATTTTCAAATTGAAATTTGACAGATTAGTAATGTTACCTTTGAGACGGTGTGGTAGCCCAGGAATGAGAATTACCCCCATAATGGCATACCATTTGAAACAGTAGACAACCTGAGGTATGAAAGTGGGGTATGTTTAGTCTTTTTTAGTAGCCACTTAGTCACAAACACTGGCCAAAGTTAGCGTTCATATTTGTTTTTGTGTGAAAAAAGCAAAAAACTAATATTTGGCCATTGTTTGTGACTAAGTGGCTACTAAGAAAGACTGGACATACCCCACTTGCAATACCTTGGGTTGTCTACTTTTGCAAATGGTATGCCATCATGAGGGTAATTCTCATTCCTGGGCTACCATACGCTCTCAAAGGCAACATAACCAATCTTGCAAATTTCAATGTCAAAAAATGAAATGCAAGCCTTATATGTTACTCTCTAACTTTTAAAAACACCATAAAAACTGTACATAGGGGGTACTGTTATTCTCGGCAGACTTGACTAAACACAAATATTAGTGTTTTAAAACAGTAAAACATATTACAACAAAAATATAGTCCATAAAAGTGTCGTTCGTTTGTAAAAAATGCAAAAAAAGTCACTTTTACTTAAAATATAATTGTTGTAATACAATTTACCAGTTTGAAACACTAAGATTTGAGTTCAGCGAAGTCTCCTGAGTAAAACAGTACCCCCTACGTACAGGTTTTATGCTGTGTTGGAGAGTTACAGGGTCAAATATAGTGCTTGCGAATTAAATTCTCTGCACTTTCTCCCTGTGTTGTCAGGCATGTCAATCAAATTTTAGTTAATCAAATTACATAATTATGTTAAAAGATTACTTAAATATACATGTAGAATTTTAATAGATATGCATTTATAGGTATTTAAATTCTACGTGTATACTAATGTAATCTTTTATGTAATTATATGTATTTATCTATATATATATATATATATATATATATATATATATATATACATATACAAAATAGAAAAAACTCTTGCACTCCAACTATAGTAAATGGTACCAGGTGCTCAGTTCCAAATGCATACAATATCAAAAAAATTACCGGCACTCGTGGGTTTCTCTCATCCAATTTATTGTAGGTAAATACTGCTAGGTCAACGTTTCAGCTCCCGGTCGGAGCTTTCATCAGGACACCAAAGGCATTATACATGATAAAAAACAAACATATATAGGACATCTAAAACATGAAAACCAATAGGCACTCACCTAATCAGCTGAATTCTGTTCGTCCTGATTCTCGGCGTGCACTCAGCGCAACTGCGCATGTCCCTGTTCGGCATGAACTTCCGCGTCATGTGATCGGGAGGCTAGGCTTGCATCTTGGGAGCGTCACAGTTTCTAAGCAACCGCTGATACATTCAGCTAAGTTGCTACTGTGTTACCCGCTGCCCTCAGGGGAACTCCTCCCTTCTGAAGCAAGATCATCCTCTCACTGACATCGGGTTTTTATATTCCGAAAGGCAGTGCTTGCCGAAAATCCTGATCAACAGAACAGATCTCACATCTCATATTTCCAGATACAAATGTAATTACTTACACATATTTCATATCTATGCAATATAGGGCTGCTAGTATACACAGTACAAAATAATAATACAAACAATAAACCAAGTGAAAAAATATATAAGGTGAAAAATCACTATGTACAAATGTGATGCAGAGTGAAACTGTGTTTATATTATATCAAAATGGCAGTTCAACTACATATATCCAAGTATATATGTGCCTTTGTTAGTCTCAAGGGGGCAATATTGTATAATGACCCTAAGAAGTGTATGGTTAATATTTACTTATGTGACATCTATTACTTGATAATACAATATTTACATGTGTAGTCAATATAAAAGGGATATTCCCTAAGTGATCAATAACAATTTGTGACATCTATTACATGGTAGTCCATTATTTATATGTGTAGTCTATATTAAAGAAGTATTCCCTAAGTGGTCAATAATAGTATTATTTAAAGGGAAAGATGTATAAAACATGTATACGAGTAAATAAGTATATGTGCATAATATACATGCCAAAATATTATAATCATTCTGCCCCTAAAGAATAAATAGGTCAGAAGAAAGAATGTTCATAAAGCAATACAAAATTCCATATAATCATATTTCTGATATTTCCTGACTAGGTGAGTGTCTACAGTCATAGTTATCACTATTCTTAGGTGCATATAATTTTGATAGTAAAAGAATAATCCACAAAATTTTAATAAAAAAATATTTAAAAGGAATAATTCCCAAAGATCACTCCCAAGTGAGACCGTGAGAGGTATTCCATTGCCCATATTCTGGAAAGGGAAGGACATTTCTATCCAAAGTCAAGGATACTATTGAACCTCAAAAGAAAACCTTTTTATTACAAAAAAGAAATAAAGGAACATTTTTCGTTTAAACCTCTAGGGCAGTGATGGCGAACCTTTTTGAGCCCGAGTGCCCAAACTGCAATACATGCCAACTTTTTTTCCCTCAAAGTGCCAACACGACAATTAAACCTGAATACTGAGGTTTACGTTTAGAAAAAACTACTCGTACAGTTAACAACTTTTGTTTTAAAAGAAGAACACAACATAGAGTTAAATTATACAAATTTTAAATAATGATATAAATTAAGCTTATATTAGTATCTCCAACAAATGCAATACATACACACAGACTGCTGAACACATTCACACACCGAGACATAGACAGACTGCTAAATACACACACAGTCCGCTAAATACACGCACACTGCTGAGTACGCAGTCTGCTGAATACACGCACGCAGTCTGCTGAATACACACACACACACACACACACTGCTGAATACATAAAGACTGCTGAACACACACATACACTGCACCCCTCAATGCAGTATATGTGTCTGTGTGTAATGTTGTGTGTGGGGGGGGGTGGGGTGCTGTGTGTGTGGGGGGGGGTGGGGGTGCTGTGTGTGGGGGGGGGGGGTGGGGGTGCTGTGTGTGGGGGGGGGGTGGGGGTGCTGTGTGTGGGGGGGGGGGGTGGGGTGCTGTGTGTGTGTGGGGGGAGGGGTGCTGTGTGTGGGGGGAGGAAAGGGTGCTGTGTGTGGGGGGAGGAAAGGGTGCTGTGTGTGGGGGGAGGAAAGGGTGCTGTGTGTGGGGGGAGGAAAGGGTGCTATGTGTGGGGGGAGGAAAGGGTGCTGTGTGTGGGGGGAGGAAAGGGTGCTGTGTGTGGGGGGAGGAAAGGGTGCTGTGTGTGGGGGGAGGAAAGGGTGCTGTGTGTGGGGGGAGGAAAGGGTGCTGTGTGTGGGGGGAGGAAAGGGTGCTGTGTGTGGGGGGAGGAAAGGGTGCTGTGTGTGGGGGGAGGAAAGGGTGCTGTGTGTGGGGGGAGGAAAGGGTGCTGTGTGTGGGGGGAGGAAAGGGTGCTGTGTGTGGGGGGAGGAAAGGGTGCTGTGTGTGGGGGGAGGAAAGGGTGCTGTGTGTGGGGGGAGGAAAGGGTGCTATGTGTGGGGGGAGGAAAGGGTGCTGTGTGTGGGGGGAGGAAAGGGTGCTGTGTGTGGGGGGAGGAAAGGGTGCTGTGTGTGGGGGGAGGAAAGGGTGCTGTGTGTGGGGGGAGGAAAGGGTGCTGTGTGTGGGGGGAGGAAAGGGTGCTGTGTGTGGGGGGAGGAAAGGGTGCTGTGTGTGGGGGGAGGAAAGGGTGCTGTGTGTGGGGGGAGGAAAGGGTGCTGTGTGTGGGGGGAGGAAAGGGTGCTGTGTGTGGGGGGAGGAAAGGGTGCTGTGTGTGGGGGGAGGAAAGGGTGCTGTGTGTGGGGGGAGGAAAGGGTGCTGTGTGTGGGGGGAGGAAAGGGTGCTGTGTGTGGGGGGAGGAAAGGGTGCTGTGTTTGTGGGGCTGCTGTGGGTAGGGGTGCTGTGTGTAGGGGGTGGGGGTGCTGTGTGTAGGGGTGGGGGGGTAGGGGTGCTGTGTGTAGGGGTGGGGGGGTAGGGGGGGTAGGGGTGCTGTGGGTAAGTGGGGTAGGGGTGCTGGGGGTAAGTGGGGTAGGGGTGCTGGGGGTAGTGGTGCTGTGGGTAAGGGGGTAGGGGTGCTGGGGGTAAGGGGGTAGGGGTGCTGGGGGTAAGGGGGGTAGGGGTGCTGTGTGTAGGGGGAGTAGGGGTGCTGGGGGTAAGGGAGGTAGGGGTGCTGTGGGTAGTGGGAGTAGGGGTGCTGTGGGTAGTGGGAGTAGGGGTGCTGGGGGTAGGGATGCTGTGGGTAAGGGGGGTATGGGTGCTGTGGGTAGTGGGAGTAGGGGTGCTGGGGGTAGTGGGAGTAGGGGTGCTGGGGGTAGTGGGAGTAGGGGTGCTGGGGTAGGGGTGCTGAGAGTAGGGGTGCTGAGAGTAGGGGAAGTAGGGGTGCTGGGGGTAGGGATGCTGTGGGTAAGGGGGGTATGGGTGCTGTGGGTAGTGGAAGTAGGGGTGCTGGGGGTAAGGGGGTAGGGGTGCTGTGGGTAAGGGGGTAGGGGTGCTGTGGGTAGGGGTGCTGTGGGTAAGGGGGTAGGGGTGCTGTGTGTAGGGGGAGTAGGGGTGCTGTGGGTAGTGGGAGTAGGGGTGCTGGGGGTAGGAATGCTGTGGGTAAGGGGGGTATGGGTGCTGTGGGTAGTGGGAGTAGGGGTGCTGGGAGTAGGGGTGCTGGGGTAGGGGTGCTGGGAGTAGGGGTGCTGAGAGTAGGGGTGCTGTGGGTAGTGGAAGTAGGGGTGCTGGGGGTAGGGATGCTGTGGGTAAGGGGGGTATGGGTGCTGTGGGTAGTGGAAGTAGGGGTGCTGGGGGTAAGGGGGTAGGGGTGCTGGGGGTAGTGGGAGTAGGGGTGCTGGGGGTAGGGATGCTCTGGGTAAGGGGGGTATGGGTGCTGTGGGTAGTGGGAGTAGGGGTGCTGGGGTAGGGGTGCTGTGGGTAGTGGGAGTAGGGGTGCTGGGAGTAGGGGTGCTGGGAGTAGGGGTGCTGGGAGTAGGGATGCTGTGGGTAAGGGGGGTATGGGTGCTGTGGGTAGTGGAAGTAGGGGTGCTGGGGGTAGTGGGAGTAGGGGTGCTGGGGGTAGGGGTGCTATGGTAGGGGTCTGTTGGTAAGGGGAGTAGGGGGTGCTGTAGGTAAGGGGGGTAGGTAATTAAATCAGTATCCCCCCTTCCCTTCTTGTTACCTTTGGTGAAGGGGAGGGGGGGAACACAGCCATCCCTGGTGGTCCGGTGGTGTTATGCAGGACAGGACAGGTCCTGCAGCTCTCCTGTCCTCCCGCGCGATGCTGTGTGGAGCGTTGCCATGGTAACGCGCGGCAACGCTCCACACAGCTCGAGGGAGGACAGGAGAGCTGCTTCCTCGATCCCTCCCCCCCTGCTTCCGGTCCTGCCGACACGGAAGCAGAGTAGGCGCCTGCAGTTTCGGGCAGGCAGGCGCCTACTCTGCAGTGATGGCAACCCTATGGCCGCGTGCCCACAGAGAGGGCCCGGCGTGCCACCTGTGGCACGCGTGCCATAGGTTCGCCATCACTGCTCTAGGGGAAACCGTATCCAATTCTACTATCCAATAAGTTTCTCTCTGTAAGAGGAGTCTCCCTCTATCCCCACCTCTGGCCGCCATAGGCACATGATCAAATGCCACACAGCGTAAGGCTGAGAGTGGATGTTGTTTTTCCAAAAAATGTCGGGCCACAGGTTTGTCCGATCTGCCATCACGGTAGGCCAGTCGGATACTCGATCTGTGGCCCCTAATCCTCTCGCACAATTCTGTTTCTGTCTTTCCTATATAACTCAGTCCACAAGGACATGTGAGTTTATATATAACAAATTCTGTGCGACAATGTATCCTGTGGGCAATTTTATATGTCTTGCCTGTGTGAGGATGAGACAGTGTCTTAGAAGGAATTATATGCCCACAGGTTACACAACCTAAACACCTGACACAGCCATTATTTACTTTTCCTGTTGTAGAGGGGTTATAACAGTGAATGGGATCTGTTTTAACCAATAGGTCTCTTAAGTTCTTATTTCTCTTATAACAGAACATTGGCTTGTTTGTCAGTTCCTTTGGAAGTGTCGGATCCTGTCGCAAGATGTTCCAGTTTCTGGTGACAGATTCGGTGATTGCTTTACTTGCGGAGTGTAATTTCATTGGAAAAACTACTCGGTTGTTTAATTCTTTCGGGGAATTATATCCCTTCTGCTGTTGTTCTTTTGCTTGGTTCAGCGCCTTTTCCAGTACCGGTCGTCTGTATCCCCTCTTCATAAATTTTTCGTACATCGTCCTCAGTTGTTCCTCCCGTTGTTCTTCCTGGAAGTTATTTCTGTGTACCCTTAAGAACTGGGAGAGTGGCAAGGATTTTTTTAAGGTGCTGCGGATGGAAACTATCAAAATGTAAAATAGTGTTGCGGTCAGTCGGTTTGGTATAGACTGGCCTACCATGATGGCAGATCGGACAAACCTGTGGCCCGACATTTTTTGGAAAAACAACATCCACTCTCAGCCTTACGCTGTGTGGCATTTGATCATGTGCCTATGGCGGCCAGAGGTGGGGATAGAGGGAGACTCCTCTTACAGAGAGAAACTTATTGGATAGTAGAATTGGATACGGTTTCCCCTAGAGGTTTAAACGAAAAATGTTCCTTTATTTCTTTTTTGTAATAAAAAGGCTTTCTTTTGAGGTTCAATAGTATCCTTGACTTTGGATAGAAATGTCCTTCCCTTTCCAGAATATGGGCAATGGAATACCTCTCACGGTCTCACTTGGGAGTGATCTTTGGGAATTATTCCTTTTAAATATTTTTTTATTAAAATTTTGTGGATTATTCTTTTACTATCAAAATTATATGCACCTAAGAATAGTGATAACTATGACTGTAGACACTCACCTAGTCAGGAAATATCAGAAATATGATTATATGGAATTTTGTATTGCTTTATGAACATTCTTTCTTCTGACCTATTTATTCTTTAGGGGCAGAATGATTATAATATTTTGGCATGTATATTATGCACATATACTTATTTACTCGTATACATGTTTTATACATCTTTCCCTTTAAATAATACTATTATTGACCACTTAGGGAATACTTCTTTAATATAGACTACACATATAAATAATGGACTACCATGTAATAGATGTCACAAATTGTTATTGATCACTTAGGGAATATCCCTTTTATATTGACTACACATGTAAATATTGTATTATCAAGTAATAGATGTCACATAAGTAAATATTAACCATACACTTCTTAGGGTCATTATACAATATTGCCCCCTTGAGACTAACACAGGCACATATATACTTGGATATATGTAGTTGAACTCCCATTTTGATATAATATAAACACAGTTTCACTCTGCATCACATTTGTACATAGTGATTTTTCACCTTATATATTTTTTCACTTGGTTTATTGTTTGTATTATTATTTTGTACTGTGTATACTAGCAGTCCTATATTGCATAGATATGAAATATGTGTAAGTAATTACATTTGTATCTGGAAATATGAGATGTGAGATCTGTTCTGTTGATCAGGATTTTCGGCAAGCACTGCCTTTCGGAATATAAAAACCCGATGTCAGTGAGAGGATGATCTTGCTTCAGAAGGGAGGAGTTCCCCTGAGGGCAGCGGGTAACACAGTAGCAACTTAGCTGAATGTATCAGCGGTTGCTTAGAAACTGTGACGCGCCCAAGATGCAAGCCTAGCCTCCCGATCACATGACGCGGAAGTTCATGCCGAACAGGGACATGCGCAGTTGCGCTGAGTACACGCCGAGAATCAGGACGAACAGAATTCAGCTGATTAGGTGAGTGCCTATTGGTTTTCATGTTTTAGATGTCCTATATATGTTTGTTTTTTACCATGTATAATGCCTTTGGTGTCCTGATGAAAGCTCCGACTGGGAGCTGAAACGTTGACCTAGCAGTATTTACCTACAATAAATTGGATGAGAGAAACCCACGAGTGCCTGTAATTTTTTTGATATTGTAGATATATATATATATATATATATATATATATATATATATATATATATATATATATATATATATATATTTGCGGTTATTTGTATTTTATACATAGATAGATATATATAGAATGTCATTCTAACTGTATTTTGTTACCAATATATATATATATATATATATATATATATATATATTAATAACAAAATACAGTTAGAATGAAAATACATATAAATATATAATTTATATTTTATTTATTTATTTTAGTATTTTATTTATTATTGTAATTATACAGATATATATATATATATATATATATATATAATATGTGTGTATACAGTTGCAAGAAAAGTATGTGAACCCTTTGGAATGATATGGATTTCTGAACAAATTGGTCATAAAATGTGATCTGATCATTATCTAAGTCACAACAATAGACAATCACAGTCTGCTTAAACTAATAACACACAACGAATGAAATGTTGCCATGTTTTTATTGAACACACCATGTAAACATTCACAGTGCAGGTGGAAAAAGTATGTGAACCCTTGTTGACTTGCATATTACATAGTGTTCTCCAACCCTCTCCTGTCCCATAGTGTTCTCCCCCTCCCCTGTCCCATAGTGTTCTCCTTCCTCCCCTGTTCCATAGTGTTCTCCCCCTTCCCCTGTTCCATAGTGTTCTCCCTCCTTCCCCTGTTCCATAGTGTTCTCCCTCCTTCCCCTGTTCCATAGTGTTCTCCCACCCTACCGTGTCACACAGTGTTCTCCCCCCCTCCCCTGTCCCATAGTGTTCTCCTCCCTCCCCTGTCCCATAGTTTTCTCCCTCCTCCCCTGCCCCATAGTGTTCTCCCACCCTCCCCTGTCCCTTAGTGTTTTCCCACCCTCCCCTGTCCCATAGTGTTCTCCTCCCTCCCCTGTCCCATAGTGTTCTCCCTCCTCCCCTGCCCCATAGTGTTCTCCCACCCTCCCCTGTCCAATAGTGTTCTCCCCGCTCCCCTGACTCATAGTGTTCTCCCTCCTTCCCCTCTTCCATAGTCTTCTCCCACCCTCCCCTGTCACATAGTCTTCTCCCCCTCTTCTGTCCCATAGTGTTCTCCCCCCTCCCTTGTCCCATAGTGTTCTCCCCTGTCCCATAATGTTCTCCCCCCTCCCCTGTCCCATAGTGTTCTCCCCCTCCCCTGTTCCATAGTGTTCTCCCCCTTCCCCTGTTCCATAGTGTTCTCCCCTTCCCCTGTTCCATAGTGTTCTCCCTCCTTCCCCTGTTCCATAGTGTTCTCCCACCCTACCCTGTCACACAGTGTTCTCCCCCTCCCCTGTCCCATAGTGTTCTCCTCCCTCCCCTGTCCCATAGTGTTCTCCCTCCTCCCCTGCCCCATAGTGTTCTCCCACCCTCCCCTGTCCCTTAGTGTTTTCCCACCCTCCCCTGTCCCATAGTGTTCTCCTCCCTCCCCTGTCCCATAGTGTTCTCCTCCCTCCCCTGTCCCATAGTGTTCTTCCACCCTCCCCTGTCACGTAGTGTTCCCCCCTCTCCTGTCCCATAGTGTTCTCCCCTCTACCCTGTCCCATAGTGTTCTCCCCTGTCCCATAGTGTCCCCCCCTCCTCCCCTGACTGAGACTGAAATATATCAGATAAAGATACTCGACCAGCTGGCAGTAGTTATTTATGTCACGCGGCAGAAACCTCAGCAGTATCCATTGCTAGTGTGCAATTCTCAGCTTTCTGCTATCTGTTCCTCTGTGACAGAGAGTCGGTGGTGGTGATTGGCAAACCTGTCCAGGCCTCAGCTCAGTGACTCTGGTGAAAATAGGGACTGTTGGAAAGCCAAGACCTCTTGAAGTTAGTCTTTCCATGATGAGAGACTGACACAACAAATGGAAATTCCCATCTGTAGTACATGCTATTTCCAGAGATCGTCCGTCAACGGCTTTAAAGATCTTCTGGACAACAGGGTGGACTGTAAAAGGTTCTGTCGAATAAGAGACTGGTCTTCAATTTGTAGAGTCCATACTGTGAGACTTGCTCAATATCTCCTCTTTTAGAGACTAATGGTGAATGTTGCAGATAATGTCACGGGTTGTCTCTTTTGAGAAATTGTCTGGCCTGAGGGACAAGCTCTGTTCAGCTTAATCTGTGTATCTATAGGTCTATTGAGGATTGTAATAAATAAAGCTTATAAGATAAGTGTGGTTTTGGGGTGCTGATGTTTCAACATGTGGTTCAGAAATATAATGAATATAGGGATTTCCTCTGTAGAGTGGCTATCAGAGTCAACTGTTGAATAAAAGTGTGTCAAATAGGTTATGTCTGTGAGGCTGAGACCTCTTTATCATCCTCCAACTCCAGTAATCGAGCACCAAGATAGCAGACGTCAGCCACCAAGGCAACGTGCCAAGACTACTAAAATCAAAGTAAAAACACATCAGTGCTTGCAAATGGGATACAGATCTTTCACCGCATTATTGGACAAGACATTTGATCAATTAATAAATTCCAGAACTGTGGATATCTTTGTTTTTCTTGGATCTATATGATTCTGTGACTATCAGGTAAGAGCTAGCTATGAGTTTAAAAATTATTTGCTTTTGATTTTACATTAGATTAGCCAAAAAACCTGGGAGCCCCCTGTTAATATAGTATAGTCTTTAATTCATCAGCTTCTGTTCACTTTTTCTGTTTTTTTTTTATTTTATTCATTTATTTATATAAAAAGGTAAATAAAAGGCTTATAGTGCTATTTAGTAAAGTGAGAATTGTTGGACACTCAAAGTGAGTTTGAAATTCAAGGTCAAAATAGCCAAACTGGGGGGTGGGGCCTGGCAGCCAACCTAGTAGGTTGCAAATGGGCTTAAGCCTTAAAATTTGCAGATTCACCTGCAAAAATCTCCAGTACAGGCCTGTTTTGCACCACTAATTATTTAAAGGTTGCAAAATGTTGTAATTTCTATTTCAATATTTCCACAACTGTTTTGCCTATTACCATATTGTATGTGTATTTAATATATTAAAATTACTAAACATATAGTTTAAACTGTATTAGTGTGTAATGAAAAATACTTATATTAATGAATCAAACTGCTTTCTTCCAACTGTTTCATATACCGTTTATCATGTCTTTGACAGAGTTGGTTGGGACAATAGTGAAGCATGATTGTTGATTATTGGCATTTCAAGCATCTCATTAAAATGTTAATAATGTGGTTAGTCAGTGACTGATGGGGCTGACACCAATATAATGTTGCTTTCCGTTAAATGCACAGCTAAAATCTGGAAGATTAATGAGAAAAGCCGTTGACAATGCCTGTTATACATTAAGTCTAAGCAGATTTGCTTATTGACATCCCCGTAGAAGTAGCAGTAAAATATTGGTGTTTTACAACAGCTCTTAGATATAGATACAGATATATCCATTCTATAACTTATATGAACCTTTCATCATTTCTAGAAAAACTGTATGATTTTTAAATGTGGAGGATTTGATGTTATTCAGATGCTTCCTTTGTGATCTGGGTGCTGTAGAATAAAATATTAAAGTTGTCATTCAATGCGTTTGACACATTCATTCACTATGTTACATGTCAGTTTATGATCAGAAAGAACTCAGGCTGACACATTTTGTCCCCATGTGAGACTTAACGCAGTACATTTAAATGTCCAGTCAATAATCAGTGTCACTACTTCAACATTTATTGTATTTTACTCGGTCTCTATGGCAAGTGTTCCGACATGCTTGGAAGATATATTAAAGCATTACCTACAATAAAAATAAAAGCAATGTAAAGATAGTAAGTAGCTAAACCAAGACAATCATGCATCATTAACCAGCTACAAGCAAGAGCACATGGTGAATATATCTTGCAATATATAATATATCCTACAATAAAAAAATAAAAAATATATATATTAATAATAGAAAAGAAAAAAAAATATTATGAGTATACAATATTCAGGATAGGAGCAGGGAAGAACAGTAGAACTGAGTGCAGTTATAGAAAACCCTTTGTCTGCATGTTCTAATAATCATGTCCTAGACAAGTGCTTTCTAATTAGTGTCCCTCTGTGTTTTTACATGTCACTCAGTCTTTTTGTATACAGATTCAATGCTATTGTTTAACAGCACTGATTTAATAGAGTTTGACATCACAGCCTATGATTCTCAGTGACATAAGTCCTTCCTCATTAAATAAAAAAGAGCACAAATAATGATCAAGCTCACTTGTAGTCAGTCTATAAACAGGCAAACGTTGTTATTGTGTTTTACTGTGTGTGTTATTATTTTTGTTTATGCCTTGTGAAAACAGTTCTTAAAATGTGAAAAATTTTACATTCTATAACGGGTAAGAATTCTGTAAAATGATTTGTGACTCTTCATATGTTATCTTATAAAATGTCCATACAAATTATTATACATAGCAGAGACAATCCAATAAAGTGAAATATAAAATATGTAAACAATAATCCTCTATGAAAAAAAAACATTGGATTTGCATACCCCAGCATATTTTGATAAGATGAGATATTCAATAGGTCAACTAAAATGCCAAGTGATTGATGGGCTTTCTAAATTAAGGAGGGGAGATACAGTTAAATTGTGAAAAAGAAGGATAATTTCTGTAATAAAGAACTTGTTTGTATATGGCCTAAGGTACTTGCATAGAATGATTTATCATGTTGACTTTAATATTGTTTTTTTAAAATTAATTTTGTTTTCTAATTTTCTTTACAGATCGTTCAGATTAACAAATAATGGTCTCCATTTAATATTGTTAATGTAAAGAACAATATTTAGATTTTGCAATATGTATATTTTTAATATATTGATATATTTTATGTATGTCATATATTTTGATATTTTAACACGCTAAAAAATATTTTAAAGGTTTCTCCAAAAACATTAAATCATTTGGAAAGCATATTTAACAATAATAAATTAAGGCCAATGTTGGGGCACATTTTAAATTGTGTAATGGCAAAAGATTACAAATTATTTTTCCTATACTTCTAACCAATTTCTGGATGATGATTCTCAAGGGTATCCAGAAACATATCACAGTATGTGTTTTCATATGTGTGTGCTAAATCACTGTGCATTCTAGAAATGTATTAGCATCAACAATATAAAGATTCTATTTTTCTGGGTTTAGTTGGTTATATGTAAAAACCAAAATAGCAAGAAAATGCATAGTGCTTAGACATGAAAAAAAAAATCTTGACTATTCACTAGCAGAGCAAGTGGATGACTGCTAGTGGTAACTTACTGCTTATGGGATATTGGAATTTAGTCACATCACATGGGCATATTGTGTTTGTCAGTCACTGTTTGCAATGATTGTTTACATGTTCCCCTTAATGTGTATTTTGCGTAGCTCTTGACAGCAATATTACTTTAGAGAAAAGCAGATTATGTGTGTGACACCTTTCTCTAAGATAAAAAAAAAAAAAAAACAAGATGTACAAATAGTGTTGGTAATAATATAAAAATAATTATTGAGTTCATAAAAATGTATTAAACTTTTTTCGAAAATGTATGCTAAAAGCCTCACTGTTTGACACTGCATAAGATATAATATTTTGTATTTATTTATTTATTTAATGATCCAAGTTATATCTTAGTATCTTAGTCGTCTTTATGCCTTGGTGCAATATCGCATATATGTAAAGATTTTCAAAGCAAATAGGTAGTACTCACAGGACTTCATCATCATGGATTTATTGGTACAGTATACATCATATATTGATCATATCACATATTAAATTTAAATTGCTAATAACATTTAATAATCAAACATTAAGTAAACACTACTATAATGTTTATTTCAGAGTGCTAAATTATTGTTTCAAATCAGCTGCTACTGTAAGCGTGTTTCTATATGAGGCTTGTGGGAGATGTTCACTCTTTCACATACATATTGTTTTGTATGACACACATATTTGGGCACAACTTTGCATGCATGCAGAACACAGTAGTTGTCACATATCTCTCACTTTCTAATTTTAAGCTCATAATCGTGGTCTTTTGGTGTTTCTTCTTAAGCAATCTAACGTTTTGGTGGTTCTTATTTAGAAATGTAGTCTTTTTTTCTATGTTAGAAATTATATTTTATGTCTACACACATGTAGCTTTGTATGATATCACAAGCTGTTCTGTCTTTTAGAAACCACACACTTAGCTTGAGCTCTTGGAAAATTGCCCAGTGCATTACTCTGCTTCTTCCCATAGTGCTGTCATTTAATCCCTAGGTAAACAACAACTATGAACACGGCCATCCACCTGATCTAAAAGAAAACAGGATTCCTCAGACCAGGCAACCTTCTTTCATTGCTCCATGGTCCAGTTCTGACATTCACATTCCCACTGAAGGTGCTTTTGGGAGTGGACAGGGGCCTTTGATCCCATGGGCATTCTGACCAGTCTGTGGCTATGCAGCCTCATACGCAGAAAACTGCAAAGCACTGTGTGTTCTAACACCTTTCTATCTTGACCAGTATTACATTTGTTTAGCAATCTCAGCTACAGTACATCTTCTGTGTGATCAGACTAGACAAGCTAGCCTTCGCTCCACACATATATCAAGGGACCATTGACACCAATGACCATGATAGCGCTTTCACCGGTTGTCTTTCCTTGCACCATTTTTGGTAGATACTAACAACTGAATACAAGGAACACCCCACAAGATTTGACATTTTGGAGATGCACTGACACAGTCATCTAGCCATCATTTTATGGCCCTTGTCAAAGTCATTTAAGAGTTTACCCATTTTTCTTGCTTTCAACATGAAATCCAAGAAGTGACTGTTCAGTTTGTGCCTAAAATATCAGGTGCCATTGTAGCAATGTAGTTGATGTTATTAAGATGAACTTTCAGTAGTGTTAAAGGTGTGGCTTATCAGTGTATAAAGCAAATGCTAAAAAAGTTGGTTTGATCTTGATAAAGGCCTGAATTGGCCATTCATTGATCTATATATGATGTGAACTGCACCAATAAATCCACATTGATGAAGTCCTGTGAGTGCTGCTTAATCCCTTTAAAAAAAATCAAACCCAAATCTATGCCACAATATTTTCTTATATTTGTTAGATAAGTTTATTGCAAGAGCAGCATATTTTTCTGAGTTCAATTTATATCCAGAGACATTTGAGTCTAGATTTAAATTGAACTGGTCATTCCTCCCTCAAGTGTTGCTACTCCCGTGTCTGTCTCCCTCCAAGTCAATGGCGACATCATCACCTCTTCCTCGCAGGCTCTCTGCCTAGGTGTTCTCTTTGACTCCAACCTCTCCTTCACCCCTCATGTCCAGTCGATTGCCAAATCCTGATGCTTCCATCTCAAAAACATAGCTCGCATCCAGCCCTATTTAACACCAGACGCAGCTGGTGCTGGGCCATGCCATTGTTCTTTCTCGCCTTGACTACTGAAATCCCCTTTTCAGAGGTCTTACGTGTTCCCAGATTGCACCGCTGCAAACTATAATGAATGCGGAGGCGAGACTTATTTTCCTATCCTCCCGCACCTACCACACCACCCCCCTCCCTCTGTCAGTCCCTACATTGGCTTCCAGGTAGATATAGGGCTCAATTTAAGATTCTGGTGCTTGCTTACAAGTCCCTACATAATGCTGCTCCAACCTAACAATCCTCCTTAATACAGAAGTATGTCCTGTTGAGGCCCCTGCACTCTGCTGAAGACCTACGTCTATCCTCTATCCATACTCCCACATCTGATGCTCGCCTCCAAGACTTCTCAAGGGCTGCACCTTTTTTATGGAACTCCCTTCTCAGTTAGACTTTCACCCAGTCTCCACTCCTTCAAAAAATCTTTGAAAACACACTTCTTCAGGAAAGCATATCATTTAAAATCTCCCCTTCCCCCATGACTCCCCTCCTGCAACTGTCAAAAATAACCTAAGTTCTCAGTGAATACTTTTCTAGAAACCTATTTCATTACCCCTACTTAGACTCTTTGTGTCACTATACCCCACTAGCATGTAAGCTCATTGAACAGGGCCTTCAACCCCTCTGTTCCTGTGCGTCCATTTTTCTGGTTACAATTATGTGTCTGTTAGTCCACCCATTGTACAGTGTGACGGAATCTGCTGGAGCTATATAAATAAATAATACAATTTTAAAAAATGTAAATTTGAGAATTCGTCAACAATTAACAAACTGCTCAAGAGAAGCAACAACTGGGTCTGATATAGTTAAAACCACATCATCTGCATACATCGTGGTCTTGATACTATCTGCTGGGGTCACAAAACCGCTAAACTTTGGATCCGATCTAATACCAATTGCCAGAGGTTCAATAACCATCAAATAAAGCAAGGATGAGAGGGGACATTCTTGCCTCGTCCCATTTTTTAAGAAAATCCAATCTGATATGAAACCGTTGCCAACTACCCGGGTGAAGGGGGTTGAATAAAGAGCCATTATAGCGTCAAATAAATTTCCCTGAAGCTCAAACAATTGCAGAGCACACCCGAGGAAGTCCCTCCTGACCCTGTCAAAGCCTTTCTCAGCATCCAAGACAAAGCCAGGAGGGGCGCGTGGAAGGCCGAATCAATCACATCTATAAGCCTTTTAACTTTGAACACTGAGGATCTACTACTCATAAAACTAACTTGATCCTGATGTATTATTGAAGGCATGATCATATTTAATCTGGTCGCTAAGATGGATGAGTATATTTTGATGTCTACATTAAGAAGAGATATCGGCCTATAGTTTACAATATTTTCCACATTTTTATTTGTTTGAAAGTTGGAATATGTGCTTTAAGCATTTTAATAGGAATTTGGCCAGTTAGAATAAAGTCATTAAATATCTTTACTAGAGCATTCTTAAACGTATCTCTAATAGTTAAATTTAAAAAGAAAAATGTCAAATTCATCGGAACCTGGTGTTTTACTTGACTTAAGTTTTTTATAGCATTTTCTACTTTGTTCTCTGAAATAGGTGTGTTTAAATTAAATAATTGTTCTTTAGAAAATTTGGAAGACTATTCTTAAGAAATAAAAGATAAGATCCGTATGAGTGGAGCGCCAAATCAAATTGTTCAATATATAGCAGATGAGAGAAAGGGTAAGACAAATAGGAAACCTAACCACCTATTAATAAAATACATACAAAATATAACGAAATACCCTTGATCTCTATCAATCTCCAAAATATATTACTAGAGGATAATATCCTATAATAAAATATCATCTAATTCAGTGACAATATATATAACATGAGAAGAATAGTCACATAGAACAGAATAATACATAGATAAAAACTGAATGAAACAGACTTAAATGCAAATAAAAGTCCAGTGATACGTCTGTTTAGTTGGTTAAATCCAGGTGATCTCCCTGGATGTTGCTATTCCATGATATAACTCCAATTCATGAAAGAAAGATGACAAAAAGAACAGAAATTAGTTAGTAGATCCTATATTTATATTATACACTATACTCCAACAAAAGGATTTGTGCTAAAAAATTAATTTATTGAAGTCATAACTTATAAAACATAAAAACTGACATCAATTTGTTTTTCTTGGAATAAATTTGTTTTTCTTTGTTTTCTCTCCTTAACTTTTTTTTGTGATGTGGTCCCTTTAAGATATTATGACATTGTGATGTGTGAATTTATAGAGCTACACATTTATATATGTATAATAGAAGTGTCTCACAATTAAGTAGCTGTAGCCTCTTTTGTTGGTGTAGATGACCTGGATTTAACCAACTATACAGACTTATCACTGGACTTTTATTTGCATTTAAGTCTGTTTCATTCAGTTTTTTTTATCTATGCAGTCTTCTGTTTTATGTGACTATTCTTCTCATGTTATATATATTGTCAATGAATTAGAAGATATTTTATTATAGGATATTATCCTCTAGTAATATATTTTGGACATTCACAGAGGATGCCCCCTGTGGCAGATTGTACAAGCTAGGGTAGAAATCTTGAAATGCTTTAATATTTTTTTCTGGGTTGAGTAATATCTCATTGCCCTGAATAAATTTAGACACCGTTGTTTTACTTTCAATCTATTAGTCATTAATTTGTCTGCTTTATTCCCTCTGTAATTCCACTACCTTTTAAGATTCTCTAGGGTGTTATTGGCTTTCTGAATCAGTAGTCTGTTAATCTGATTCGTAATTTTCCTAAGCCTATAGCTTTTTTCCTTTGTGGGTCCGCTCCTGTGTTTGACCTCCAGAGCTAAGCTAGCGCCTCTGAGCTTTTTTTCTTGTGCGCCAAGTTTAATCAAACTGCCTCTAATTGTACACTTATATGCACACCAGATCATTGGGGAAGAAATCTCCTCAGAGTTATTCTCTTTATAAAAAAAGCTGTTCTTTCTTTAATTAGCTCTAAATTTTAGTTTTTTGTACAAGAGATCATCATTAAGTCTCCAGTTGGATTGCGTCTTAACAAAGTATTTTCCAAGGACCATGATGATCGCGTTATGATCCGACCATGACACGTTAGTTATCAAAACTTTTTAAATTAATTTTATTGTATCTCTCTCTTCCAAAAATAATTTAGTCTAGAATACAGCAGGTGTGGGGATGAAAAACATGAGTAGTCCTTTTCTTGAGGGTGTAGTACTTGCCATTAATCCAATAGGACATTCAACCTTAGGATCTCATTAAACCATTTTGCGATATTCCGATCATGGTTATTAACTTGTTTTTTTTTAACTGGTCCATTCTTATCTATAGCTGGATCCGAAACACAGTTAAAATCCCCAATAAAAATAATGCTACCCTGTCTTATCCTCTCGGCCCGAGAGATGATCCTCTGCAAAAATCTTGTTGGAGAATGATTTGGAGCGTAGACGTTGACGATAGTATACATTTGATTACTAATCTCACAAATTAAGATGTGGAATCTGCCCTCATCATCTTTTTCTTGATGTATCTTTTTATATGCAAGTCTATTTGAAATAATTGTGAAAAGGGGTTGCAACACCCCTTTTTGTCTTACTAGACATAGAAGACTTAAAAATATGGGGATAATCTTTTGACTTTATCCATTCTTTATCTCAGTATACCCAGTGCATTTATTTTCTTTTTTCCCAAAATCTAGTAGGATAGATCTTTTTTGTGGGGAATTCAACCCCCTGACACTTAAAGAAGCCAACTTCAACATATTATCGGGCATAGATCCCCACTCTCCCATCGTCTCCCCCGTGCATGGAATTAACATACTGACAAAACACAAGACCTAAATACATAACGTACAATGCACTCTCACATCTAACACTGACATTAACCCACCCCATGTTTTCCCAAAAAGGAGACTCAGAGTTCCCTCTGACATAGAGTACCTATCTGTGGTAATCTACCTAGAGGAACGCAAAAAAGAACAGACACTAGTCCACCTTTGCTGTCGTGATAACCTTTATTATGGACACAACTCTTTTATTTTTGATATTACCATAATAATTAGGGGTAACCATATATGCCAAACTAAACATTTATGTTTAATACTACAGTATTCAGTATTTCCCATCTACGAATTCAGGGAATATAATTGGAATAAAAAAAGACAATCCTCAACTAATCTCCAGTGCTTCTACACTGAAGAGTAAGAAGAAAAGAAAAAAATTAAATAAAAAAAATATATACACATATATATATATATATATATATGTATTAAGGCCTTTTGGCCTGTAATTGTGGGAGGGGCGTATGACTCACCTTCTCCCTACTTAAGGGACACCCCTTACCTGGCTCCATACCGCTCGAGGTCAGCGCTGCATCCTGAATCCACTTCCGGTTCACGGACGGCGCCATCTTGTTTTCGGAAACTCCGCGTTTTTCTTCAGTGTCAGCTGTGTCCAGGAACTCCTTGCAGGTCTTTCCACGGCCAGCCACGCACAAAAAAACGGTCTTCGTCGCTGATCGAGTCCTCAGGACTTCTCAAACGTAAGTCCGTCGCCCGGATAACTTCCCACGGCGTCGCAATCATTTTCAGCCTTACTTTACGGCCACACGCTTTACGGCCAAAGTCTCAGGCATTTTTAACCCTCTGGTTGCCGGAAAATTTGCACTAAGTATGTAGTATTCATGTGCTTTACTTTTCACTCTTGTTATTTTCAGTTGGTTGCTATATTTTAAGTTGTAATACCTGGTAGTAGGTTATTGTGTATATATATATACCCTTTTTTTTTTTTTTTTTTCCTTCCCCTCTCCTATACAGATTTTTAGTTCATTAAGTATTACAGTCTGGGTATCATATACATATAACGATTATAGCATGGTTTTTCATCAATTATGCTTTCACATCAATTATACTTAGGTTAGGACTCTATGTATTTTTAGATAATAATATATTAATTACTGGTATATACATAGTTTTTGCTTAAACAAACTTTACATTATTTATGTATCCTCCATCTGCACCTAGAGAATTTGTTTTAAACATACGGTTTGTTTTTTCTCTCTCTCCCTGTGTAAACACACCATGTACACTTTTCATTACATGGCACGTGTCATATGCTGACTTTTTCTTTATGTACTCAAATTACATACACAAGAACTCGGTCGTAAATTATTTCATGTACTTTCGGGTTAAATCACACGCCTTGATTCAACCACTCACACGTCAATATTTCGGTATTTTATAATAAAATAACATGATTACTTTCCTATTTTTACATAGTCCTGTAGAAGTTTAATCACCCTAAATTAAACTACATAATCACAATACTACACCACATTAGACTACTAACACTAGCAAGCATACTCATTACTCCCATCACCATAGAGACGCATAATATGACCAGTTAAGTAGACACCATTCATATACATTTCCCTTACATATGAATATATCAACGCACTACAGTGTTTAGTCTTTGGTATCAAGGATCCAAATCTCACACTTGGCGTATCTTGTATCCAACCTCTAGGTTTTCCAGGTTGTTTCTATACCTGTCGCTATCAATCACTTGCATACTATCAGGTACGTTAAGCCTGCTCACACCGTATATCACATACGGTTCCATCCCTACATAGGACTTAGAGTACTGGCATGGTAGGGGTTATAGGCCCAAATAGGTATCTCCCCTCTGGGCTTTTTGCCTATCGATTAGTGGTCCGCGAGGCCAACACCCCGCCTCAACGTTTCGGAGGTAACGCCCCCCGGGCCACACGTAAGTTAGCCGCCTCGCAAAGTATAGAGAGGGCGTCACCCGTCACTCCCTTCCCCTGTTTTTTCTTTTATTGTCACCGAGAGGCCTACGAACTCCTGCCGCTACGACAAGCGGCCTCAGTAACCCCTCGCGCCAACGCATAGATAGAGCCTCTCACAGCCACTTGGCAACTAGTAGGGCCTCACCTTTCACCAAATAACAAGATTAATGTTTCGCCTTATCCGGCATAATTAGCTTGCCAGTACATCCCCTGGGGTTTTTCACGCTAACCATATATTTTCTCATCTAGTATGTCTCAAGAAGGGGTAGAGGATTTTTCCATCCCATGTACTCCAGCAAGAGAAAACACTCCATCACGGGAGGAGGATATGGCTAGCCCAGCTTCTTTTAGGTCGTGGACTATCCCTCGCATCACTAGCGAACTCAAGAGACGACATATTCCTTTCCCAGCAACGGCAAGGAAAGCAGAACTTTACAAATTACTGCACACCTCAACCGACAATAGGGATGCCGGGGAAGGATCTAGCCAGTCCAACCCAGGAGACATTCATGGCATGCTCACATCCCTCATGGCTTCTATGAGCAAGGTTAATTCTAGGCTGGAGTCACTTGAATCGGTCACTACAGCCCTCACCATGGCTGGAAGGACCGCGGCGATCCCCACGGCAGTGGCAGGATTGCAATCAGTCTCCACAGCCATCACCTCGGACGATGACGAGGTTCACCCTGCTCACATGATACCTGAACACCTCAAAAAAGATATCCTGGAAGGTAAAGATGTCAATCTGGCCTCACTACTCATTGCCTCCCAGGATATAGTGGAACATAAAACTTACGCTTACGACGATGTTTCTGTGGTGATAAAAGCTAGGGATGCACGTTTAAATAGGAAACTTACCATTCCAGAATTTGTCTTAGCTTTCGGTATTTATCGAGATGTGATGTGTACTGTATATCCCCACAGACGTGAGGAGTTTGACCTGTATATGCACAGGCTGGTGGACCTGGGCAACAAATATGGTGGGTCAGCTTTCTATGACTACCATAGATCTTTTTCTGCCAAAGTGTCTGGCGCCTTCTCTCAGTACGGGAAAAGATCTAACTGGAGTAAGATCGATACGGTCATTTTCTGCAGACACTTTGCAGGTCTAAGAACACCGGCCTGTGCACACTGCTCCTCCATGGCCCATACGGCCAATTTTTGTCCTACCACGGCAAACGAACCTACTACTTCACAGGGCACTGGTCCCGTTGGTTCAGCAGAAAAAACGCCCAAAGATAAACTGGGACGTCCTATTAAGTTTTTGGGGAAATCCCAAATTTGTAATAATTTCAATGTTGGGGCTTGTAATTACAGCGGATGTAGGTTGTTGCACATATGTTCCAAATGTTTTAGGGCACATGCGAAAACCATGTGTCCAAATAAAATGTACCCTAAACAATACTTAACGGATATAAATATTTCTGTACTCACGGCACTACTGTCTCTACATCCATCTAGACACCTGGTAGACTTCATCATCACTGGTCTATCGCAAGGATTCCATACTGGTCTAATACACATGCCTACAGGAATCCTTGAATGCCCTAATCTGCAATCTGCCCAACAAAACCCTACAGTGGTCAGCACTCTTATAGCCAAAGAAGTGGCAGAGGGCTTCTTATTAGGACCCTTTCAGTCCTCTCCTTTCACCACATGGAGGACAAATCCCATTGGTATTGTCACGGGGAAGTCTTCCCATAAACAAAGACTTATCATCGATCTGTCGGCACCTCACACCTCTGCCACACCAAGTCTGAACTCCCTTATCCCCTCTGAGGAATTTTCCCTGCAATACTCCACCATTGACCACGCCATTACGGCTATCATGCAGGCAGGGGTCGGAGCATGGCTCAGCAAGACTGACATAACCAATGCCTTCAAATTATTGCCTATCCACCCTACACTATGGCATCTGCATGGCATTAAGTGGGCCGGGTACTACTACTTTTTCTCACGCTTAACGTTTGGTTCAAAAAGTAGTCCGGCCATTTTCGACGTATTCGCCGAAACACTATGCTGGTTATTGTTAAATGTAGCTAGATGCCCTACAGTTATACACTACCTGGATGATTTCTTACTAATCGAAGACAATATTTCCCCACCCAGTAGCCTCATAGAAACCATTAGTCTGTTCGAACAGGTGGGCGTCCCGGTTTCCCCCACCAAAACCGAAGGACCAGATACAGTCATCACTTTCCTGGGGATCATATTAGACTCAGCCAACATGCAAGCCAGCCTGCCACACACCAAGATAGAGAACATCCTTACCAACATCAACCTCTACCTACACCTCGGTACTTGCAACCGCAAAGAATTGCAATCTCTACTTGGGTCACTAAATTTTGCCATGCGCATTATACCTCAAGGCCGGGCTGTCATCTCACGGCTCTTACACATGTTCCCATTGTTTGGCAATGATGCACACAGGTTACCCCTGGATACCCACGCCACGGCAGACCTACTTATGTGGAGAAATTTTTTAACCACCTGGAATGGGATAAGCATGTTCCTCCCTGAACTGTCTGACTCTTCGCCTACCATCTGGTCAGACGCGGCGTCTACCACAGGTTTTGCAGCAATTTACGGGAATGAATGGCTTTGGGGTAGTTGGCCTCCAGAGGTTCAGGACCTGGAGAATTTTTCTACTACCTCAGCTCTATTTGAGATATATCCCATTGTGGCAGCTGCCGTGACGTGGGGGCATCTATGGGCAGGTGCGTCAGTACGTTGCTACTCAGACAACCAAGCAACATGTCACATCATCAACAAAGGTCGATCCAAGTCACTGACCATTATGAGGTTCTTGAGGAAACTCACCTGGCTGGCTGCGTGTCACAAATTTTTCTTGGTTTGTGTGCATGTCCCAGGTATATGCAACACGGCTGCTGACCATTTGTCTCGTTTCAATTTACAGGCTTTTCGACAAATACTGCCGTCAGCTGCACGCACAGCCACGACCACTCCACCTTTCCAACAACTAGTAATGGATTAGACGCTATCATGCAACACAGCCGGACATTGTCACAATTAGCGCTATCCTCCAATACCCGGAAGACCTATGACAGAGCCTTCCTTCTATTCAAAAGATTTCTGTCATCACACAATATCGCACAACCTTTCATGATGACATCCTTGTTGGGTTTTGCTTCCTTTTGCCACCTCAAACTCAAATTACAATTACAACACAATCAAGCTTTATTTAACAGGCGTACAACATCATATGTTAACATTACAACCAAACAACACTAGTTTCATGTCCTCCTACCAGATCAAAAGCATCCTTAGGGGTATTCAGAGATCCGAACCCCCACGTACTGCACAAAGACTACCCATAGACATTAATATTTTCAAAGATCTCTCCAAACTACTAGATTTAAAACCCTTTGCCACCAACACAAACCTTGTTATTAAAACAGCTATCTATTTGGCCTTTTATGGGTTCTTAAGACCACGAGAATTTACCGCCATCAATACAACCCAGTCCACTCACATTCTGCTTCACTCACACTTAACAAAACACACGGACTACTATATCTTGGCTCTGCATCACTCTAAAACCAATCAACACGCACCTCCGGTAGAGGTTAGATACTATCCTACCCACAACGCATGGTGCCCCGTCACATTACTGGACACATATACCCAGGTTACAACAGCATCACCATCTCAACCACTCTTCTTTCTACAAGGTTCTGTACTCACTACCACCACCTTCATGACCCACGTCAGGTCATTACTTACACAACTAGGCCTACAAGCAACTAACTATTCGGGCCACTCCTTCCGCATAGGAGCAGCAACTACAGCGTCCAGTGCAAACATTCCAGTACATGTTATCAAGTCACTAGGACGCTGGAAGTCTTCTGCATACTCTAGATACATACCTAACCCAGTACAAGAAGTTAGAAATGCCTTTCAAGATATGTCTGGTTAAAGTATGTATATTGCTCGTTTCGTAATAAATGTGTTTTTCTACTTTTTGCCCTCTTTATTTACAGGCCTACCTCATCGTCGGTTTCGGCACACCACAACCGACTTGTTCTTTTAATACCATCCCACACCTAACAGTGTCTGTATCTTCTGTACTATCATGAGCCCTTAACACAAGTATTAAGGCCTTTTGGCCTGTAATTGTGGGAGGGGCGTATGACTCACCTTCTCCCTACTTAAGGGACACCCCTTACCTGGCTCCATACCGCTCGAGGTCAGCGCTGCATCACCCTCCCACCCACTCCTCATTATTAACTCTTTCTTCTTACATCTCTTCTTGGTGGGCCCTCTTTATTTACAGGCCTACCTCATCGTCGGTTTCGGCACACCACAACCGACTTGTTCTTTTAATACCATCCCACACCTAACAGTGTCTGTATCTTCTGTACTATCATGAGCCCTTAACACAAATATATATATATATATATATATATATATATATATATATTTGTGTTAGGTGCTCATGATAGTACAGAGTGAAATATCATAATTAAATGTAGGATAGTAAAAAGGGCAAGTCGGTTGTGGTGTGCTGGAACCGACGATGAGGTAGGCCTGAGAAAGAAGAGGGCCTACCCAGGAAAAAGAAATAGAAAGGAAATAAATGTTAAAATGTGGTGTGGTGGGAGCGTCATTCAACGCTGACCTCGAACGGTAAGGAGCAAGGTAAGGGGTGTGCCTTAAGAAGGCTGGGAGTGGATACCAAGCACCTCCCACAAATCCAGGCCAAATTGCCTTAATACTTGTGTTAGGTGCTCATGATAGTACAGAGTGAAATATCATAATTAAATGTAGGATAGTAAATAGGGCAAGTCGGTTGTGGTGTGCCGGAACCGACAATGAGGTAGGCCTGAGAAAGAAGAGGGCAAAAATTAAGTAATCAAATGTATTACAGACAACCAATACAGATACATATGTCAACCAGAAATGTTTTTGAAAGCATCCCTTAATTCTTGTACTGGGTTCGGTATGTATCATGAGTAAGCGGATGACTTCCAGCGCCCTAGTGTTTTTATAACATGAATTGGAATGTTGACACTGGAGGCTGTGGATGCCTGCTCCGGAATGAGTGCCCTGAGTAGTTAGCTGCGTTGAGGCCCAGTTTAGTGAGCAAAGACCTGACGTAGGTCATGAAGGTTGTAGTGGTGAGTACAATAGTGAGTACAATAGTAGTAATGGTTGTGATGGTAGTAAATTATGATGCTTTATGTATGCATCAAGAACCCTGACAAGGCACCACCTGTTGTGCGTGGGATAGTATGGAATGTTTACTGGTATGTGCTGACTGGTTTTGGAGTGAGGTCAGGATGTAATGATCCATGTGTTTTGTTAAGTGGGAATAGAGGAGAATAGGAGTAGCTTGTGTTGTGTTGGTTGTAGTGAACTCTCTAGGTCTTAGGAATCCATAGAAAGCTATGTATATTGCTGCTTTGATGACAGAATTTGTAGTGGTGTCAAAAGGTTTAAAATCAAGCTGGTTAGACAATGCTTTGAAGATATGGTTATCTATGGGTAGCCTCTGTGATGTACGTGTGGGTTCAGATTTCTGAATGCCTCTGAGTATAGTCTTAATCTGGTGAGAGGCCGTGAAACTATTGTTATTTGGGTGTAAGATTAGCATATGGTGTTGAATGCCTGTGAGATAAAGTTTGATGGTGTTATATGACATTTTGAGTTTAAGGTGGCAAAAAGAAGCAAAACCCCAAAAAGATGTCATAACAAATGCATGATGTTATGTTCCAGAAGGAATCTTTTGAATAGTGTAAAAGCCCTGTCGTATGTTTTGTGTGTATTTTTTGATAGTGCAAATTGGGACAGTGTCCTGCTATGATGCATGGTGGTGTCTAGTCCAGTATCAGTTGTTGAAACGTTGGAGTGGTGGTGGCTGTGGGCGCAGCTGACGGTAGTGCTTGATGAAATGCCTGAAATTTTAAACGAGACAAACTGTCAGCAGCTGAGTTGCATGTACCTGGAACATGAAAACAATATAGAAAGAAATTATGACAAGCTGCCAACCAAGTGAGTTTCCTCAGAAATCTCATGATCGTAAGGGATTTGGAACGACCTTTGTTGATGATGTGACAGGTTGCCTGATTGTCTGAGTAACAACGAACTGGCATATTTGCCCATAAATGACCCCATGCTACGGCAGCCGCCACAATGGGATAGATCTCAAAGAGAGCTGAGGTAGTCCTGAACTGCTGTAGGCCAGCTGCCCCAAAGCCATTCGTTCCCAAAAATTGCTGCAAAACCTGTGGTAGATGCCGCATCTGACCAAATGGTAGGAGATGAGTCAGTCAATTGAGGGAGGAACATACTTTTACCATTCCAAGTGGTTAAAAATCTCTTCCACATGCGTAGGTCTGCCGTAGCTTGGGTATCTAAGGACAACCTGTGTGTGTCGTGTAGGAAGTGTGGAAAAAGATACAAGAGTCGTGATATGAAGGAGCGGCCTTGAGGTATGATACGCATGGCAACATTTAGTGATCCCAGCAGGGACTGTAGCTCTTTGCGTTTGCAAATACCGAGCTGAAGGTAGTGGTTGATGTAGGTAAGAATGTTTTCTATCTTGTCGTGTGGAAGGCTTGCTTGCATTGTGGTTGAGTCTAATTGAATACCCAGGAAAGTGATAATCGTGTCTGGCCCCTCCGTTTTCTTAGGGGAGATTGGTACACCTAGTTGCTCAAATAGCTTGGGGGTAGCTTTGAGTCTACTAAGAGGGGAAGTATTTTCCTCGACCAGTAAGAAATCGTCCAGGTAATGTAATACCGTAGGGCATCTGGCTATGTTCAATAGTAACCAGCACAAAGCTTCGGCAAATGTGTTGAAAATAGCTGGGCTACTTTTGGACCCAAAAGTTAAACGGGAGAAAATATAGTAGTTCCCGGCCCACTTGATGCCATGCAGGTGCCACAGTGTGGGGTGGATTAGCAGCAATTTAAAGGCATTAGTAATATTGGTCTTACTAAGCCAGGCTCCGACCCCTGCTTGTAAGATAGCTGTAATGGCATGATCTATGGTGGTGTATTGCAGGGAGAATTCCTCAGACGGTATGAGGGAGTTAAGACTGGGGTTGGCCGATGAGTGTGGTGCCGACAAGTCAATGATGAGTCTCTGTTTAAGGGAAGATTTCCCTGTGACAATACCAATGGGGTTAGTGCACCATTCTATGAATGGAGGAGCTTTGAAAGGCCCCAATATGAAACCCTCAGCCACTTCTTGGGCTATGAGAGTGTCAACCGATGTGCTGGTTGTGTTGTGTGGATTGTAAATTAGGGCATTCCAGAGTCCCGGATGGTATGCGTAGAATACCCGTGTGGAAGCCTTCTGTTAAACCAGAGATAAGAAAGTCCACCAAGTGTTTAGACGGGTGATGTGAAAACCGGCATATTAATGGGTGTTAGGTAAGGCTTGGAGTACATTTTATTTGGACACATGGTTTTTGCATGTGCCTAAAACATTTTAAACAGATATGCAATAATCTGCAACCGCTATAATTACAAGACCCAACATTGAAATTATTATATATCTGGGACTTGCTCAGAAACTTGATTGGGCGTCCCAGTTTGTCTCTTGACAATTTCTCTGGAACACCAGAGGAAATAGCTCCTTGCGTGGAGGCATGTTCGTCCGCCGTGTTGGGACAGAAATTTGTTGTATGGGCTGTAGAGGAGCAGTATGCACAAGCCGGTTTTCTTAAACCTGCAAAGTGTCTGCAAAATATGACGGTATCAATCCTTCCCCAGTTGGATCTTGTTCCATACTGGGAGAAGGATCCAGACACTTTTGCAGAAAAAGACCTATGGTAATCATAAAAGGCTGAACCACCATATTTGTTGCCCAGGTCTACCAGCTTGTGCATATAAAGATTAAACTCCTCTCTTCTATTGGGATAGACCACACAGATGACATCCCGGTAAATACCAGAGGCCAGTACAAACTCAGGGATAGTCAGTTTTCTGTTTAGGCGGGCGTCCCTAGATCTGACAACAACAGACACATCATCATAGGCATAAGTCTTATTTTCCACAATATCCTGGGAGGCAGTCAGCAGGGAAGCCAGGTTTACGTCTTTACCTTCCAGGATATCTATTTTTATGTGCTCAGGTATCATATGAGCAGGGCTAACTTCCTGGTCATCCAGGGTGATGGTTGGAGCAACTAATAGCAAGTCGGCTGGTGCTTGTGAAGCAGCAGCGGGTGGCCCTGCTAGAGTAAGGGCCGTGGTGACCGACTCAAGTTTCTCCAGCCTGGAGTTGACCTTGCTCATGGACACCATTAGTGAAGACAACATGGAATGTATGTCTCCTGGGTTGGACTGGCTAGGTCCTTCCCCGGCATCTATGTTGTTTGTTGAAGTGCGTAGCAGTTTGAAAAGTTCTGCTTTCCTTGCTGTAGCAGGGTAGGGGATTTGCAGTCTCCTCAATTCCGGAGTTACACGTGGGATCGTCCAGGATCTGATCGATGCTGGACTAGTTACCTCTCCTCATTGTGTCGGAGTGATAGCTCTAGCCGGAGTGCTAGGCAGGGATAAATCCTCTACCCCTTCCTGAGACATACTACAAACAAAACAATTAATTAGTGTATGAAAAACACCAAATCGTACTGGCAGGCTAGCTAAGCCGGATGGCGAAACATTACACTTGTTTGGTGACAGGTGAGGCCCTACTAGTTGCCAAGTGGCTTGAGAGGCTCTATCTATGCGTTGGGGCGAGGGGATTTTGAGGCCACCTGTCGTAGTGGCAGGAATTTTAGGCCTCTCGGTGACTGTAACACAGAAAAACAGGGAAAGGGAGTGACAGGTGAGGCCCTCTCTATGCAACATGCAAGGCGGCTAGCTAATGTGTGGCCCGATGGGTGTTTGCCTCTGAAACGTTGAGGCGGGGTATTCGCCTCGCGGGACCACTAACTAATGGCAATTGCCAAGAAGGGGTAACTACCTATTGGGAAGCCTATGACCCTATTGCCAGTACTCTAACCTAGGGGGGAGAAATGAAATGTATGGCAGAATACCATATGAGCAGGTGTACGTACCTGGTAATATGAATATCTCACAGGAAAAACTGTGTGGTGAAAATATATTTAAACCTGGACAGCCTGAAACGGGTAAAAAGAGAGTAGTATAATGAGTGTGGACTGTGTGGGAATGACGTAGACTGTGTAGCCTGTACCAGCGATGTTTCTTAAGGGCTCGCTGGCGTATTACTTGGTAAATGAAATGTAGTGATATACCATGGGAATATGAATGTGTTATCAAGGCAAAGTGATGCCGTGGCTTTAATGCACAATGCTGTCAAAAACAGTGGGGAATGTATGATGGGTGTCAAGTAGAATAAAAGGATGGGGTGAGGAAGGCCGTGGCCTATGTTTAAACAGAAAATATGTGTTATATAAAAACAAATGTGGCAGGGAAAAAGACAATGCTTAAAACATGATGTAAAGTTATATATATATATATATATATATATATATTACTGTACTGTATAAGACGTATGATTGGTTGGAATCAGTACGTGTGATTCAACCCGAGAATTCATTATTTGGAAAAGGAAAACTGTATCTTTATGTATGTGTCGTAGTTTAAAACACAGAAATGAGGCCTGTAATGTAGGCTGAACCAACTTGAATTAAATGGATAAGTATGGAAGACCCCTGAAAGCGTGGGAGTCAAAATGATCCATACAGATATGTTCGCTGGTTTTGTATGGACATTTATAGAACACTGATAACTTAAACAGTAATGGAAATAAGCTGTCTATTTAACCAAGCAAATCATTAACCGAATGGTATATACATAAAATGATGAAATGTAATCCACGAAAGGATTTGTGCGTAATTAGAGATGTCGCGAACATAAAATTTTCTGTTCGCAAACGGTGAACGCAAGTGTTTGCAAACGGGCGAACCGGGCAAACCGCCATAGACTTCAATAGGCAGGCGAATTTTAAAACCCACAGGGACTCTTTCTGGCCACAATAGTGATGCAAAAGTTGTTTCAAGGGGACTAACACCTGGACTGTGGCATGCCGGAGGGGGATCCATGGCAAAACTCCCATGGAAAATTACATAGTTGATGCAGAGTCTGGTTTTAATCCATAAAGGGCATAAATCACCTACCATTCCTAAATTGTTTGGAATAATGTGCTTTAAAACATCAGGTATGATGTTGTATCGATCAGGTAGTGTAAGGGTTACGCCCGCTTCACAGTGACAGACCAAACTCCCCGTTTAACGCAACGCAAACAACCGCAAACAGTCCATTTGCACAACCGCAAACTGCCCATTTGAACAAGGTTGGATACCAAGCTAGCCATGTCCCGTTCCTTGTCCTCACTGATGTCATTGAAGGTCTCTTCCTCCACCCAGCCACGTACAACACCTATCGGGGGAAGTGTATATGGCATCGATTTTTGGAACCGGGAAAGGGAAAAAGATGCGTGGTCGGTCCTCCTACTTTAAATTTGGGGCACTACACGTGCAATATAATGTGCCACCAGATAGGAGTGGTGTGTTAAGTAGTACTATTCTTATCAGTTTAATCCCTGTTACGTCCCCCTCATCAGGCCTTTTTTAGTTGAATGTATCGCCCACTGTCAGTCCCTTCGGGATCCATCCCTCATTCATCTTAATAAAGGTGAGGTAATCTATACTTTTTTGACCTAGGCGACTTCTCTTCTCAGTGACAATACCTCCTGCTGCACTGAAGGTCCTTTCTGAGAGGACACTTGAAGCGGGGCAGGCCAGAAGTTCTATCGCAAATTGGGATAGCTCAGGCCACAGGTCAAACCTGCACACCCAGTAGTCAAGGGGTTCATCGCTCCTCAGAGTGTCGATATCTGCAGTTAAGGCGAGGTAGTCTGCTACCTGTCGGTCGAGTCGCTCTCTGAGGGTGGATCCCGAAGGGCTGTGGCGATGCGTAGGACTTAAAAAGCTCCACATGTCCTCCATCAACAACACATCTGTAAAGTGTCCTGTCCTTGCCGGCGTGGTCGTGGGAGGAGGAGGATTACTTTCACCTCTTCCCCTGTTAGATTCCCATTGTGCTGTGACATCACCCTTATACGCTGTGTAAAGCATACTTTTTAATTTATTTTGGAACTGCTGCATCCTTTCCGACTTGCGGTAATTCGGTAACATTTCATGCACTTTCTGCTTATACCCGGGGTCTAGTAGCGTGGACACCCAGTACAGGTCGTTCTCCTTCAGCCTTTTTATACAAGGGTCCCTCAACAGGCAGGACAGCATGAAAGACCCCATTTGCACAAGGTTGGATGCCGAGCTACTCATGTCCCGTTCCTCGTCCTCAGTGATCTCACTGAAGGTATGTTCTTCCCCCCAGCCACGTACAACACCACGGGTACCAGATAGGTGACAACGAGCACCCTGGGATGCCTGTTGTGGTTGGTCTTCCTCCTCCTCCTCAAAGCCACATTCCTCCTCTGACTGCTCTTCCTCACAATCCTCTTCCAGTGTTGCCACAGGTCCAGCAAGCGACGCTAGTAAGGCTGTTTCTGGTGGTGTTGGTGACCACAACTCTTCCTCTTCCTCTTCATGCTCATCTACGGCCTGATCCAGCACTCTTCGCAGGGCACGCTCCAGGAAGAAAACAAATGGTATGATGTCGCTGATGGTGCCTTCGGTGCGACTGACTAGGTTTGTCACCTCCTCAAAAGGACGCATGAGCCTACAGGCATTGCGCATGAGCGTCCAGTAACGTGACAAAAAAATTCCCAGCTCCGCAGAGGCTGTCCTAGCACCCTGGTCATACAAATAGTCGTTAATGGCTTTTTCTTGTTGGAGTAGGCGGTCGAACATTAGGAGTGTTGAATTCCAACGTGTCGGGCTGTCGCAAATCAAGCGCCTCACTGGCATGTTGTTTCGCCACTGGATATCTGAAAAGTGCGCTATGGCCGTGTAGGAATGCCTGAAATGGCCACACACCTTCCAGGCCTGCTTCAGGACGTCCTGTAAGCCTGGGTACTTATACACAAAGCGTTGTACTGCACATGTGTCAACTTGCCCAAATTCAATGCCGCCAACACATTTCTTCCATTGTCACAAACCACTTTGCCAATCTCCAGTTGGTGCGGAGTCAGCCACTGATCCACCTGTGTGTTCAGGGCGGACAGGAGTGCTGGTCCGGTGTGACTCTCTGCTTTCAGGCAAGTCAACCCCAAGATGGCGTGACACTGCCGTATCCGGGATGTGGAATAGTACCTGGGGAGCTGGGGGGTGCCGTTGATGTGGAACAAGACGCAGCAGCAGAAGAGGACTCAGCCGAGGAGGTTATGGAAGAGGATGGAGTAGGAGGAGTAGAGGAGGTGGCAGCAGGCCTGCAAGTCCTGGGGGTGTCACCAACTCCTCTGCAGAGCCACGCATTCCATGCTTGGCAGCCGTCAGCAGGTTTACCCAATGCGCAGGTTTATACCCAATGCGCAGGTTTATACCTGCCCTGACCATGCTTTGCAGACCAGGTATCAGTGGTAAGATGGACCCTTGCCCCAACACTGTGTGCCAGACATGCCATTACTTCCTCCACAATCGAGTACAGGTTGGGGATTGCCGTTTGTGCAAAGAAATTTCGTCCGGGTACCTTCCACTGCGGTGTCCCAATAGCTACAAATTTTTGAACGCCTCAGACTCCACCAGCTTGTATGGTAAAAGCTGGCGGGCTAAGAGTTCAGTCAAGCCAGCTGTCAGACGCCGGGCAAGGGGGTGAATTTGTGACATTGCCTTCTTACGCTCAAACATGTCCTTGACAGACACCTGACTGTGGGCAGATGAGCAGGAACTGCTCAAGGCAAAAGACGGAGGGGCAGATGGTTGGTAGGGGGCAAGTAGGACAGCAGTGGTTAATGTGACTGAAGATGCAGGACCAGGAGGAGGATGGCGGCTTTGAGTTTGTCTGCTGCTTGTATTCATGTGTTGATCCCATAGGCGTTTGTGATGTGCGATCATGTGCCTTCACAAAGCAGTTGTACCAAGGTGGGTGTTGTACTTCCCACGACTCAGTTTCTTTTGGCACAGGTTGCAAATGGCATCGCTGTTGTCAGAGGCAGACACACAAAAAAAATGCCACACTGCTGAGCTCTGCAATGACGGCATTCTGGTGGTGGCAACAGCATGCATTGATTGGCGTGCTGTCTGGCTGACACTGGGTGCCGATGCATGCTGTCTGACTGTGCCACTAGCTCCTTGCGATGACCTCCCCCTGCTTCCAACTCATCTCTTCCTCCTCCTCTCTGTCTGCCCATCTGAACTTTCGCCCTGTTCTTCTTCTTGCCGAGCGGGCACCCACGTGACATCCATGGACGCATCTTCATCATCAATCGCTTCACTTGTATCTGACAACTCAGCAAAGGAAGCAGCAGTGGGTACAACATCATCATCATCATCACACCGTACGTCCATGTGTGTAATGCTGCCTGCCTGAGACATATCCCTGTTATCTACATCCTCTGGCAATAATGGTTGCGCATCACTCATTTCTTCAAACGGATGTGTAAATAACTCCTCTGACATACCCAGTGAAGCGGCTGTGGTGCTAGTGTTGGTGGTGGCGGCAGGCGGGCGAGTGGTAACTTGAGAGGTGCCCGAAGCTAAGCTGGAGGAGGATGGTGCGTCAAGGTTCCGAGCGGAAGCTGTAGAAGATTGGGTGTCCTGTGTTAGCCAGTCAACTATGTCCTCTGAACTTTTCAAGTTCAGGGTACTTGGCCTCTGAACACTGGGCATTATTCTAGGGCCAAAGGGAATCACAGCACCACGACCACGACGGCCCCTGCGGGGTGGCTTGCCTCTGCCGGTCATTTTTTTTTTCGATTAGTGGAACTATGCGTGCAAGCTACTGTGACAACAGATATGAGTGGCACTGTCCAGTGGCAGAAGTTGGCAGAGTAGACGCTGTAGACCTGACACACACGCTTGCAAACAACTAACTGGTATTCAATCTATTACAGTCAATTTTTTTTTAAATGTACACTACTGTTACACCAGATGTGAGTTGCACTGGTGTGACACTGTGCCCTGGCAGGCCCCGAAACGCACACGCGTGAAGGAAACTGACTGCTATTATATTACAGTCAAAAAAGCTTTTTTTTTTTTTTTTTTAAATGCAAGCTATTGGGACACCAGATATGAGTGAGTGGTGGCACTGGGCAGGCCCTGAAACGCATACGCGTGAAGGAAACTGACCGCTAGTATATTACAGTCAAAAAAGTTTCATTTTTTTTTAAATGCAAGCTATTGGGACACCAATGAGTGAGTCGTGGCACTGGGCAGGCCCTGAAACGCACACTCGTGAAGGAAACTGACTGCTGTGACGAGACCAACCTTGCCACATTGCATTGGACGAGCCTGGTTGCCCGTCTGCTGCCCTTGGATTATGGACCGGCAGCTAAAGGGTTAATTTTACTGTGCAGAAGGATTTATTTCTCCCTTTCTGCACAGCCGTTCGGTAGATTCTATCTACCGAACAAACAGCCTGTTTGCAACCTCCCCAGAGCCGTGGGAAGCCGGTCGGCGCTGTTAATTGGCCACCCAGGAGCTGGAGTGTGCTGCCAATTTACCTCCCTGAAGCTGCGGTTAACCGCTGCTTAATTGCTTGTTACTGGGTGGCCGCTGTTACACTTAGCGGCCGCTAGGTGGCGGTGTTCTGGAGCTCCCCGTCAGCCAGCGCTTTTCTGCCCGGCTTTCATGCACCAAAATCGGACACTTTTACGTGGAAGCACCGCTGAACCTCCAGCCCCTGGTTCTAATTCGTATGGATTTGGTGAATGCATGTAAATTCGGTATTTTATGTTGGAAGAATATTTTAACCCAGATAGCCATGCCATGGAGCATATTAGTGTAATTAAAGACTTTGGCTCCATGGCAATTAAACTGTATTCATGTGGTCTGAGTGCCATTCACCTAATAATGTGCACTCAGACCTGAGCTATCTGGGGATATGCTACATGTCTGTGTTTTATGTATAAAATGTGTCTTTATGTATTTTAAAGTGATAGTCTGTCTTTGTGTCCCCACGTGTGCAATGGAGTTTTGCCTTTGTCCTGGGAGATAATTGAATTACTTCTCCAGGGCAGAGGGGAGGAAGCCAGGATGCATTGTGGGGATGTTTTACTGCTGTATGTCTGTAATTGGTACTTGTCTGTCCATTGTTACAGTCTTCCATCTGTTCCCCTAGGGGAGTGTCCACCAGGTGGGAGACCTGCATAAATACAGGGGCAGGTAGCCCTCAATAAACAGACCACTGCTTGACCCTCAACACGGAGCCTTGTCTCGTTCTTGGGGGGATTCACTGTATGCTGATAGGGACTGACTGCCAGGAGTGTAAGCCGCTTGGGAGCTTTTCCTGTTCGTCTGCTAGCAGCAATTCGTGAGGTTCCAGTTCGGGAGTTTGGAGTGCTACCTTATTCCCTTGTATGCAGTTCGGGAGTTTGGTGCATTCACCTATATCCAATTCGTGAGTTTTGGTGATTTTACAGTAGCTGTGCCTTTTTGGAAAAGGGGATTATCGATTATTTACCCCTTGTCTGCTGAAACGGTTCGTAACAACTGCTATTATATTACAGTCCAAAAAGTTATTTTTTTTTTAAATGCAAGCTATTGGGACACCAGATATGTGTGGTGGCACTGGGCAAGTGGGCACAGTATACGCTGTGAGCCTGACACACACGCTGGCAGACAACTAACTGCTATTCAATCTATTACAGTCAAAATTGTATTTTATTTTTATAAAAAAAATGTACACTACTGTTACACCAGATATTAGTTGCACTGGTGTGACACTGTGCCCTGGCAGGCCCTGAAACGCACACTGGTGAAGGAAACTGACTGCTATTATATTACAGTCCAAAAAGTTTAGTTTTTTTTTAAATGCAAGCTATTGTGACACCAGATATGAGTGAGTGGTGGCACTGGGCAGGCCCTGAACACACACTCGTGAAGGAAACTGACTGCTATTATATTACAGTCCAAAAAGTTTAGTTTTTTTTAAATGCAAGCTATTATGACACCAGATATGAGTGGTGGCACTGGGCAAGTGGGCAAAGTATACGCTGTGAGCATGACACACACGCTGGCAGACAACTAACTGCTATTCAATCTATTACAGTCAAAATTTTATTTTTCTTTTAAAGATACACTACTGTTACACCAGATATGAGTTGCACTGGTGTGACACTGTGCCCTGGCAGTCCCTGAAACGCACACACGTGAAGGAAACTGACTGCTATTATATTACAGTCCCAAATTTATTTATTTTTTAAATGCAAGCTTTTGTGACACCAGTGAGTGAATGGTGGCACTGGGCAGGCCCTGAAACGCACACTAGGGAAGGAAACTGACTGCTATTATATTACAGTCAAAAAAGTTTTTTGTTTTTTTTTAAATGCAAGCTATTGGGACACCAGATATGAGTGAGTGGTGGCACTGGGCAAGTGGGCACAGTACATGCTGTGAGCCTCGTGGACCCCAGATTGACATCCAAACTTCAACAGCACAAGGATCAAAGGTGTCTCCCCACTTCTCTGTTAGCCAGCCATACATTTTACCTGTCTTAGGTGAGGAGAGCTCTCCCTTTCTAATTCCACGTCTCTTCCCAGAAACTTGCATGGCGACCTGCACGGTTCTTCTGTAATCCCCTTATCACGGTCCCTCTGTTCACCAGCTTTACTGCTCCATCTGTGGAGCTTCCTATCTTTACCGCTCACTCGCAGCCCATATCTGTATATGCGCAGCAACCTGCATCACCCACGTGGCGTGACCTGCGTGCACGGTCACGTCATCGCTCCACCCGTCCACCAATGTGATTCTCTGTAATTCCATTGGGCCTACATTGTTTAGTAATTATGTGGTTAGGCGTTGCAATTGACTGTCTAAATTTATGTCAGGCCCAAACTTGGGCCAATCCATGCAGTCGAGGAAATAGAAGTATAAACTTGTATAAATATTCTCTGCACACATAAAACGTAAAAACTCCTTATCCTCTAGTAGTGGCCTTTGGATTTGGCTGTGATTAGGTAATTTGTAACTTTAATAAGAGCAGTCTCAGTAAAGTGGAGGGGGCAAAAGCCAGATTGAAGAGGATTGCGGAGGGAGTTGGAATTTAGGAAGTGAGTCAAACGAGTAAAGTCAAGTCTTTCTAGAAGCTTTGAGGAAAAAGAAGGCAGGGATATGGGACGATAGTTGAGAGTGGAAGATGGGTCTAGGGATAGCTTTTTTAGGATGGGTACAACAGTAGCATGCTTAAGGAGAGCAGGGACAACAACAGATGAAAGAGAGCAGTTTACAATATGTGTTAAGGATGGTACAAGACAAGGAGTGAGAGCTCTGATGAGGTGGGAAGGTGCTGGATCAGTAATATAAACTTGTAATATAAACGTGTAAGTACATCCTCTGTACACATAAACATAAAATGATTTATTCTCTGTAAAGTAAAATATCTTCTAAATGTCTAAAATCTTCTTAAAAATGACCTCAAACTCATAAAATTGTATCATATGCATTTCAGTAAGTCACACTACATTTTAATATTTATTTGTCTGTGCTCAAGGTATTCAGGCACTCATTGGGCCTACATTGTTTTGTAATAAACTGTTTAGTAGATATGCCCTAAATGACAGCATGCATGCATTTAATCTTGTCATTTTCATTAGGGTATAATCTAAAACCGGCTAGAAAATCCTGCAGTTCTCTTGTCTTCTGCTTTTGCATTCCCTCCCTTGCTAACCCCACCCAGACTTTCTTTGTACATTCTACATGCATTAGGTCCAATGCCTTCACACGTGGCCGTACTTTCTTTACATTCCAGTCATATGGCCCTCTGTGGGTGGCCCGATATGAACAAATTAGCCCCTCATTTGAGCTTTACATAAATACCTTCATGCTTCGTGAGAGTTTTATATATATATATATATATATATATATATATATAAAAATGAAGAAATAAGGGAAGCACTCTCCGGTCTTAATAAAGGGTTACTTGTTATTTTATTCCCAAAAAAAGGATTTACATTCTTTGATCGACGTTTCGACCCCACAGGGTCTTCCTCAGGATCTTGAGGAAGACCCTGTGGGGTCGAAACGTCGATCAAAGAATGTAAATCCTTTTTTTGGGAATAAAATAACAAGTAACCCTTTATTAAGACCGGAGAGTGCTTCCCTTATTTCTTCATTTATATCCTTCAACATGGGATAGAACCTAGGCATTCAGAAACTACATTATTGAGACAGGGTGAGTGCCAAGTTTTATTTATTTTGTATATATATATATATATGTATTAAGGCCTTTTGGCCTGTAATTGTGGGAGGGGCGTATGACACACCTCTTCCCTACTTAAGGGACACCCCTTACCTGGCTCCATATCGTTCAAGGTCAGCGCTGCATCATTTCCACTTCCGGGTCATCCAGATGCCATTTTACCTGATTACTCCATGAGGTTTTTTAAGCAGAGCTGTGTCAGGAATCCAGCCACAGGCTTTTCCGGCCTACCACCTTCTTTCTTCAATCCATCGCCGTGGATGGTGTCCAAGTGACTCACAAACTGTAAGTCAACCTACCCGTTATGCCAGGCATCAGTCCGACGGCACCATGCACGGGTCAGGTCCTCACTTTACGGCTGCATTTTGTCTAAGTCTGTTCTAAAACCATTGCATGTTCATGCATATCATTCGTTTAAACCCCCTACCGGTCTTTGGGTGTACTACAGGCTTCTTAGACATTATCGCATTTCATGTACAAACCAACGAACCACTGCATTTTCGCCTACACACTGACCCCTACCGGTCATTCGGTGTACTACAGGCTTCTCAGACATTATTGCATTTCATGTACAAACCATCGAACCACTGCATTTTCGCCTACACACTGACCCCTACCGGTCATTCAGTGTACTACAGGCTTCTCAGACATTATTGCATTACATGTAAAAACCAACCTTGCTTCATTTAAACGATTGTCATTTCGGTTTGTGTTTTCTGGTCGGCACTTATTCATAGTATATTCTATGCACGATTGCTGTTTGCATTAAAATGCATACGGTTAAGCTATTCATGCTAACTTCTGTTTCCCTTCATACTAAGATTCGGTTATTCTGCTATGTATTCACATAGATCTTTTTCATGAGTTACATTTCATCATTTCATGTATTTACATTTGGTTAAAAAGTTGCTTGGTTAAATAGACAGACCATTTTCATGCTATTTTTAAGGTATCACTTATTACATCAAGGGTATGAAACCAGCTCAACATTTCTGTATAGACATTGGACTCCCACGCTTACTGGAGTTTTTTTTTTAATATAATTATCCATTTCATTACAATTAAATTAGCCTACGTTACAGGCCTCATTTCTTTGTTGTTAACCATGACACAAGGATTTAATTCCTTTTCATGCATACTCGGGTTGAATCACACGTACTGATCCAACCAATCATACGTTTCCTGCACAGTAATCGGTTAAACTTTCAAATACTTATTTTACACGATCTTAGGTTGTCTATTTTGTTTCAGTTTGCTTATTATATATATATATATATATGGTTTTAACCCCTTAAGGACACATGACATGTGTGACATGTCATGATTCCTTTTTATTCCAGAAGTTTGGTCCTTAAGGGGTTAATAATAATAGTTATTTTATTTTACAATGCAGATATTACATGTATATTACTGTTATGGTTAGCCTACATTACGGCTCCTTTTTCTGTCATGCTCGTACGACATACCACGAGTTCAAGGACACGGTCCTATTTTCAAAGAGTATAATGGAGATATGATGTTATTACAACCATGTACATTACGATTACATGGCACTAACTATTCAGGCCATTTCTTATCATGCTCATACGATATACCACGAGTATATAAGAACACGGTCCTACCTTCCACAGAGGGTTTCGGGTTGAATCACACGCATTGGTTCAACCACTCATACGTCACGTTACAACATTTTCTGCATAGATTGTCATTTCACATAATTTCACATGGCATTTACAAACTCAGGCCTTTTCTTGACACACTCAGACGACGTAACACGAGTATTCAAGAACACGGCATATACGTCTCACAAGACTTTCGGTTTTTGAATCACACGTTCTGGTTCATACATTCATACGTCACTTTACAGCAACATTTATGATTCTGCATATTGTCACTTCACATTAAAAAGTCCCTTGCATTCCCAGATCAGTTTAGTGACATGCATATCATCTGATCACCTTCCATATATACACATTACACGGCCAATCCCCTGCTGCCAGGTATCGGACTCAGCGTAACGCTTGTCACCAAGCATGGGCAGTCATGTCACTATCATACTCATAGATTTTACACCTCCCACACATACTGCTAGAAACCCTAATCCCAGCCTATACAGATTAAACAGGTCTCACAGGATCCATTCTCACTCCAGGTTTTCATACCTGTCGAATCTCAAAACTTCATACATACTGCCAGGTACGTAAGCCTGCTCACGTTGTAGTTCACATACGTTTCATTCTTCTAGGCCATAGAGTACTGGCAAGTTAGGGGTATAGGCCCAAATAGGTACCTCCCTTCTTGGCATTTCTGCCTATCGTTTAGTGGTCCGCGAGGCCAACACCCCGCCTCAATGTTTCGGAGGCAAACGCCATCGGGCCACACGTGAGTTAGCCGCCTCGCAATATTATAGAGAGGGCCTCACCTGTCACTCCCTCCCCCTGTTTTCTTTTACTATCACCGAGAGGCCTACGATTCCTGCCACTACGACGGGTGGCCTCAATAACCCCTCGCGCCAACTCATAGACAGAGCCTCTCATAGCCACTTGGCAACTAGCAGGGCCTCACCTGTCACAAAACAAGATTAATTTTTCGCCTTTCAGGCCTAGTTAGCCTGCCAGTATCACCCCTGGGGAATCGGTCACTACACCCCTTACCATGGCTGGGTCGGCCGCTGCGACCCCTCCAGCACTGGTTGAGTTGCAATCACTTTCTCCAGCCATCTGTTTCAGGGCACATGCTAAATCTGTGTCCAAATAAAATGTATCCCAAAACTATACTTAACATCAATAAACATTTCTGTACTTACGATATTACTGCCACATCATCCATCTAGACATTTGGTGGAATTCATTATCTCGGGTCTATCAGAAGGATTCACACAGGCCTCATACACATGCCTTCCGGAATCCTGGAATGTCCTAATTTACAATCCGCACAACAAACCCTACAGCGGTGGAGACACTCATAGCCAGGAAGTGGCAGAGGACTTCCTATGGGGGCCCTTCCAGTCCCCTCCGTTCACCACATAGCGGACACACCCCATCGGTATTGTCACGGGGAAATCTTCTCACAAACAGAGACTTATCATTGATCTATCAACACCTCACACCTCTGCCACTCCTAGTCTGAACTCCCTCATACCCTCTGAGGAATTTTCACTGCAATATTCCACCATGGATTACGCCATTACGGCTATCATGCAGGCAGGGGCCGGAGCATGGCTCAGTAAGACTGATATCACAATGCTTTCAAGTTACTGCCTATCCACCCTACACTGTGTCACCTGCATGGTATCAAGTGGGCAGGGAACTACTATTTTGCTCACGTTTAACATTTAGGTTCCAAAGTAGTCCGGCCATTTTCGACGTATTCGCCGAAACCCTATGCTGGTTTTATTAAATATAGCCAGATGCCCTACAGTTATACATTATCTGGATGATTTCTTACCGGTCGAGGAGAATATTTCCCCTCCCAGTAGCCTAAAAGAAACCATCAGTCTATTCGAACAGGTGGGTGTCCCAGTCTCCTCCACCAAGACTGAAGGACCAGATACCTTCATCACATTCCTGGGTATCATACTAGACTCAGCCACCATGCAAGCTAGCCTGCCACACCCAAGGTAGAAAACATTCTGATCAACATAATCTCTACATACAACTCGGTACTTGCAACCGCAAGAATTACAGTCTCTGCTTGGGTCACTGAATTTTGCCATTCGCATCATAACTCAAGGCCGGGCTTTCATCTCACAACTCCTTTACATGTTTCCCACTTTTAGACATGATGGACGCAGGTCACCCCTGGATACCCAAGCCACGGCAGGCGTAATTATGTGGAGAAAATTTTTAACCACCTTGAATGGTAAAAGCATGTTCCTTCCAAAATTGTCTGACTCCTCACCTACCATTTGGTCAGACGCGGCGTCTACCACAGGTTTTGCAGCAATTTTTCAGGAACGAATGGCTTTGGGGCAGCTGGCCTTCAGAAGTTCAGGACCTGGAGGGTTTTTCCACTACCTCAGCTCTGTTTGAGATATATCCCATCGTGACGGTTGCCGTGGCATGGGTGCATTTATGGGCAGGTTTGTCTGTACGTTGCTACTCAGACAACCAAGTAACTTGTCACATTATAAACAAGGCCGATCCAAATCACTGACTATTATGAGATTCTTGAGGAAACTCACTTGGCTGGCTGCATGTCATAATTTTCTCTTGTTTTGTATTCATGTTCCAGGTGTATGTAACACTGCTGCTGACAATTTGTCTAGCTTTAATTTCCAGGCTTTTCGTCAAATACTCCCGTCAGCCGCACTCACAGCCACGAACACCCCACTATTCCACCATCTAGTAATGGACTAGATGCTATTATGCAACATAGCAGAACATTGTCCCAATTAGCACTGTCTACTAATACCCGGGAAACTTACGATAGAGCTTTCATTTGATTTAAAGATTCCTTTCTGAACACAACATCTTACAACCTTTCATCGTGACATCCTGGTTGGGCTTTGCTTCTTTTTGCCACCTCAAACTCAAACATCATACAACACAATCAAACCATATCTGACAGGCATCCAACATCACATGCTAACTTTACAACCAGACAAATCAAGTGTCCTCCTACCAATTAAGAACATCCTTAGGGGTATTCAGAGATCCGAACCCCCACGTACGGCCCAGAGGCTACCCATAGATTTCCATATTTTTAAAGACTTATACAATTCACTAGATTTAAACCCTTTGCCAACAACACAAACCTCATCGTTAAAACCGCCATATACGTAGCCTTGTTTATGGTTTCTTGAGACCAAGAGAATTTACCGCCATCAGCACAACACAGTCCACTCACATCCTACTTCATTCACACTTAACAAAACACATGGACTATTATATCTTGACTCTGCCTCACTCCAAAACCAGTCAACATGCACTTTCAGTAGAGGTTAAGTACTATCCTACTCACAACAGGTGGAGCCCCGTCAAACTACTGGACTCATATACCCAGCATAACAACGAACCACCATCTCAACCACTTTCAGTCTACAAGGTTCGGTACTCACTACCACCACCTTTATGACACACGTCAGGTCTTTACTTACACAGCTGGGCCTCAAATCAGCTAATTATTCGGGCCACTCCTTCCGCATAGGAGCGGCCTCCACAGCATCCAGTGCAAACATTCCAGTTCATGTTATCAAGTCACTAGGGCGCTGGAAATCATCGGCTTACTCTAGATACATACCTAACCCGGTACAAGAAGTAAGAAATGCCTTTCAAGACATGTCTGGTTAAAGTATGTATATTGCTGGTATGTAATAAATGTGATATTCTACTTTTGCCCTCTTTATTTACAGGCCTACCTCATCGTCGGTTCCGGCACACCACAACCGACTTGCTCTTTTAATACCATCCTACACTTATCAGTGTTTGTATCTTCTGTACTATCATGAGCCCTTAACACAAGTATTAAGGCCTTTTGGCCTGTAATTGTGGGAGGGGCGTATGACACACCTCTTCCCTACTTAAGGGACACCCCTTACCTGGCTCCATATCGTTCAAGGTCAGCGCTGCATCACCCTCCCACCCACTCCTCATTATTAACTCCTTTTCTCTTTACATTTCTTCTTGGTGGGCCCTCTTTATTTACAGGCCTACCTCATCGTCGGTTCCGGCACACCACAACCGACTTGCTCTTTTAATACCATCCTACACTTATCAGTGTTTGTATCTTCTGTACTATCATGAGCCCTTAACACAAATATATATATATATATATATATATATATATATATTTCGCTTATATTCCTTGCACACACACTTTCTGTCAAGTAGGTGCCTGGTGCATTCAGCCACAGCCAAATTATGCAGTAAAAAATAGTAAACAAAGGCTTGCACTCACGGTCTTCTGTAAAAGTATAATATCTTTATTCCATTTCCATTAAAAAAAATCGACGTTTCAGCCCTCGTCCGTGGCTTTCATCAGGATCAACAAAACAACAATAATACATAGGCTAACTTTTGCTCTTATATAGCTAAACTAACTAATTAAATAATTGTAAAAACACTCACCACCTGTACCGCTACTTTCTCGGCGTCCGTCTGCCGTTTCTGCGCATGTGCGAACACATCGTATTCTGGTGCGGCTTGATGATGTCCTTAGCCGCAACCAGGAAGTTGCGAGTTTCTCTCACCGTTTGTTGCCAGGGTTACACAGCATACATACCGGTTCCCTGGCAACTAGGTGTAACAATAAAATATTACGTTCAGAAATGGGAGAAAAACAGATGAATACTTTAAAAACATTAATGCTACAAACCTTTATCTTTATTAATCTCTACCATAAAAGTGTTTTACAATTATTTAATTAGTTAGTTAAAAAATCAAAAATCAAAAGGAACCACCGGGGAGACCCATAGTGTCTGCAGTAGGAGGGGTCCTGCAACCAATAGGGAAGTGGTTGGATGCACAATTTAAAGAAACAATCTTAAAACTTCACACATGTATTAAAGATACCCCATCACTCTTGGAAGAATTGAGACAACTTTATGTTGAGGAAGACAACACAGTTCTTATAACGATGGATGTTAATAGCCTCTATACCATCATCCCACATGATGGTGGTATAGAGGCTATGAGACAAGTCCTATGCGCGTCTACAGTATATAAGGGTCCGGCTATAGAATACACGTTAGAATTGTTGGAATTGGCATTGAAGAACAACTATTTTCGCTTCGAGGAACAGTGGTATATGCAAAAATCTGGAACTTCCATGGGCGCGGCCATTGCGCCCATGTACGCCAATGCGTATATGTATGTGTTTGAAGAGGAAAACATATTAAAACCCTATCGCCAAAAAATCATAAAGTACTTCCGCTTTATAGATGATGTTCTGATAATATGGGGAGGTACGAAGGAAGAGGCACAGGAGATGGTGAAGTATATCAACCAACTTCCAACACCAATACGCATGACGGCTGACATAAATACAAAGGAAGTTCACTTTTTGGATGTGGAAATATCATTATCGGACCACAAAATAGCATATAGCCTCTACTCTAAGCCTACAGATCGTAACACAATATTACACTACACGAGTGCACACCCTGCAAAATTAAAAGATTCCATCCCACAAGCCCAATTTCTTAGGGTTATGCGAAATAACTCAAAGGAACAAGCCAAACAACGGCAATTGGATCAAATGAAGAAGAAATTCCTGGAAAGAGGATATAATGTGAGGAACCTGGATAGAGCATTGGAAGAAGCTAAAAGAGTAGCGACCATGCCCAAAGAAACCACTACAGAATCGAGACTGGTCTTCCCCATTACTTTTCACAATAAAGCACATAAAATATCCAATATAGTGAGAAAAAATTGGAATATGCTATCATGTGACAACACCTTGCCAGGTGAATTTAAAGAGGTTCCAAGAATATGTTATCGGAGGAACAAGAATCTAAAAGACATATTAATGAGGACGGATCCAGTGGAGAGTTATGCGCAAAAACAGGACATACAAGTGAGGGGATGTGTACGCTGCTTAAGTTGTGTTACGTGTGGACACATGGTGCCAGCACGGACGTTTAACCACCCACATAAGAACAACATTTATAAAATAAGACACACAATCACGTGCCCGTGTGGCTTAACCTATGTAGGAAAGACAGAGACACAATTGTGTGAACGGATTAGGGGCCACAGATCGAACATCAGAACAGCCTACAGAGATGGGAGCACGGACAAACCTGTGGCAAAACATTTTTTGGAATATAAACACTCGTTGGCCACATTGAAATTCGTGGCAATAGACCATATACCGCTGTCTAGGAGGGGAGGAAATAGAGGAACTATGTTATTAAGAAGAGAAACATTTTGGATTCAGGAACTGGATACAGTTGCACCACGTGGATTAAATGAAATGATAACATATTCTTCATTTATATGAGTAGAAAAAAGAGTCGATAAGAATATGCTTCCCACATTAATCTCCCATTTTTTGAATGACCTATGGAATCCCCATTCTTTAATACACAAATATATATAATGAATTGATCATTAGAAAGATGTATAGTATGTAAAATATAAAATATAAATTTAGAAAATAATGCACACTACACTTAGTTTAGTGCAAACAAAAGGAGTTAACACCACTGTAGGAAAAAGAGGGGTTTTACAATAAATCATCTCTATTTCATAGTTTCTAGTTTACAGTTATAAAAGTATAAATAATACTTAATGTAGATATTCACTGTAAATAGTCTTTTTGTGTACATAATTAGCACGAGTTTCACTTTAGTGTATATAAAATACAGGAAGCACTTTATAAGAGTACTAGGTTCACTTTAAACTTAAAGTACATAATTAACACATAACTTTAGTGTATATAGAAGCACAAGGATCACTTTGATGTATACCACGAGTTTCACTTTAAAAAGATTATAAGCATAAGTACCACTTTAATGTACATAAAAACTTTGGGCACTTTATTGTAAATAATGGACACAAGTATCACTTTAAAGTAGATTAAGCACTTTAGTGTACATAGAAGCACATGTATCACTTTAATGTATAAAAAAGACACTTTAAAGAATTTAAGCATAAGTATCACTTTAATGTATATAAAAATGCTGAGCACTTTGTTGTATATAAAGGACACAAGTACAACTTTAAGTAGATTAAATATGTAAGAAACTGAATATTTATACAATAATAAAAAGATAAAATATTTAATAACTATGTAAACTACAGGGAGTGCAGAATTATTAGGCAAATTAATATTTTGACCACATCATCCTCTTTATGCATGTTGTCTTACTCCAAGCTGTATAGGCTCGAAAGCCTACTACCAATTAAGCATATTAGGTGATGTACATCTCTGTAATGAGAAGGGGTGTGGTCTAATGACATCAACACCCTATATCAGGTGTGCATAATTATTAGGCAACTTCCTTTCCTTTGGCAAAATGGGTCAAAAGAAGGACTTGACAGGCTCAGAAAAGTCAAAAATAGTGAGATATCTTGCAGAGGGATGCAGCACTCTTAAAATTGCAAAGCTTCTGAAGCGTGATCATCGAACAATCAAGTGTTTCATTCAAAATAGTCAACAGGGTCGCAAGAAGCGTGTGGAAAAACCAAGGCGCAAAATAACTGCCCATGAACTGAGAAAAGTCAAGCGTGCAGCTGCCAAGATGCCACTTGCCACCAGTTTGGCCATATTTCAGAGCAACATCACTGGAGTGCCCAAAAGCACAAGGTGTGCAATACTCAGAGACATGGCCAAGGTAAGAAAGGCTGAAAGACGACCACCACTGAACAAGACACACAAGCTGAAACATCACGACTGGGCCAAGAAATATCTCAAGACTGATTTTTCTAAGGTTTTATGGACTGATGAAATGAGAGTGAGTCTTGATGGGCCAGATGGATGGGTCTGTGGCTGGATTGGTAAAGGGCAGAGAGCTCCAGTCCGACTCAGACGCCAGCAAGGTGGAGGTGGAGTATTGGTTTGGGCTGGTATCATCAAAGATGAGCTTGTGGGGCCTTTTCGGGTTGAGGATGGAGTCAAGCTCAACTCCCAGTCCTACTGCCAGTTTCTGGAAGACACCTTCTTAAAGCAGTGGTACAGGAAGAAGTCTGCATCCTTCAAGAAAAACATGATTTTCATGCAGGAAAATGCTCCATCACACGCGTCCAAGTACTCCACAGCTTGGCTGGCAAGAAAGGGTATAAAATAAGAAAATCTAATGACATGGCCTCCTTGTTCACCTGATCTGAACCCCATTGAGAACCTGTGGTCCATCATCAAATGTGAGATTTACAAGGAGGGAAAACAGTACACCTCTCTGAACAGTGTTTGGGAGGCTGTGGTTGCTTCTGCACCCAATGTTGATGGTGAACAGATCAAAACACTGACAGAATCCATGGATGGCAGGCTTTTGAGTGTCCTTGCAAAGAAAGGTGGCTATATTGGTCACTTATTTGTTTTGTTTTTGAATGTCAGAAATGTATATTTGTGAATGTTGAGATGTTATATTGGTTTCACTAGTAAAAATAAATAATTGAAATGGGTATATATTTTTTTTTTGTTAAGTTGCCTAATAATTAGGGATTATTCTAGCCTCGGTGAGGGAATAATCTAAATTTTATTAAAGACAGGAGGCGAATATTTGCTTTACCTTCTTTACTGAAACCTCCAGCAGCAAAGAAACAGTTAACAGAACTTTTCAAAACAACCAATCAGAACAAAGCAATAGTAGTATAAAACCCCTGAGCAGGCTCTTCCACTTCCTCTTTCTTTGATTAGGTCGAGCAGGAGAGCAAGGAAACCAACGAATCCACCTTGTAGCAGACACATCCAGAGAAATAATCTTCAAGCCCAGAGAGAAAATAGATTACACTGCAAGAAAAAGGAAAACATTGTGAAAGTAAACTGTCAAGGCAAGATGTCATATCCATACAATATCACTTGCACATTATAATACCTGATGAATAAACAAAGTCTACAGATCTTATGAAGACCTAGTATCTAGTATGTACCTAAACTAAAAGGCACGGACGAAACATAATTACAACACAAACATGATGAATAAAAATGCACACAGACAATCACTAAATAATAGAAATAACCTTATTATGTAAAACAATGCATTCACAAAACATAACAATATCCCCAATTAATTATAAGACCCAAATCCAGGGAGGGAACGTAAGAAAAGGGGGGGAAATATTCGCCTCCTGTCTTTAATAAAATTTAGATTATTCCCTCACCGAGGCTAGAATAATCCCTAATTTTATGGCAGGACAGGAGGCTTCATATTTGCAATTTTAACGCCCAAATAGTAGAACCAGAAGCAATATGACATAGGACTGAAATGAAAGGAGAATGGAAAACCCATTCCCTAAACCAAGCAGCGGTGTATAGAAAATGCAGAAACAGATCAAAACGTCCGTACGCAGAAATCAACAGCTGTCCATGAGTAGACGGAGGAAAGAACCAGATCCTGGATCTACATGGTCGTGTACAACCTGTCAGAGCCGTGGCCTATCCGGAGAGTAGGGGTACAACACAGAGGACGAATAGAACTGAAATATGTCTGGAGGAGAAACCGATGTACTGAACGGCAAGAAGGAAGAAGACACTACGTCGATACCATGACGTCAGAACGTCATGAAATACAAGATGTACTGGGTAAAACCGTAAGCGGAAAAACTGGCGCAAGGCAAGTCCTTGTCATCAGGTCATTCCTCAAGGAAATGCAGAACACACGATACCACTAGACTTGAGGAATAGCAAGAGATAGGGCTCCTGTAAGGTATACTCCTCTTGGTAGACTGCAGACCACGAGATCCTTACCAATGCCAGAATCTTGCGAAAACGCACATGAGTCGTCCACTAGCTGACATAGGACGTGAATGGCCCCATACGATCCTACCCTGAGAGGGCAACTCAGCCAGACAATGGGGACAGCCATAGGGACCCAAACATCTCTCCAGACACCAGTCATGGCAGGCTACCCCTGTGGATCCCACACAGGACCTGGAGACAGGTAGTCGTAGATTGCCTTCCCATGGCAAACTCCAGCAAAAGGGGAAAGCACGGAGGACTCCTCCGAAGTGGTGTGGCCAGGCGAAACGACACTCCCAGGAATTCGGTCTGAAGCAAAGCCTGAAGTATCCTGTAAGTAAACAGAATGCGTACGCCCCGAAGGAGACCAAGCTTGGAAAACGCGTCCCTCGCCATGCTGAGGGTCCGGCAGCCAGCTGGAGAACTGCTCCGTATGGCAGTTCGTACCGAATTTAATCATGCCAGTAGTCGAGACCCCGGAGGGTGAGGCAACCAATCAATGGGGTCTCTCCATGGTCGGATGAAGCCGTCCGCCACATGAGTGTCTCGTCCCGCAGACATTGTCACAAATGACGAATACTTGTCCAGACGCTATAGATAGCGATCCTACGTGAGATCCGACTGCAGTCCAAAGTGGGCAACCAGTGATAAGTCCAGGCCGGAAGGTAGCGAGCAGTACCACTTCCCCTGGGAAAGCTGTAAACGTTGAACAAACCTGCAGGTAGTTCCATGCAGTTGGCGTGAAGAGGTTCCTCCTTTGAACTCCAGAGTCCAGGCCGAAGTTGGTTGGGGTCCGAAACTCCTAGGTAGGCCAGGTCCCCCTATGTCGGAGTAATCAATTAAGTTTTAGATGATCTTCATCCGAAGGTCACATGATTCGGCTATACCAGGCCGAGGACCCGAGAAAGCGTCATGTTGGAGCGGCTGATAGTACCGGATCCTGGAGGTATGGCCTCGATGACGAATAACAACTGGTCAATCGACCGGGTTGGGCCCCTAAGTGTGACCCGCAGGTTGCGGAGCATATGCCTGGCATTTTCCTTGAAGACAGACATCTTGGTCCTCGGGTGGCGGAGCATGCCTGGACCGAATATCCTATGAAAGACCAGAAACTGGGTTGACTGGGAGTGAGTCAGATTCAATATGTCTATGTTGATGGCAAATCCATGTGGGTTTCTCTCATGTCCAGTTGAGGGAGAGAACCAATCATCCACGCCGAGCAGCTCTGAGGGAATGAGTGCCCTCCGTCTCAAAGTGTCCACAGGCGACATATGCATTGGGAGCATGTAGGATGGGGATGGGGCGGGAGTCCACTCCGCCGCACACTTCGCCCAGCATGGCAACTTCGGAATGGACGCCTCTTTTGGTCATGCGTATTGCTCCTGGAACGGTCCAAGATTCTGTAACCTTGATCTCCGTTTTGCGGCTCTAAGGGGTAGAAACCAACTAGGCGATACGTATAAGTCATATAGGTACATTCCAAAACGGAATTTAGTATAATTTGCTTTCCAAGCTGTAACGCGCCATTTGTCCCGAGGAAACATCTGTGTCCGCGTGTCATTGACATCCAGTGGTTAGTCCCGGATAGAGTGCAAACCCTGTATCAGGTGTCTGCGGGGACCTTTCCGGACTCCGTCATGAAGACTGATCCTCTAGATGAATCCATCCGTTAGCCAACGCGTACCAGGGGTGCTCGGTGTAGCGTCTAGGATGGCCGGTGGAGTGTCCCCTGTAGGGTACCAATGGTTTCTGGCAGTGAGGTCAGCGGGGTGGCATGAGGACAGGACAAGTGACCTTCTGGGCACGGGAGATTTGTCCTTTAGTCGTGATTGCATAACTGTCATAGAGGTAACACTGTTGGAGTGATACCTGGTGAGGCCGGCTGGGGGTCACCCAGCGTGCAAGAGGGGGTCACCCAACAAGCACAATCATATTATGCAGTATAGGCCAGCAGGGGAGGGGGTCACCCTCAGTCTGAACATAATCGGACACTGTAGGTACAGTAGTGCCGTAGTGGTTGGCCTTCAGACGTGATTGCATAACTGCCATGGAGGTAACACTGTCTGAGTGATACCTGGTGCGGCCAGCTGGGGGTCACCCAGCGTGCAAGAGGGGGTCACCCAACAAGCACAAGCATACTATGCAGTATAGGCCAACAGAGGAGGGGGTCACCCTCAGTCTGAATATAATCGGACACTGGAGGTACAGTAGTGCTGTAGTGGTTGGCCTTCAGACGTGATTGCATAACTGCCATAGAGGTAACACTGTCTGAGTGATATTTGGTGCGGCCAGCTGGGGGTCACCCAGCGTGCAAGAGGGGGTCACCCAACAAGCACAAGCATACTATGCAGTATAGGCCAGCAGGGGAGGGGGTCACCCTCAGTCTGAACATAATTGGACACTGTAGGTACAGTAGTGCCGTAGTGGTTAGCCGTATAATAAAGTAGCCAGACATTGCCAGTCCAGCAGTGCAGACGGCAGGAGGGGGTCACCCTCATATAACCATAACCGGGCATTGCAGATCCAGCAGAGCTGTAGGTAAGAGGGGGTCACCCTCAGGGTGGTATCATAGAGGTCTGTACACCAAGTAGTGCGATCAGCGAGAGGGGGGGGTCACTCTCATTACGGTTATGACAGGACTCTATGTGGGGTCGGTTAGCCCCCCTGAGGGGTAGAAGGGTCCATACAGCTAGAAGCTGATGCACAGCTACAGACCACACAGGCATAATAATAATAGGATACATTTGAAGTGTATGTATAGTGGAAAATTTTAAGCCCCTTGCAGGAAGGGCAGCAAAACCTTGGCAGGGGAGCTAGGTGCTGAAAACAGACCATATAATTTTTGTTGAGAGAAAGGCTTGATTAGCATATATTACATGTGGCATAGTCTTGTTACACAATGATTTTTAAACAAAGATATTTATTTGAGCAGTAATACCCCTGTAAATCTAAGATTCTCCTTAGTAGCAAAAGGTGCGGCAAGTTTACTGCTAGGATAGAGAACCTAGTCACATTGCATCAGACATCATAGTAAGCTGCAGTGTGAGCTGTGAGAGTGCCTGGGACAGATCCTGCTATCCAGGATCTGTCACACATGCAGCATGTAAGACAGGCACAGTAAGTAGGGGGCTAGCTGAAATATTGGGCTATCTCCCCTTGTATAGGGAGAGGGAAGGCTGGCCACATGGCCAGCAGGGCAGCTCGGTGGGTGAGACCGGGCTGTATGCGATGCATGGAGCCCATGCGGCTCCAACAAAATGGCCGTCGCGGCTCCAACAAAATGGCCGCCGCAGCACTGCCACGGTTGAAAAAGTTGCTCAGCAAGCGGCCAGGGGCCGCGGGGAGCAGGTGAGGAATAAGGGAGAAAGGGTATGGGCTACAGAGCCCAGCAGGGGGACCCAGGGAGGGGAAACAGAGTACAGGCAGAGTAAAAGCATTAAAGCAGGGACATCCAGTCCCCATGCAGCAGAGAGAGAAAACTGCATGCTACATAGCATGGAGTGGTATAGGAAATAACACAGAATGAACTGCCTAGCTAAACCCAGCATGAGACTGCCTAGCTAAACACAGCATGAGACTGCCTAGCTAAACACAGCATGAGACTGCCTAGCTAAACACAGCATGAGATTGCCTAGCTGAAGCCAGCAAAAGACTGCCTAGATAAACACAGCATGAGATTGCCTAGCTAAACACAGCATGAGACTGCCTAGCTAAACACAGCATGAGACTGCCTAGCTAAACACAGCAATAAACTGTTAAAATAAATTCAGCAAGAACCCTGCCTAAATAAATGCAGCAATTAAGCTGCTAAAACAAACCTAGTAAATAGACAGATTAAACAGACTGTTCAAATAAGCAAGCAGCATGTAGGATAAAAACAACAACCCAGAGCAGAGACAACTCTGAGTTGGTGAGTGCTCACCTGGAGGCAGCAGCAAAGAAAGAGGAAGTGGAAGAGCCTGCTCAGGGGTTTTATACTACTGTTGCTTTGTTCTGATTGGTTGTTTTGAAAAAGTTCTGTTAACTGTTTCTTTGCTGCTGGAGGTTTCAGTAAAGAAGGTAAAGCAAATATGAAGCCTCCTGTCCTGCCATAAAATTATGCACAGTAATAGTCACCTGCATACACAGATATCCCCCTAAAATAGCTAAAACTAAAAACAAACTAAAAACTACTTCCAAAAATATTCAGCTTTGATATTAATGAGTTTTTTGGGTTCATTGAGAACATGGTTGTTGTTCAATTATAAAATGAATCCTCAAAAATACAACTTGCCTAATAATTCTGCACTCCCTGTATATACAGTGGGGATAGATACTCAATAAGCTTAATAGGTAAGATAAAAAGTCTGAACTTAGAGACAATATTAAACTCATGGAACCTAGGTCGCAAAATATTTAAATACCATTAGGAAAGAAAAAACACTTTTATGGTAGAGATTAATAAAGATAAAGGTTTGTAGCATTAATGTTTTTAAAGTATTCATCTGTTTTTCTCCCATTTCTGAACGTAATATTTTATTGTTACACCTAGTTGCCAGGGAACCGGTATGTATGCTGTGTAACCCTGGCAACAAACGGTGAGAGAAACACGCTACTTCCTGGTCGCGGCTAAGGACGTCATCAAGCCGCACCAGAATACAATGTGTTCGCACATGCGCAGAAACGGCAGACGGACGCCAAGAAAGTAGCGGTACAGGTGGTGAGTGTTTTTACAATTAATTAGTTAGTTTAGTTATATAAGAGCAAAAGTTAGCCTATGTATTATTGTTGTTTTGTTGATCCTGATGAAAGCCACGGACGAGGGCTGAAACGTTGATTTTTTTAATGGAAATGGAATAAAGAAATGATACTTTTACAGTGAGTGCAAGCCTTTGTTTACTATTTTTTACTATATATATATATATATATATATATATATATATATATATATATACATATACACCCCTTTTACTTGCAACATTTCATTACACCGCTTAGTCTCACTAGGCCTAAACTAACCACCCTATACACACCTAACTCGGCCCGCAAAACTCTCTGGTGTTGTTTAGACATTGTATCATTACTTCACATACTGTGTCATTTGCTTCATTCTTGCACAGTATTAGCAATGTTATATGTCTAAAGTCACCAACATAGAGACACCAAATAATCTATTGTGTTGGTTGTATACCCCCCAACATGGGGTCACAAGCCCTTACCAGGAATCTCTAAACCTGGGAGATGATTTAGTTAATGACTGATAAGCTAATTATCTCCCAGGAACAGAGGGCCCAACAAAAATATAAAAACATTAAGTACCCCAAAACATAATACAAACATACAATAACCCCACAAATAATGCATCCTCAAATAGGCCTGATCTGAGTGCCCAAGTTGTCCAAATAGTGCTCAAATCCATGCAGTGTAGTGGAAACGCCACGGTGTTAAAGTTATGACTGGCCACACACATAGTCCTACTGTATACATTGCTGCCGCCCAGTGATGGGAGTGAGCACAGGACTTATCTTTCTGCACACGTAGTCCTATGCCAAAAATAGTTCCAGGGCATTTGGTGCTTTTGCCAGTCAACTTCGGGAGCTCCTGCGTCTGTAATATGAGGTGCTGTGCTCGGCTCACAGGTAGTGTTTGTTCCCCTTAGTCTCAAGCACCTTCCTTCCAAAAAGCAATCTCCTGGCCAGTTGCAAAGTGGTTCAAAACTCCAGACCAAGTTGTCTGGGAACCGCACGGTCACCTCATGCTGAACACCGTTCCATAACATTTGCGGTCCCGCTGAGATGAGGGAGGACCCACAAAGTCCTCATGATGAAATTAGATCCACAGCAGTCATGGCTAAGTACTGCTGAGGACCATTCGTGGGTTTAGTTCATGCAAATAACCACCAGGGAGCTAGCATTCAGTTCCATTAGTGAGAAAGAAAAGTGCCGTACCAGGGGCATCCAGGGAAAAACTACTAATGGTGGCTGGGCAGGGTACTCCCAAATGGTGTCTCAGAACCTGGACTATAGTTGATGGGCAGGGGGACGGCTTCCACACTCCTCCAGGAGTTAATGGCAAATGTTCATGGAAAAGAGCGTTTGACACAGATACCTCTACACACGGCTCTCACTCTATACAATTACACATTAGGCCCATGCAAGGCTTTCCCATAGAGCTCTCTCTCTACACATTTCCAAGAACCTAGAGCCTATCACTAGGCATTTAACATATCCAGGCCTCTTAATTCTGTCACTCTTTTATAGACATGTGCACCAGTGAAATTTTCATTTCGTACGAATGATTTCGTACTAAATAAAAATGTAATTCGTAACTCCCGAATTTTGTCTGCAAACCATTCATTTTCTAATGAAATTCATTAAACAATTATTTGTTTTTGTCAATTTGGACAAAAACAGCACTGCACATGCGCTACCAGCTCCCTCCTTGTAATAAATAACTATTCCTACCCCCCTTCATTAAAACCTATGGGGGTCACTATGACCCCTATATGGCCCCTACTTGCGGTATGCCACGAGTAGGGGCATGTCACCTAAACAGCAAGCAGCCAGTCACTGCTCGCTGTCATTTAAAACTAAATATAAATCAGTGTGGGGGTTACTATGACCCCCATATTGATAAAATGGAGGTTAAACCTCTCGCATGTCCCTACCCATGGGGCACTTTAAATGGGGGGACCTAATGTCCCCCCAGGTCCTCACCCATGACCGGCGGATGGGGACAACAAATAATAAAATGACTAGGGGTCCCCAAGCCCTTAGTCACCCCCCCCAATAAAAATATCCTACCTACCTATTATTAGGGTGAGGGGGAGCAATAAACTAACCCTGTAAAATACAATTTCATACTTACCATTAGATGTCTTCTTTCTTCTTTTCTTTCTTCAGCCCCCAAAAAGGCCAAATAAAAATCCATTATACTCAGCACAACTAAAAAAAACAGAGCACAAAAAAAAAAACGCTCATGGGTGGGGACATTAGGTCCCCCCATTTTTATTTAATTAGGGTCCCCTTCCACTGCCATGTCCCCTCCATTTTAGTTATTAGTGTTCCCCACCATGGGGGAATGCGGGAACCTGTGCCAGATACCCCTTTATTGCATTAGTGACTGGGCAGTAATAGGCTTGGTGCCTTAATTAATAAAAACACAAACTTTATTAAATCCCTATATGGATAGATACATCACACAAAATATTATGTAGAGTAAAAGTGTCATAATAGTGTGCACAAAGAAAAACCAAAAATAAATTAAATTAGTTGATTAAAATAGGACCAACGTTCAAGACTTCAATGGAAAGTCCAATGTTAAACCCACACTTAGAATAGAGACACACTAGCTAATAGACCCAATACAGTGTTGCAAAGAGTTGCAATAGTCAATGGTACTAAGCTGTGTCTAACTAGGAGGATAGTTTGGAATAATTATCCAGGAAGGACAGTTTGACAAGAGTTAAGTATGATCTAAAGTATAGCGAATAAATGAATTGAAATTCTAAACAATGTATATAAATATATCTCATTGCTCAAAAAGGCACTTGTAAGCAGGAGAATGGATAGAGTCTCTAATGATATCCCAAATTAGTTAAAGTAACAATCGGGGTGCTAGCGATAAGGAAAAGAAGCCCCTATTAACCCCTTAATGACACAACTTCTGGAATAAAAGGGAATCATGACGGAATATTTCCATCATGTGTCCTTAAGGGGTTAATATATCTCAGCCAGTCTTGAATGTGCTAGATCAATGCTGTTAGAAGCTTCAGATCCTGACTGGACTCTGCTTTGCTGGTGTAAAGTCCTGAATCTGATACAGCACTTAGTTACATGTAGCAGCAGAAAACGAAAAACAATTATGATAATATGGTAAGTACAACAATCTATTCTGCTCTAAGGATACACAATCAGCAGGAGAATGGATATAGTCTCTAATGATAGGTGTAGCAGATATATGGGGCAAATGGAACGCAGCATATCCCAAATTGTTAGAGTTACAATCGGGGTGCTAGCGATATAGAAAGGGAGCCCCTATTAATATATCTTAGCCTGTCTTGAATGTGCTAGATGAATGCTTAGGAAAGCTGCAGATCCTGACCAGACTCTGCTTTGCTGGTGTAATGTGCTGAGTATGATATAATTATAGCACTTAGTTACAGTTATAGCAGCAGAAAATGAAAAACTATTATGATAGTATGGTAAGTACAACAATCTATTGTGCTCTAAGGATACATAGTACCATATGAGCTAGTAATCAAAGAGAGCCATGTTAGATGGATTAAATTGAGATACCAACACAATAACCTTATGGTTGTGCTGTTGTGAATTCGATTTGATGCTAGCACGGGATAGCCCATCAAAAAAGCTATCTATTAAGAAGTCAGACTATCTGGGCTAATAGCAAAGAGACTACCGTAATTCGGTATAGTTGAAGTAGAGCCTGATACTTTGTTAGTTGCTGCTTTAAGGCAGCCCCTGATCTAACTAGATTGTCGGTAAACTCCGGTATGAACTACCTAGTAAATAGAAATCATCCTACGAACAAATAATCCTATGAGTCAAAGCATAAGACATCAGAAGAGACATCAGAAGAGGTCCTAAAAAGTAAGATCCACAAGTGTGGTGTCTAACTCAACACGCATTTCAGAGCTTACTTGTGCCTTTGTCAAGAGTTGGAGTGAGACTGGACTGGCCACTGTTTTGTACGATTGTAAGAGCCCGTCCCTTTAGTGACATCAACGTTATCCGCAAATGACATCAGAGGGGGCGACTCTGTTTTCAAGTGGCTTGAATTGATGGAATATGGAGGGAGAAATGAACTCCTCCAGTGCCAAACGATAGTTGCTTGCCATCGTTGTGGGAATCCAATTTGTGAGATCCTGATAAGGGATAGTGTTTAAAATTAACACAGATGTTAGAAGATCAAATTATTATTTTTTTTTTTTTAAGAAGTTGAATAATAGTTGATGTGGACAGGTGGAGTGGCTTGAGGGAGAATAGTGCTTTCAAAACTGTCTAGAAGTGGTACCCTCAGTGACCAAACAATTAATATTCATTCTATGTCACAAAATTAAAGTAACAATATGTCCATAAGACGAGTTATGTAATTAGTATAGATAAGAGACAGTTAGATGAACGGTGCTAAAGAGAAGCCCGCATTCAAACCATTCGGTTGAAGGGTCTTCAGTCGATAGATCCAGAAACTCTCATGCTGTCTCAGGAATCTATCAGAGTCACCTCTTCTCTTGTCATGTTTCACCAGTTCCAACCCACAAAAGTGAAGCCCTTTAGAGTCACTTGAAGGGTGTTCCCTCAAGTGTGTGGCAATGGGACTCTCTATAGTTAGCTTAGGAGACCTAACATGTTCCTTAATCCTTTCTTTGAAAGGACGAAAGGTTTTACCTACATATTTAAATCACATTCACAGGTTAGAAGATAAACCAAGCCTGCAGTATTGCAGTTTTAAGAATGAGGTAATGTTAAATGATTGTTTGTCTTTACTGTCAGTTACTTTTTTTGGAGTTGCGTTTGAAAAATTTACAGGCAACACATCGTCTGCACTTGAAAGAATCCACAAGAGGGATAGTCAGCCAAGTATGTGTTGTGGTACGTTGGGGTTGAAAATGACTGGGGACCAAAAGGTCTCTTAGATTTTTTCCCCCTACGTGCTGTGATGTTAACCTAGGGACTGTGAATATGTTTAAGATGTGTATCATCAAGAGGGGTCAGAAGTTAAGAGGGGTCAGAATTTCTGGATACCTTGTTTGATGTGATCCCACCCTGCATCATATGTAGCAATCATGAGTGGGGGATTGGTTAAAGTTTCAGGTAGATTTTTGCCAAGTAATGTATTCCAATGCTCTCTTGTATGCTTTTTTTTTAGGCATTTCTTAGGATAGTACAAAACAGGAGAAGACAGATGCTAGATGGTCTCAAACTAAAGCTAGTTATGAGACCCTAAGCATACCTGGATATAGGTATAGCTAACTGGAAAAATAAAGATGTATAAAACTGCTAGTGGCTAAAACGCCCAAAACAAGGAGGAAAGTGCTACAAAAGGATGTATATAAATAAATAAAGTATATACAAGAGATCCGATCCCTACTGTCTGGGAGGCCTGGGATGGGGTACAAATGCACTAAACTCAAAGTGCAGAGGTCTATATGGGATAGAGGGAATAAAAATAAAAATAAAAAAATCCTTTAATGAAAATTACTAAATGAACGTATCCATATCCCTACCCCTAGTAACCCCCCAGCCAATATGATCCTCAATTGCATGCTAGAAGCTGGAACTTCAACCTAATGCTTAATGGTATAGTGTAGGTCCTCAGCTCCCCTTCAGGTGTACAGGAGTCAAAAGGAAATACTCAGAATAAAACTGTATACCAGGGGTCCTAGTAATGCAAAAATGAGATAAAGCAGTATAAGGAGAGAGAAATATAGAACAGAATTAGAGGTCAGTGACAAATGTACTGACAGTTACTTAATAAAGCCTCTCTCCCTTTTCAGCAGCTAGACAGACATAGTAGAGAAAGAAAAAGCGAATAAATCAAAAGTAGTGGTTTAGAGCATCATCAAGGTGCTCCACACCCAAGGTGTTTAGTAAGTGCCCATGTGAGAACAAAAAAATAATAATAGCAAAACCCCCGACGCGCGTTTCGGTGCCTAGGTAATGCACCTTCGTCAGGGACCAAATGAATGCAGTAACTAACCTCCCTTAAATACAAAGTGCGCCAAAGTTCCCAAAGTTCCTGTAGCCAATCACAAGGATAGGGGAGAAATTCCCTCAGGTGCTGCAGGGTTACCTTGATGTGTCCGGTTGATAGAGGAGTTCCATGCCGGGTGGGTATATCACGTGATCGCTACTTCAGAGAAGCGGATTGGTTTCCCCATTGGGCTTATAGGATTGGTTATACCCCACGTGGGGCTCGTCCAATCAACGGATAGTATGTGCGTGGATGACACGCCCCCTGGGTGGCTTCATTGTTAAGCCGATCCTACCCAGATAGTGGCTGTCATCAAGGATAGCTATAACCCCTATGTCTCTCAGCCAGCCGCCAAAGAAAAAAAAATAATAAGGACGGCTTCTGATCACATCTATGTGTGCACCATCCCTAGCTGGCTTCATTATAGAGCCGTTCACAGCAGTCATTCAAGAAGACTAACGACCCTTATAACTCTCAGCCAGCCGTCCAGTGGAGAGTCAGAACAGAATCTGATCGCATACAAATATGTGCATACTGCCCAATGGACTTCCCAATGGAGAAATAGTGATTGGGTATGTCCGGGGTAAAAAGACCCCTATGTCTCTCAGGCTGCCGTCCAGTGGGAAATGAGAACGGCGTCTGGTCACACACATATATGTGCAAACCGCCTAATAACGTTCCCAATAGAGGGATAGTGATGGGATATATCTTATACTGACTCCCCAGGACAAACGGACCTCTAGTGAGACATCTTTAGATTGGACATACCATACTGGCCTGGGAGGCAGTGTGACACACTCCAAGACTAATACATATGTATACACCCTAGATCTAAATGTATTTAAAGGGACAGTATCCTGTTAAAGGGTATGCTTTATGAGACGATGGAGATATATACTTAAGGCGTACAGGTACAGGGTATCCTGGCACTTGTGATATAAAATAAAAAGGTAAGGGCTCAAGAAAGGGCCAACAGCGTCCAAGTAATAAAGATTCCAAAGTGCTATACAAACATATAGGTGTGTATGAGGCGTATCTATATATTTACATAATTACATATTTACATAAGTCTCAATCTGAGATGAAAGAAGTATATGAGAAACCCTCATTGAGACCAAGGGGTGAGAGTGTCTTGAGTTTATAGATCCAAAAACTCTCTCTTTGTAAGAGTTTTTTATCCAGATCTCCACCCCTTGGTCCCAATGTAACCTTTTCCAAACCGCAGAACCTGATCCCATCTGGGGACCCCCTGTGGTGTAATTTGAGATGTTTTGAGACTGGTGCATCTACCAGTCTCCTAGGGTTCACTGAGTTCACGTGTTCCCTTATTCTCAATTTAAACATCCGGGAGGTTTTTCCTATGTAGAGTTTTTTACACGAGCATGTGAGTAGATAAACTACGCCTTTCGTTTGGCAGTTGAAAAAGTTTTTAACCTTAAACTCCTGAGAGTAAGAGGAATCTGTAAAAGTTTTGGATGGGCGACGTATGAAATGGCAAGCCTTACACCTGCCGCACCGGTAGGTGCCTACCACTGGGGACTTTAGCCAAGTGGGATTCTGAGGGGTGCTCTTAAGGTGGCTGGAGACTAATAAATCCTTCAGGTTACGCCATCTTCTTGCAGTGACAGATGCATGGGGAGTGATCACTTTATGTATATGGGGATCCTGATGCAAAAGGGGCCAGAATCTTTCCAAGATCTTAAGAATTTGTACCAGCCATAGTTCCCAATGCATCTAATCACGTTTTGTGGTGATTTGCGATTAATGTCCTCTGAAAGAAGATCATTTCGGTCTGCAAGTAATGCACGTTTATATGCATACTTCATGCATCTATTCGGGTAGCCTTCAGTTTGAAATCCTCCAAATTGGAGCAGTTCCGTCGAAGACGTAAGTATTGTCCTATAGGTATACCTTTTTTAAGAGGTGGGGGGTGATAACTCTCCCAATTAAGCAAGTTATTAGTCGCTGTTGGTTTCCGAAATAACGTGGATTTGAGGTATCCATCTTCTGTCAGTGTGATGGTAATATCCAAAAAGTTAATTTTATTTCCCCCTACTTCACTTGTTAGTTTCAAGTTGATGTCATTTACATTCAGGGTCATCACAAATTCATGGAAGAGGTCAATGGTGTCCGTCCAAATCAGCAGGACGTCATCAATGTATCTCTTCCAGACTTTGATATGTTTGGTATATTTCTGCATATGGGTTTTAAAGACCATGGTTCTCTCCCACCATCCTAGGTGGAGATTGGCATATGAGGGGGCACATGCCGTCCCCATAGCCGTCCCTCTAAGCTGGTGGTAATATTTGCCCTGGAATATGAAAAAATTATGAGTCAAAATGAATTGCATTAAATCATGCACCAGGCGATTATGTGGGGGAGAGGCCCCAGGTTGTTCATCCAAGAAAGCCCGGATGTGCTTCATGGCATCCCCCGTTACTTTAATTTCCCCAATGATATTCAAAGTGTGCTTGGTATCTCTCAGGTAGGATGGAAGTTTAATGACTAGTTTGCGTAGAATCTGGTCTACATAAAGGCTCGTGTTCTGGGTTAGGTTTCCCCTGCCCGAAACAATGGGTCTCCCACTTAGATCAGGTTTTTGTTTGTGTATTTTTGGGAGAGCATAAAATGTCGCAGTTGTGGGTTTTTTAGTCAAAATGAAGTTAAATTCATCTTTAGAAATTAAAGATGATGTTAGGGCCGTATCAAGGATACTTTTGAGTTCTACTAGATATTTCTTAGTGGGGTCACAGGGGAGTATTTCATACGTATCTTTGTCCTGAATTAGGTTATGTACCATTGACACATAATCCGTTTTGTTCAGGATCACCGTATTACCCCCTTTATCTGACGGTTTAAAGATCACCTTGTCCAATGTTTGCAGATGTTTGAGTGAAATCTGTTCCTGTGGAGTGATGTTACTGGCAGGTTGGACTTGGAGTTCTTTATGCTTGACTTTGTCTATTTCCCCACATGTCAGCTCAACAAATAAATCAATATATTTCAACTCCGCTAAATGTGGGGTAAAAAGACTTTTCCTCCTAAGTTGGGTAAATGGGGGTTGTGAATTAGTTTGTATGTCGTTACAGGAGAGCAAATCAACCAGAGTATCTAACAGATCTATGTCTGAGGCTTGAAGGCCCTGGTTTTTGGTTCTTTTTTCATCGCGAATTCGGCGAAATTTATGTAGAGCCAGTTTCCTCGCAAAGAGGTGTATATCGTATATCCTTCGTCCAGTTAAACTTATCAAATTTGACACTGGAACGAAGGATAAACCACGTTGTAAAAGTTGTAATTCTGGATTAGTGGGTATATACGAGAAAAGGTTAATAATCTGGTTAGCTGTGGGAGTATTGGTTAATATCGTTTTCTTCTGAACCTTTGGGGAGGTCTGCCCCGGCCCCGTGTTTGGGAAGTCGTGTTGTCCTCCATATACGGGTTCCCTAAAAAAGTAACCCCCCTTTTTAGGATGCTTCTGGTGCTATACTCATGGGGTGCCTGTGTGCTTCCCTTACTGGACTCAGAATCGGAACCACTTGTTTCGTATTCTGAGGTCGAGATAGGTTCAGAGAAACTCTTCCTCATTTTTTTATTTCTCCTATACACATTCCCATTTTTAAAATCCTGATTGTCCCTTAGAAATTTGGAATGTTTGCGAATCTTTATGTTTTGTTGGTATTTATCAAGGTTGTTTTTAAGTTTTGTTTCTAAAAGTTCAAAGTTGGATTCATTCTTAAATTTTTCAATCTAATCAATTTGTTCATCCACCTCTTTGTTGATAGTTACTAACCTTTTTGATTCAAATTTGCAAAGAATTTCCATAAATCTATTTGAACAATTACCCGCTGCCTCCTCCCACTCTTTAATAAACTCTTCTTCCTCAATATGTGACGCTGGGATATTCTGTACCCTCAGGCCCCTAGGGATAAGTTGTTTTTTTAGGTAGTTTTCTAGGGACGCTATCTCCCAGCCTGTTTTAATTTGTTGTTGAAATAGGTTTGTCAATCTATTGAATGATGAGAGAATATCGTCACTAGTGGAAGTATAGCTTAATTCTTGGTCTGAAAAAACTTGATCGGTATCCCTACACCATACGTCCCTTTTGGATTTATCAAACAGGAAACTTGCCATCATACAACACTAAGCGGTACTCTGGTATTGAAACCAAATATATAAACAAAGAAAGAACAAGAGGCAGGTAGCGGGGGAAGGACCAGGTAACTGAACCAGATGGGACCGTCACAGTCTGGCCACGCTATCCTGTGTACCGCAAGGAGACTCCAGGGGTCTCCAGGGGCTTAACCCCTAAACTAGGTAAATACAAAACAGGAGAAGACAGATGCTAGATGGTCTCAAACTAAAGCAAGTTATGAGACCCTAAGCATACCTGGATATAGGTATAGCTAACTGGAAAAATAAAGATGTATAAAACTGCTAGTGGCTAAAACGCCCAAAACAAAGAGGAAAGTGCTACAAAAGGATATATATATATAAATAAATAAAGTATATACAAGAGATCCGATCCCTACTGTCTGGCAGGCCTGGGATGGGGTACAAATGCACTAAACGCAAAGTGCAGAGGTCTATATGGGATAGAGGGAATAAAAATAAAAATAAAAAATCCTTTAATGAAAATTACTAAATGAACGTATCCATATCCCTACCCCTAGTAACCCCCCAGCCAATATGATCCTCAATTGCATGCTAGCAGCTGGAACTTCAACCTAATGCTTAATGGTATAGTGTAGGTCCTCAGCTCCCCTTCAGGTGTACAGGAGTCAAAAGGAAATACTCAGAGAATAAAACTGTATACCAGGGGTCCTAGTAATGCAAAAATGAGATAAAGCAGTATAAGGAGAGAGAAATATAGAACAGAATTAGAGGTCAGTGACAAATGTACTGACAGTTACTTAATAAAGCCTCTCTCCCTTTTCAGCTAGCTAGACAGACATAGTAGAGAAAGAAAAAGCGAATAAATCAAAAGTAGTGGTTTAGAGCATCATCAAGGTGCTCCACACCCAAGGTGTTTAGTAAGTGCCCATGTGAGAACAAAAAAATTATAATAGCAAAACCCCCGACGCGCGTTTCGGTGCCTAGGTAATGCACCTTCATCAGGGACCAAATGAATGCAGTAACTAACCTCCCTTAAATACAAAGTGCGCCAAAGTTCCCAAAGTTCCTGTAGCCAATCACAAGGATAGGGGAGAAATTCCCTCAGGTGCTGCAGGGTTGCCTTGATGTGTCCGGTTGATAGAGGAGTTCCATGCCGGGTGGGTATATCACATGATCGCTACTTCAGAGAAGTGGATTGGTTTCCCCATTGGGCTTATAGGATTGGTTATACCCCACGTGGGGCTCGTCCAATCAGCGAATAGTATGTGCGTGGATGACACGCCCCCTGGGTGGCTTCATTGTTAAGCCGATCCTACCCAGATAGTGGCTGTCATCAAGGATAGCTACAACCCCTATGTCTCTCAGCCAGCCGCCCAAAGAAAAAAAAATTAGGTTTTTAAAAGGGTTACATTGGGACCAAGGGGTGGAGATCTGGATAAAAAAACTCTTACAAAGAGAGAGTTTTTGGATCTATAAACTCAAGACACTCTCACCCCTTGGTCTCAATGAGGGTTTCTCATATACTTCTTTCATCTCAGATTGAGACTTATGTAAATATGTAATTATGTAAATATATAGATATGCCTCATACACACCTATATGTTTGTATAGCACTTTGGATTCTTTATTACTTGGACGCTGTTGGCCCTTTCTTGAGCCCTTACCTTTTTATTTTATATCACAAGTGCCAGGATACCCTGTACCTGTACGCCTTAAGTATATATCTCCATCGTCTCATAAAGCATACCCTTTAACAGGATACTGTCCCTTTAAATACATTTAGATCTAGGGTGTATACATATGTATTAGTCTTGGAGTGTGTCACACTGCCTCCCAGGCCAGTATGGTATGTCCAATCTAAAGATGTCTCACTAGAGGTCCGTTTGTCCTGGGGAGTCAGTATAAGATATATCCCATCACTATCCCTCTATTGGGAATGGTATTAGGCGGTTTGCACATATATGTGTGTGACCAGACGCCGTTCTCATTTCCCACTGGACGGCTGCCTGAGAGACATAGGGGTCATTATACCCCGGACATACCCAATCACTATTTCTCCATTGGGAAGTCCATTGGGCAGTATGCACATATTTGTATGAGATCAGATTCCATTCTGACTCTCCACTGGACGGCTGGCTGAGAGTTATAAGGGTCGTTAGTCTTCTTGAATGACTGCTGTGAACGGCTCTATAATGAAGCCAGCTAGGGATGGTGCACACATAGATGTGATCAGAAGCCGTCCTTATTATTTTTTTTTCTTTGGCGGCTGGCTGAGAGACATAGGGGTTATAGCTATCCTTGATGACAGCCACTATCTGGGTAGGATCGGCTTAACAGTGAAGCCACCTGGGGGGCGTGTCATCCACGCACATACTATCCGCTGATTGGACGAGCCCCACGTGGGGTATAACCAATCCTATAAGCCCAATGGGGAAACCAATCCACTTCTCTGAAGTAGCGATCACGTGATATACCCACCCGGCATGGAACTCCTCTATCAACCGGACACATCAAGGTAACCCTGCAGCACCTGAGGGAATTTCTCCCCTATCCTTGTGATTGGCTACAGGAACTTTGGGAACTTTGGCGCACTTTGTATTTAAGGGAGGTTAGTTACTGCATTCATTTGGTCCCTGACGAAGGTGCATTACCTAGGCACCGAAACGCGCGTCGGGGGTTTTGCTATTATTATTTTTTTGTTCTCACATGGGCACTTACTAAACACCTTGGGTGTGGAGCACCTTGATGATGCTCTAAACCACTACTTTTGATTTATTCGCTTTTTCTTTCTCTACTATGTCTGTCTAGCTGCTGAAAAGGGAGAGAGGCTTTATTAAGTAACTGTCAGTACATTTGTCACTGACCTCTAATTCTGTTCTATATTTCTCTCTCCTTATACTGCTTTATCTCATTTTTGCATTACTAGGACCCCTGGTATACAGTTTTATTCTGAGTATTTCCTTTTGACTCCTGTACACCTGAAGGGGAGCTGAGGACCTAAACTATACCATTAAGCATAAGGTTGAAGTTCCAGCTTCTAGCATGCAATTGAGGATCATATTGGCTGGGGGATTACTAGGGGTAGGGATATGGATACGTTCATTTAGTAATTTTCATTAAAGGATTTTTTTATTTTTATTTTTATTCCCTCTATCCCATATAGACCTCTGCACTTTGAGATTAGTGCATTTGTACCCCATCCCAGGCCTGCCAGACAGTAGGGATCGGATCTCTTGTATATACTTTATTTATTTACATACATCCTTTTGTAGCACTTTCCTCCTTGTTTTGGGCGTTTTAGCCACTAGCAGTTTTATACATCTTTATTTTTCCAGTTAGCTATACCTATATCCAGGTATGCTTAGGGTCTCATAACTTGCTTTAGTTTGAGACCATCTAGCATCTGTCTTCTCCTGTTTTGTATTTACCTAGTTTAGGGGTTAAGCCCCTGGAGACCCCCGGAGTCTCCTTGCGGTACACAGGATAGCGTGGCCAGACTGTGACGGTCCCATCTGGTTCAGTTACCTGGTCTGTCCCCCGCTACCTGCCTCTTGTTCTTTATTTCTTAGGATAGCCCTTATCTTTGAACTGTTGTTTTAGAATTTTGGCTTTGATTTTAAAATCCTCAATGGTACTACAATTTCTGCGGACCCTGAGGTATTGGCCAGTAGGTATGCCAATCCTCAGGGGCCTTGGATGGAAGCTATCCCAATAGAGGAGGCTATTGGATGCCGTATGTTTTTCCTAACGTGTGGTTTGGATAGTGCCTTCATTTGTGATGGAAATTGTTAGGTCAAGAAAATTTTTGCTTCCAAACTCTGAGGTGAATCTCAGATTGAGTTTGTTGTCATTCAACAGGGTTACTAACATGTTAAAGTTCTCGAGAGAACCCTTCCATACAATTAAAATATCATCAATAAATCAATATCATGAAAATATATCATGGGGATATATGGTGAAAATTCATCAGACTTTACAATCACCTCTTCCCACTAACCCAGGTACAGATTGGCATATGATGGAGCACAAGCTGTTCCCATTGATATGCCCCACACCTGGTGGTATAATCTGTTATTGAAGAGGAAGTAATTATGTGAGAGGATAAACTCAAGGAGCTCCAAGACAAAATGTGAGCGAGATTAGTAGTTTGGTCCTCTCTTATCAAGCTAGAATTGGACATGTTGAATACCTCCTTCGTGGGGTATAGAGGAATATACATCTAAGCTGCAATGTACTGCCGATTCAGGCAGGGTTAATTCAGAAAGGAGAGCTAGAGTTTCTTTAGTGTCTTGTATAAAGGATGGTAGAGATTCCACATGTGGGTGTAGAATTCTATCAATGTAAATACCCCCACTTTGTGTGAGATTACACACCCCAGATGCTATAGGGCATCCAGGTTTTTTTTTTTATCTTTGTGCATTTTAGGCAGGCACTAGAGGGTTGCTATCCTTGGTTTCTGAGTTAGGATGAATTAATATTCATCTTTGTAGAGCAACCCGTTGTCTTTCCTAAGGGATTGGAGGGCTTTATTCTTGTATTTGGTTAGATTCATGTTTTGTTAGAATTTAAGGTCAACACTTCTGATACTTTCAATTTCGAATTTAACAGCTTCTGAAAAATTCTCAATGTTTCTAAAGCTTCCTATATTGGGTGTAAGCCAACTCTTGGGTTTCAAATTTGTCTGACTATTTAGTGGTATCATTATCCTCCAGTAACGACAAAAGGGTCATTAGGCAATCATAGTCTTTGCTTGGTAGGCCTAAATCTCTGACTTTCCTCTCTGTCTGAAGCTGGTGATATTTATATAAGGCAAGTTTTCTAGCAAATAGATGTAGATCTTTGATCCATACAAATTTATTGTAAGCTGGGACTGGTACGAATGATAAACCTATTTTCAAGACATTCATTTCATGGTGATTTAAGGTTCGGCCTGATAGGTTCACTATTTGAGTAGTGTTTTTCATGTGAGTTTTTAAAATCTCCTTCTCCTTGCTTTCCTTCCCCCCCACCCCCACCCCCTTCCCATGTTGCAGGTATGGTACATCGTTTCTCGGGGTAATTGATCTTCCTGGGGGTCTAACTCTAAAAAATGGACCCCTTTTGTCAGGATGCCCCTATAATTGTTCCCATAACCCTAACAGTCACAATAAACAAAAAAATAAACACTGCACAATAAAAACAATCCACATGAGTCACAGTGGGGCTTATCTCAGAATGGATTTGCAAGGTGGGGAAAACACTTATAAGGGCTTTCCAACACTATGCAAGCTCAGTTAGTTGGCTTACTCTGTATGTGTACAGTGAGCTTTCCACCCCCATTTCTTTAAATGGATGTCCCCACCCAATACCCATAGGTGGGGGGGGGGATAGGAGGGTATACATTGCCAGTTACTTGGCATGGAAGAAAGTATAAAACCTCTCTTGTGATCCTTACAGAAAGTTTAACATTTTGCACGCTTGCTGTCTGGAGACAAGTAGTTAATAACTAATCCAAAAACAACTTTGCATTGTGTCTTCCGGGTTGATGTAGAATTAGTTTGTGTGTAAGCTCAGAGTTTGTTTCTATAGCAGAATTGCCAATCAGACCAAATTCAGCCAAATCTCAGTTTTTGTGATACTAATTTCCAAGTTTAGTCTGTACACATTGCACTAAGATTCACACTAGCATAATTCTTTCCTCATTAAATGAAAAAGTCACAGATTTTGATCATTCTCATTTGTAGTCATTCTACAAAAAAAACCCATCTTTATTTTTCTGTCACCTGTGCCTAAATAAGCTGTCACCTTACTCCATCAATTCCGCTGCAGATGATCAAAGTGGTTTGCATGTGATTTTAAAGAATGACTACTAGAATTGTGCTGTGTGAAGCCTATATGCTAAACAATAGAATACATTTGTATGGAGAGAGGGGTGACAGAGACTTTGAATTAAAAAAAGAAGAAAAAACAGATTGAAAGCACAGTATATTCTCTAAAAATAGAATGGCTAAGGTATTCTTTGCTATCATTTCTAGAGATCTTGGTGCCTCCTCCAGCCTTTTAATAAAATAATAGTGCAATGTAATGTAGAAGAATTCATGGATATTTTTGAATAGAATACACATAAACAATTAATTGAAAGTTGCTTGTTTGTTGTCAGATAATTTGATCTATCAAAAAACAAACAAACCTCTTTATATTATAATGCATCGACCATCATGCATCCCATAATATATTCATTTATAACGGTACATTAAGAACAGTTTCACAATTTTCAAAATAAACTATGGTCATAAATATAATAAATATAAAACATGATATCATTCTTTAATTATTTTAACTCTTCACATGAGTATATATAATCAATGATGCTCGAGTAGTGCTTTAATATAAGATCATACATTTATATTATAGTGTGTTTCCCTTCAATCAAAATATTATTTTTCTATTTTAAATATTTACACCATTTCAATCACTTATTTTATATTGTCAAGCTCTTCTGTATCACGCGTTCTAAATTATGAATTCAAAGTAACCATAAAAAGCAACTTCATAAAGATTCTATAATGTAATACACGGAGACACACATTAAAAAAGCAATTTAGCTATGAACTGCAACTAAATAACTGTGAACAAACAATGAGATTTCTAAGTGCTACTATCAAAAAGTATCCATCCAAAAGTAAAATGTGCTTATGTAACCAACTATTATGTTCAAAGCAATCACACATTCATTGTACAGTTGGTCAATTTGCTTTTTGCCTCTATTCACAGCACACTAATTCTTTTCAGAATTCAGAGACTAGGCCACTTGCATCAAATCATATTGACTGGGTGCCATGGTAACAATATGAGCCGTGTTAAGAACCTTTATGATTCCGTGTTCTCTATTCTGTCTGCTAACACAGTAATACAGTAGCATTTGCTTGCACCTGATTTGTATTCAAGGCACAAGTTTCCGTGTCACTCTGGGAAACTATATCTAGAACACAAAATGAAGAAACATTAATGTTTTATGAATACTTTTCTTTTTCTTTATTTTATCTTTTATATAGAGTATATGCGCATAGATAAATATGCACTGCAATAGAGCATGATTGCTTATAAGAAAAATGCTAAGGCCAAATATAAAAATATAAACATAAACAAACACTTATTGCTTTGCCCGTAATCTAAGTGATAATGTTATTGGTGATCCTACACAGTAATACAAAAAGGGCATTTTATTAGTTGTAATTATTTTGTTATTATGCATGCTTTAAAGATGTCTTGCCTGCATGAATTATGTATATATTAAATTTACTGTGTATATTATACACAAAAGCTTTTGTTGTGAAGGAAATGTTCTATCAAAAGAAATATACCCATATATTATCCTATTGCAACACAGGCATGTCTTAAAATTCCACCAAGGATTATTATCAATAGATGCCATAAAACAACTTACATACTATATCTGGTCTTGCACTCAGCAATGTCTAAAACCCTCTTCTTTTTATAGACCCCATTCATTGGCACAGAAACACAAGCTGCAGCAAACACACTGACCAAGTTAAGAGATCCAAAGGCTACAATATGCATAGGTATCCTTATTCCAAACCAAATAAGGATCCTGTTATAATTTTTTTTTATTGTTTTTCACTGTTGCATTGACAAGGCAAATTTACATATACATCCATATAAAAAAAAATCATGCATAAATAACTTACAATACTCAAATTGTTCATACTAGCATCTCTTGTATCGCATATCTTCCTAAGGAGAGCACATCTATTTTTATATATTTTGAAATTGCAAGTGCATTCCTGTCTAGAACTGCTCTAGGATAAACAACATGAGATTCAACAAACACTACAACCATTCTCATGCCGACAGGGGTACCTGAGGGAGCTCAATATGTTATTCTAACGATTCTGTGGTCGTTTTTAATCCATATGCAGGAAAAACTGTGGAAAGTCAACTGGGTCCTGCATACTCTTTCATGACTCAGAGTCTGCCTTTCCCTCTCAGTTTAGTTTCTCTAACCAGAAGGCATTATAGACTTTTTTCTTTGGGAGTTTTCCTTGTATCATATCTAGTTGGGATTCCATTCCCAACTGGAACTTTACTTGCGTTATCAACTTATCCAAGGAAAAAGGAAGTGAATTCTTCCAATTGCGTGCTATCATTATCTTAACAGCGATCATAAAGTGGATATAAATAACCATCTCTCTCTGCTGTAAGGATTCGATATTTAAGTGTAATAAAGCGTTCTCAGGTAACTTTGGAATAGACTTACTTAATAAGATTTCTAGTATATCAAATATTTCCTGCCACAATTTACCCACGGTCTCACATTCCCACCAGATATGCAAAAAAGATCCCGGATTCTTTTTACACCTCCAGCATACCGGTGAGCTTTAACTGTACTTGCTGGCTATTCTTGTGGGAACGAGATACCATCTGTTGATGGCTTTAAACAATGTTTCTAATAAATTCATGAAAGGGTTAATGCTGTCTTGGACTCAATTCCCTCAATTCTGTATCTCTCGGTCACCACATCAATTGACGGGAGAAACTTGCTCAGCAAATAACAGACACACGAAAGGTGCATGACAAGTTCTCAATTTGTATTACTGTGAATCGGGCATTTATACAATTGTATTTACATGTGTCATGAGATATGCCATTCAGAATATAAGATTGACTACTTCCTTAAATATCACATGTTATTCTGACTGGTAAGATAAGACCTTCTTTGAATATGTCTGCAATGTATATCCTGGGCCAGACATCCTGAAATGTCGTATTTCCTATAGAATTGTATAGGTCTGTCACACTCAATCATATTAGATCATCCTATACAATTGTTACTAAGCATAGTATCACATTGTCAGACATCCTAAAAGGAAAAATGTCATTGTCCAAGTTTTGCCACACTCAGCATATCTATGACGTACATCAAATTTAGCATACAAAGCAAAAAGTAGTTTAACAAGTCAGCAATAATGATAATACATCTTATAAAATGATATGAGAAATTAACTAATATTTCTTACATTTCCCCTCTTTGAGCAATAATAAAATTTGCTCATCTTATCGATAAAATCTTACCAGGACAGAGAAACTTCCACATGGTATTTTCAGGGGTGCTAGTCACTCCCTGCGGGACTTTCATTAATTTCTTCACCTCGATTCCCATGTGGTAATTCCTAAGGCCCAGTTTTAAAAATGGGTTGATACCTTCCAGTGGCAGAGAGGAGAACTTCCAATTGTTTCTGTTCTGTATTATGAATTAATTTCTGTATTCTCTTCCTCAATATACAAGTAAGGTGGCAGTTATAAAAATTCATACACAATAAAATCAGGGCTACAATAACAAGAGGATAGAATAATGATTTCATTATCTGGGATCCAGTAGGGGATCAACCAGTAAAGCATTGTACCAATGCTGGGCTAAATCATTCTAAATGTGTGAACTCACCTTAAGGAGTTCTCCTTTTAGGATATGTGTGGCTACCTGTGTATGTTATCTTTGGGAAAAATATCGTCCCCTGTGTATGTGGGTGCCCACCAGGTTAAATTCATGGCAAAGAGATCATAAACTGGTACTGGTAATGTGTTAAATTGACAAGCTAATTTAACATCCTTTGATGATGCATGATATAATGTAAAATAGCAAAAGCATGAAAAATGTGAGACATTACCAGTTAACTATCCATTGCATTTAGTGGATTGGGGTTTTAGAAGTAACCATTCATTATCTGTGAGGTTAAGCATTCATCTAATCTTAGGAATCATTAGTGTGTTTTCTAATGCCAATCTTTGTTGTTACATCCATAAATACTTGATGGCACAAGTACTCCAATTACTTAGACCTGTTGTGAATGTCATAGTTGCAACAGTTAAATTATCTAAATAATTATACATTGATTTATCTAAATCCAATCCTGTAACCTGTGATTTAACAACAGTTGGAGCCCAGTTTGCAGTAGCATGGAAACCAGTCCCTATATGCATACTGGCTGTGTTTAACTTATTCTTGAGGGTCTCCATATATATAACTATTTAGTATACCCATAGTGGTCCCAGCACCTCCTAACAGTGTGTCATACCATTCCGTTTTCTGCCTTTGTTTGCTGTGTTACATAATGTTACAAAAGGAGTAGTGATTTTTAATGACACACGTATAGCTTGTAGGAAGGCAGTTGTATTAACACATGTGGATGGAATAGGTGTGTGTGTGTGTGTGTCGTTCATAATGACTAACATTTGTCCCCTTCTCCAATTAATGGTACCAATTATATAATCATTATTAAAGGTAATACGGCCTGTCTGTTTATATTGATATGCAACCTTACTAATTTTCTTATAATATGTATCCCAAAACCTGTTTTTCTTCTTACCATCAGAACTTCTATTAAATAATGTGACACAGATATTAGTGTAATTAGCAACCTTAACTGTGCACATTTCTGCGTTATAAAATCTAACAATTTTCCATGAACCTTTAAACAAACATAATGCATCGGTTTCATTAGCTATGGACACATTCCATATGGGTAACTGGTACTTATAAGGGTTACTATTTGTCCAATTCATCCAAATGCTTTCAGTGAACGAATGATTGCATATTACATGCTGATAGAAAGGTGGTGGAGAAAAGTTCTTGAGGGAGCGTGTGTGACGAAAGCTAGATGAGGGGCTAAGGCCTAATTGGGCTGGGGGTATTGAAGAATTGTTCATCGTGTCAGTCTTTTCTCCAGAAATAAACAGGTTTCAAACTTGCCATTGACTTGTACTCATAATGGCATTCAAGGAACAATATCAGAGGGAGTATAACAACTCCAGAAAGCATAGCGCACAACATAATCTTGGTCTCAGGTACGTATGATCCTCTCAATCTACGATACGGTGTGAAAGCCATGATGCTTCGCTAAGGGGAACTTCTTCGGTTTCCGAGCAAGGAGTGGTGTTGTCTTCCTTGGCTCCCCTCTTTGGACACAGCTTCACTCGGGATGCGTGAATCCAGATGTCATCGGAATCTGTGAGGACAGCGGTTCTGGTTACAGCAATCACAGTAGCAGGTGGTCCAAAAGGGTATCCTCCTTTGCTGGTTCTGTTCAGCTGACGGATATACACCTTGTCACCGGGCTGGTATGGATGAGTAGCTTCCTGTGAAGGTAAGGGAAAACTACGAAGAAACTTTGTCATACATACCATTCAGTTTTATCAACAATTCCTGTACATATTCTTGTATTAGCTGTAAATCCCCAGACATTATAACAAGCGATTCCCTGGCCCAGGGTGTGGGAAAAAGGTCATCCCATCAAAATCTCAAATGGAGATAATTTAGTCACCTTGTGGGGATTCATTCTTATATCAGCTAAAATAGCTGGTAGATATCTAGTCCAATTTACCCATGTTCCTGGGTAAATTCTGGGCTTTTCCTTAATAGTCCTATTCATCCTTTCAACTACCCCTGTACACTGTGGATGATAAGGTATATGAAACTTCCAGGTAACTTGCAAGAATTTAGCAAGTTCCTTGGTAACCTTACTGGCAAAAACCGAGCCATTATCAGAGCCAATACTGCAGAGAGCAGCCATACCTGGGAATAATTTCAGCAACAATAATCTTCACTACAGTCCTAGCATCTTCCCTAGATGTCACAAAGGCCATCATGCCATCTACTAAACTGATCAACTATGACCAGTAAGTATTCTTACCAATTTTGGATACATGAATAAAATCAATCTGTAAGTGTGTAAAAAGAGCAGCTGGAGGGGGGGCAAATGTTCGTGCTGTGATTTGTGTGGAATATTAGGATGTGTTCACATACATGGTTCACACTCTTACAAAAGACTGTTTGCTTCAATTATGCCTATTCTCACCTATTCTCCCCTCTTTAGAGAACAGATCATTCTGATCTTTCTCTAAACCTTGTTTAATCCAAAAAAAACATAGCAGGAAACATTTCATAGTAAACATTATGGCTGCAACTTCCTTTTGCCACTTTGTCAGCCAAGGCATTTCCTCTGGAAATGTCATCACTAATTATGAGGCTTAGATGGTATAGACAGAGTCAGAAGCAGAAATGAGAATAGCATGCAAAACAAACAAGACCAGAATTAACAAGACTATAGACAATAGACAGATTCTGGGTATTAAGAAAAAGAATCTCATAACCACTTAAGCGCTGGGCTGTCATGTGTTGTGTAGTGAGATTTGTTATCAGCTGAGTGACCTGGTGACTGGCATGAAGTATTGTAGGATGCCCTAGTGTGATAGTAGTAGCAGTTTCAACAGCCATTGCACATGCTGTCAATGCTCTGAGACACGCCGGCATACCCTGTGCTCAAGCTACTTTGGAAAAGAATGCTATGGGACGCATACCGCCTCCTTGCTCTTATGCACAGACCGCGGCCATGGTTTTACAGTTTGTCCTGAGCATACAAATAAAATGATTTACAATAGACAGGTAGTCCTAAAGCCTGGGCTTGCACCATACAATATATGCAGCTATTATGTCTGGTGACCAGCAGACATTTTCAGGGCTGTCAGAACGTACAGCCTGCCTTAGGATTGAGTCATAATGGGAGCATTCAGGGATCCACTGGCAGCAGTAATTAATCATGCCGAGGAAGGTGAGCAACTCCTTCCGAGTAGTGGGTGTAGGAATCCTCTGAATGACCTCAATACGTTTTGGACTCAATTGTCTGGTGCCTGAAGCCAGAACAAAACCTAAGTAATCAACCTTTGATTTACACAATTGCATTTTGTGTTTAACAACCTTGTGACCCACAGTTGCTGACAGTATCCACAGTGCTTGCCTCATAGCTAGGGCTACGTAACAAAAATCATCAACATTTTGCAAAAGGACGGAACCAAGACCGGGGTCCATGTTTTTTAGAGTATGTTGGAGTACCAACGAATAAACAGCTGGGGAATCCACATAGCCTTGGGTAAGCGTGTCCAGGTAAACTGACAGCCTTCAAAAATTAAAATAAAAACCATAAGTAGCTGTGTCTCTTGATCAATAGGTATAGAAAAAAATGCATTACTTAAATCAATGACAGTGAAGCAAGTGGCATCATGTGAAATGGCTGTAATGAGGGATGTCACATCAGGGACAATGGGTGCAATGGGCACAATTAAACCATTCAGGGCTCTAAAGTCCTGAACTAAGCGATATGCTGGCCAGTGGTGTTGGGAGTGGGTCTGGTGTTATTCTTATCTACCGGGCATATTTTGAGAATTGTGGGGTTGTTGGGGTATCTGGGGTTTTCTGGGGTGTGGACACTCATTCCTCCAGTGGCCATACTGGCCACAGTTAAAACAAGTGTTCCTGTCTATTCCTCCTTGGTTACCCCTGCCACTATAACCCTGATTTCCCTGTCTCCATCCCCTTGCCCCTCTTTGACCACCCCGTCCACGGGCGTTATGTGCTCCATCCCATGTTCGCTCTCAGCCTGTGTAGGTGGACAGTGTTGAAATCCCTGAGCATAATAAGCAACCTTACTTCCTAAAATCCTTACTTAAGTTAAAAAAAAATCTTAGCCACCCAAATTGGCCCAGTCTGAAATCAATTATTTCACAAGCAAAGAATACTGTGGCAACATATTACCAAGGCATGACTGTATTTTAAGGAGATCCATATCATCTCCAGACATTAAACCTGCCTCATCCTTCCAACACAAATCATATTACCAATCTCTTCCTTCGCATCTTGCTTATATGCCAAAGCAGTGAATATAGCCTGCTTATTCTTCCAACATTTCAACTTCCACCTCATTCCACATTTTAGCACATCCTGCTGAAGTACTAAGCTCATAAACAACAATTAATTTCAAACCATATAACAGTATCTTTGTAGAAACACATAATGGGTACCCAGCAGATATGCCAATACAGAAATCACATTTATGGGCACGCAACTACACACTCTGTCTCCCTCCTAGGAAACACAGACACAATATAAAATCAATCTTAAACTAACATCTCAAAATCTCCAATCCCATATACCTATATCAGACCACAACTCCAACTATCCTCAGCCAAAACGCTAGTATTCAACAGCTAGTAAAACAGTTATTTGCTAGGTTATTTAGCTGGCATTCTTATCAGTATCACTAGACTGTAACAAACTGATTCACATATAATTTTAAAACAATACAGCAACATATAAATTAAACCACTTTCCAGTTAAACTTCACACTGCACACATTATCACAATCACCATTTACACAGAATAAACAGTTAACAGCTGTAATCAGAACATATTTTTATAGTATACCAATATTAGATTAGATTCATTTTAGGGATTCTTATGTATACATTTTCTTAATTAACTTCATTACTTTACTCTACTATAGTATTGTATATAAAGAAAGGATCCATTTATATAGCGCGCTCATAACTCAACTATTTGTATAAAACTTCCATTAACTAATCTGAGATGCTTCTGCATCAACTTAAATCTTATAGAAATTGAACAAACATCTGGATCAGATTACACAGACATGGTTTCACCAGAATCTTTCAGAACTCTCAGAGACTTAAAAAAAATTATTCTATACCATGTTTAAAAGGCATGGCAAACCTTAGACCGGTCAGTCTCCAAGAGCCTTAGTACAACAGGTAGAAACCTTTGTCAATGATTTCTGATCCAGGCTATATACCACAATTTAAAATAACACATAATGTGAGACATAGAAGACACAAGCAGTAGTTATTGTACTGGATCATCTAAGGCATCTGTAGCAATAAAAAGGTTAGCTTACAGCACAAAATAAAGCATGTGTTGGACCGCTGAAAATTTAAAATGTTACTCTGTTATTTTCAAACAAAAATCATATTTAGTATGGATCCTTTGCAACAAACACACAGGGCAGGGAAGATGTGCTGATTGGTGTTCTATACAATTAATCCCATATGGGGAATTAACTTTCAAATACTAATGAAGTGTCTCTTTTTTTGTCTCGGTATAAAATATACTGAGCTCATTATTTAAACAATTTAACACATTTACACTTATCCCACTCTCATAGAAAGTGTAGTGGGCTTATGGTATTTAAAGCAACAATCATACCAGGCACACAGATCCCATGTGAAATAACTTACAATAAAACTTATACTTCTATGCGACAGAAAGAATAAAGCAAAAAGATTTAAGTAGGTCTATCAGGTACAACCTGTGAGTCATTTCTTTTCTAATACACAGTACTGCTATCTTGCAGAAAGATAAGTCCTGCGCTCACTCCCATCACTACTGGGCAGCAGCAAGGACTACAACACACATCATAAAAACAAAGAAAAACAAGTTACCTGTGTTCTCTCCTTAATCCCTATGTATTTTTTAAAAACCTCCATTTGTTTAAAAGTACTGCTATTTTATATATACACATATACATATATACACATCTATACATATACATACATACATACATACATGTACACATATTGGTCACTCAGGACCTGAACTCACATTTCCCATACTGTTGACTCAGAGTGGGGACACTACTAACTTACCAAAGTGTGTCCCCAATATAGACAAACAATCACCCACAAAGAACACTTAAGACAAACAAAGGTGACCGGGAGAAAGAGAAGTTTGGGTTATACTTATAGATCTATAAACCGTGCTCCTCAGAACACCTATAGTCTTAATAAACCGGAGACCTCTTATGGTCTCAAAAACCTGTATCTACCTGAGATACCCTGTATCTATCTTAGATACTAACCTGGGTTACCAAAACCCTATATATTTAGACCAAATGTCTAATAAACCGGAGACCTCTTATAGTCTCAATATAAACCGGAGACCTCTCATGGTCTCAATATAACTAGAGTCCTTACACCTTTCCTATCTTACTGGATACAGATAAACCAAAGGGGGGTCATAGACAATCAGTGTCAAATAAGACACAAAAAGGCTACTTACCCAATGGTTTTGCTGTTATCCATCCATCCATCCCACTTCTAGACACCAAGCTGAAAGGGTTAATGCTGTCTTGGACTCAATTCCCTCAATTCTGTATCTCTCGGTCACCACATCAATTGACGGGAGAAACTTGCTCAGCAAATAACAGACACACGAAAGGTGCATGACAAGTTCTCAATTTGTATTACTGTGAATCGGGCATTTATACAATTGTATTTACATGTGTCATGAGATATGCCATTCAGAATATAAGATTGACTACTTCCTTAAATATCACATGTTATTCTGACTGGTAAGATAAGACCTTCTTTGAATATGTCTGCAATGTATATCCTGGGCCAGACATCCTGAAATGTCGTATTTCCTATAGAATTGTATAGGTCTGTCACACTCAATCATATTAGATCATCCTATACAATTGTATACTAAGCATAGTATCACATTGTCAGACATCCTAAAAGGAAAAATGTCATTGTCCAAGTTTTGCCACACTCAGCATATCTATGACGTACATCAAATTTAGCATACAAAGCAAAAAGTAGTTTAACAAGTCAGCAATAATGATAATACATCTTATAAAATGATATGAGAAATTAACTAATATTTCTTACAATTCAGACAGTGTATAATTTTACAAGCTCTAGAAAGTACTGCACACTATTTTTTCCTTACTTATTGTAATATTTAGATCTTTCTCCCACTTTTGGCATGCAACAATAACCTGAGGTGCATCCATTTTCAAAATAGCATACATTGCAATAGAGGATACGTTTTCTACTTATTTGTTATTTAGAAGTGAGCATATCAGCTTAGTTCCCCCATGACAGTGTCTCACAATGTTTTGAATTAAATATTTTTTTACTCTCAAGTATGTAAATAATTCCTTATTGGGCAGCTGAAATTTCTGTATCAATTGTTGGAAAGATTTAATTCTATCATTTTCAAACAGTTTATCTATTTGAATAATACCTTTTTGAATCCAACTTCTTATATTTAAGTCTTGGACATAATATAGGAGTAATTCAACTATAAGATTTTGGGGGATTTTAGTCTCTATATTGACTTTCTTTCTTACTGCTTTCCAGGTATCTAGTATTGAGTCAATGCATATATTAGATTGTCTAAAGTACAGAAATTTTGAATCTGTTGGCCTATACCAAAGTATAGAGCTTAGATCGTTTACTTAACAGATCTCACTTTATATAATATACCACCGTTTCCCTGTTACACTGTCCAATTGGGTTCTATATATATATGAAAAAACATGTGTGCTAAGTAAGTGTCTAGAATGCTCGGAAAGCTTTAATTTTTTGTGCCACAAGTGTTTTATTAATTCTTGGTCTCTTGTTCTTCCAAATAATATTATTAACTGTGTTTTGAATCATGTCTAGCCATGGTCTAGGGGTTTTTAAAGGGAGCATTCTGAACAAGTATTCATATTTAAGCGAAGCCAAGAGGTTGTTTTCTAGACAGGCGAGATGGTCTCTGTTTTTATCATGCTTCAATTAGGTCATTACCTATAGACCTGGTGACTGCAACACCAAAGCAGATGCTCTGTCTAGGCAGTTTGAAACTACTGATAAACAGGAATTTGATGATAATCCTGTCATACCCGACAAATCCTTTTAAGCCATTTCAAGCGATTTTAGATATAAACAAATTTGTCAGGAAGGCTAAATTAAAGAGATTTTTTTGTAAACAAGTCTGCTGCAATAGACACTCCTCAACCTGCCATTGACACTTCCACAAATACTCTCTGCACCACCCCAACCCAACCTACAATAATAAGAACCAATTTAAAGAAAAACTCAAATTTTTACCCTTTGAGTTTCAAATCCGGTCCCATAGAAGTATTTGAAAAATTGGTATTAAATAATCTAAAAACAATTAAAAAAATAAAATAAATACCAACACCCCAATCTATCCCCACAAGAACATATAGTTCTAAAAGGATTACAAAAAGACAACACTGTCATCATAAAACCAGCTGATAAAGGGGGTGGTCTAGTTATTCTACCACAAACAATGTATATTAATGAATCATTAAAAAAACTAAATAACCCTAAAGTTTACAAAATACTAGCTTCAGATCCCACCCCATCCGTTAAAGAACAACTCATAAAATTATTATCTGAAGGTCTCGACTCTAATATTCTTAATAAAAAGGAGTTTGACTATCTAAACATATCACACCCAAAAATCCCTGTCATCTATTTTTTACCTAAGATTCATAAAAATCAAGACAACCCCCCAGGTAGACCCATTGTCTCCGGGATAGATTCAATTTTGTCAAACTTATCTATATATAGATATTTTACTACAGCCATCAGTTAAAGTTATGAAATCTTATCTTAAGGACTCTATGACTCTGCTTCGCTTTTTAACCAATTGTATTTGGCATCCTGATTTTATTTTAGTCACCTGTGACGTACAATCATTGTAAATTCTTATCCCACAAAGGTTGTGAAGCAGTTTTTACCATTTTAAAGGAAGATAAATCTATCCTGGAAGGCCAAATTTATTTAATTATACAAGGGATAAAAAATATTTTAACCAACAACTACTTTTGGTTTTTAGACTCTTTTTATAAACAAAAAAAAGGTACAACTATGGGAATCAGATTGGACCCTAGCTATGCAAACCTTTTTATGGCAGAATGGGAATCAGAGGCCATATGGTGAACATGCCTGGTGGGAAAATCTGGTGGCATATTTTAGATATATAGATGGCCTATTTTTTATCTGAAAAGGTTCAGAAAACTCTCTTACACAGTTTTTAAATCACCTTAATACCAAGAGCCACTGTATATCTTGTACAGACATTATTGCACTATTTTTATACCTTCTTATATCTCCATAGAGATGAGCCAAATAAGCTCCACCTATTTTGTGTATGACTGTTTATCTAATTTAGAGTGGTGTGTGGGGATCCCACTCAGGTGTTTAGATATCCTTTATACCCTTTGACCCTATACTATATACCTTACCTATTTAATTACAAGTCTGTACTTTTATGTGAATACAGAAGGAAACGAGATATGGCTGTATACAATCTAAAACAGGAAAAAAAGAGAACACATAGTGTGATACAGTAAAACAAGTGCAAGTGTGCTAAGATTATAATGCACTCACGAGATCAAGATGAATAATGCGCCCAAAAGGTGCCTGCCCCGGTAAACTTGGCGGCTGAATGCCTCCACTCTCCACTGGAAATCCAAGTGGACCAAAATATGGAATGAGACTCCGGTAGGTATAGGTAAAATAAATATGCAAATGTATTGTAAAAAAGAGGCCATATATATTAGCCACATAAGTCCTACGCATTTGTCCTACGCATTTCGTTCCTGTAATTAGGAACTTCCTCAGGGACCAAAAGCAAATAATATAACAGTTAAAAACAATCAATACAAAACAAAAATGCATACAGTGTTTCCTCCCCCCCACCCCCCAAGTCTATAGGAATAGGGCAGAGCCCTCAGTTCATTGGTCGATCCTGTGGGAGTTACCGATGATCCTATGGTCCTGTTTAGGTGTGGAGTATCCTATGATCCTGTTCAGGTGTGGAGTAGATGTTTCGTCGACCTTTCTTGGCGCGAAGAGATGGAACTGGAAACCGGAAGTGACGTCCGATTAGTACTAACGCGTTCCAATAACATATGCGTTCATCTAACCCAAATGCTGGGGTCTTGTCAATTCTTAGGCCACGGGGTATCAAACCCTCTTTTAAATAATTATCCAAAAAAGCTACCTCCCACCATTTTTTTGTTTCAATACTCAATAGTTTTTCTTTTTTTCTAAAATACTCATTTAATCCTTTGAGGGGCTGTGGTTTTTCCCACTCCTGAAACAATGCTTCGAACTTTTTTTTTCTTTGCGATTTTGGTGTAAGTTAGATAGAAAATTAACATTAGTGGCCATTTCAAAGAGGACATTCTATTTCTGTTTACATCTTAGTAGAATTTGAGGTATCACATATATATATATATATATATATATATATATATATATATATATATGTATATATATATATATATATATATTTTTTTTCTTAAGTCTGTCCATTTACCTGTCACAGCACTCTGACAACTAGAGTGCTCTGAGTCATTTTACTCAATGTGGGAAAGTTCTTTGGTGCTGTGTAATTTGACACTCTGATTGGTTGATTGAAAGCAACCAATCAGAGTCTTGTAAGTCAAATTACACAGTTTTAAATGAGCCACTGGCTGCTCGCTGTTTAGACGTCATTCTGTGAGTGGGGACATACGGGAGTATTTAACCTTCTTTTTTGTTAATATGGGGATCCCTCTGCAGCAAAGTAATATCTTGCTCACTTTGTATTACTTTACAGAGTTTTGTGCAACCTGCAAGCATTATTAAACTATTGAAACACAGGGAAACAGGAGGAAGCAGTCTATTTAGAGTTGAATGTGGGGACTCTGATGTCACACCCAAGGCCAGCCCCCTGTGCGGTCTTAGGTGCGGGTGTTTTCCAGGTGAATGGGACACTCTCTTCGCATGTAGCCTTTCTTGCCACAGTAAAGACAGTCCTACACAATTTTTCAGCATCAGTGAGCTTGGTAACCCCTAATTGCATAGGTTCTACCTCTGGTACCTTGGAAATCTCAGGAACTTCAACCTTAGGCATAACTGATACTGTAAGGCATCTATTTCTATTCCTGGTGTATTGTCCATCACAAATTCTATAGTCTATTTCCATGAGGTAGTCAATGAGATCCTCCATGACTACAGGGAGGTCTCTGGCCACTACCTCATCCAATATAGCATCTGATAGACCTTCCATAAATGCTGTAACAAGCCTGCTGTTTGTTCAGTCTACCTGAGAAGCCAAAGTATGAAACTGGAAGGATAGTCAACAACTGACATGGATCCCTGTTTGATTCTCATCAATACTTTAGCTGCATTTTTAGCCCTATTGGTAGTATCAAAGGTCGTACCAAAAGCTATAAGAAAACTTTGGAAATAATGAACCAGAGGACCATTAGCCTCCAATATGGGATTAGCCCACTCAAGTGCTTTATCAGTGAGCTGATGCATGAGGAACCCCTCCTTTGACCTGTCAGTGGGAAAGGATTGGGGATACATCTCAAAGTGGAATTCCCCCTACAAGTCTTAGCATCTCCTCCATACCCAGGGGGGGAGTCAGGTGTGCTGATGCATTAGGCAGGTTAGATGCCTCTGGAATGGATGGTACAGGTTGAGATGATATAGATATTGGTGTCTCCGGAGCCAAATAAGCAGTTCTGGAGAAAAGTCTAAACATGCAGGATCCATGACCCTATCGTAATGTCCCGGTGTAATACCCCAACACGGGGTCAAAACTAGGAAATAAAATATTACCGGGCCTTAGAATGACCGGACTAAACGTTGGACAGAGAAAAAGCATAATCAGAGATGAGCCGAGGTCAAGGTAACGGAGAGACGGCAAAAACAAAAACTAGCCAGAGTCAGGTACACGGTAATCAGAGATATAGGAATACAAGACAGGAAAGGGTTAAAGCTAAATTCAGAGTCATATACAAAGCCACGGTCAATATCAGCACCATGGGTCTCTCCTCATCCAGTGACTCCCCAGACTCACTTGAGCCTCGTGACCTCCCAAGCACCATCTTAGGCTGAGCCTGTTTTTGCGGCCTGTGGAAGTACCGGCGTATGTCAGGTAATTGGGTGCCCTCTAAGTGTAGCATTTTTCAATGTGTGCGCCTTATCTCTCTGTTGGTGGGCTGGGGGCAGATTCAGAGACGCAGTGAGAAGCTTTGTGTGAGAAAAGTTTGCCCATTTCATGGAAATTTGTAGTTTTCAAGTGTTGTGAAGTCAGAGCTCTTCACCAACACGTCTAGGCAGTTGCACAGCTAGCTATGCCTCCCCCCCCTCTAAACAGCACTTTTTAGCACTGATTTTTACTGTTGTAAATTGTAGGTAGAAAAAACTCAAGTTTTTGCTATTGTCCCAAACTAATATAATTGTAGATCAAACCAATTCATAAATGTTCTTTTAAAAATGTTATTTGTGACACCAAATGTTAGTTACTCCCAAGGTCCACATGCTATATTTAATAATATTCATATTAACTATTGCACAGTCCTCTCTGGCATTACCAATATTCCAGTCAACACAACTAGCAGTGTCTAATCTGACTTTCTACATGTTATAGATGGGTCCATTAAAATCAAGAATATTTCAACTGCAAATAATCAACCGTTTGATTACATTGATTGGCATACCTTACTCTCAGTATGTATCAAGGTTCCAGCAACAATGCTGCTTTACTTGATCCAATCAAATACAGTGATCAACACAATTATTCAAGTGTCATTTAAAAAAGTGTTAAAAATAACAAATCACAGTGGGGATGGCGATAAAAAAGACAATATACTGGCTTATAATCTTAAATGAATAACAGAAGGAGAAGGGCAGTTGAAATATTAATACAAATTTGGCTCCACTGTTTGGATCATCACACTGCTTCTACTAAATATTTGCTAGTTTAGGCACATGCATATTTTTTTTCCATTGTGGATACCAACTGCTGGGAGTTGTCGCGGCTTGGAATTTTTCAGTGTGTAAGTGTGTACCCATTTTTTTTTATTTATATTCAAATCGTCGCAAAGAAACATTATTTCCATTTTAGTTAATGGGAATTGATAATTCCAGTTGGAAGGTAACACGAGTAGCTCAGCGCAGTATATACTTACACATTTTAGCTTTCTTGAATCCACTGTAACATTTTGTAATGTGAAATATGAATCCAGAGCATCAAACATGTCCTATCCCTTACTGCTATATTGTTTCTGATTTATTTAATTTTTGAAATGCAACCGAGCTATTAACCATGTTAATTGAAATGTTTTATAACCCAAACCCCAAAAAATGCTGTTTTGCTGAAGAACATCAACTTTGATTTGATTATTTGTGTTTCTTTACTTTGAGTTTGGTATCGGATTACTTTTACACTGTGACCCTTGAACTCAGCTTGGTTATTGGATTATCATTTCTTGATTATGCTTGGACTCAAGAATGGATATTAGATTACTTTTTCTATACTATGCTTGGACTCAACATGAATGTTGAATTACCTTCTTTCTGTTACACTAGAATTCAGTATCAGTGTTGTTTTATACTGTTTGTTACCTTGACCTAAGCTTTCTGCATTTACTCTGTCATATTTTTTTTATGAATCCATAGTTCTATTATATGGTCATCATATGTCAAGCACTCAACTTGACGGACAACAATTGTCCTATTTAACATGCCTTAATGAAGATATAACCAATTTAGTAAACAAATAACTTAATGAGGTAAGTGATAGATGGACCTAACATTGAGAACAGGATAATAGTGAAATAGGGAAAAAAAATAGGTATCTGATGGTTGTAATAAGAAACAGAAGTCAAACTCCTTCCTGCTAGTAGATAGAGGAATGTAAAGGTTGGAGTTTGCAGAAAATAAAATATATTTTGATGGAATCAGCTTTGTCTTTGAAGTGAGTATTCTTGGGGCAGTGAGTGTGCTGTTAAAATAAGATGCTTCCAGCACAGGTTTTTTGATATAAGATTTGAAATTAACTTTAAATTCACTTTGAAATAACAACAATTCTCACTATGGTGAAATACAGTGAAAGTGTTTATCACTCCTTTGGTTCAAACAATTATAGTCAGAGTCCCCAAGCCCTTTTGCCTAAATTAAAAAACTCCACACTTGCACAGGAAAACATGAACAGTCGAGTGGTCCCAAAAGAATGACAACTCCACCAAATGGGCAAAAAAGAAAATAAAATACAGACAATTGAGCTTGATTTCAGAACAGACTGTGTTATTGCTCTATCTGCACATAAATTAAAATAATAATTATTAGAACTTAGCAGTAAAAGACAAACTACAGGCACCACTGAAAATGTAGTAACTAATAATAGTATAATCAAGTAATTCAAAAGATAATAGTATAACAATGGACTAGGTCGATGTAGGTGGTAGACAGAGATATATCAGGAAAAATCAGAACAGTAATACAAGCCAAGTCAATACAGGATAAACAGCAATGCAATCTAATGTTATCAATAAGGGGAAACTGTCAAAGGAGACAATGAGATTTGTGAAGTATACAGTATAGAGACATTTCAGAAGAGGCCAATTCTCTTTTAGTAGACACATGTATATTGCCAAACATCAGGTGGTACTCACAAATAGCTGCAACAGTGACTATTATAGGAAGGAAGCTCTATAAGGCAATGTTTGACACTATGACAACATTACGAGAGAAAGCCGCCTGCTAAAGAGTCTGATTCACCATAATGGAAGTGTTTCAAAATGATCGACTTCTCAATTGGCAAGAACATTTATATGCCCCTGATTATAGAGTAGATCTTGATCCTGACTCACTTTCAGAATGCAACTACAAGGTTTGCTGAGTAAGATTGAGATTATTCAAACTGTGTACAAACCAATATGGCAAGCAAATACAATTATGTACATTATTGTCCGAGAATACAAAGAGTCCTATAGTTATAGGAGCTTTGTATTTGTAAGACTAAAGTGTTCCTTTAAAATTCTACAGATTTTTGCCATCTAATCAGGTTTACTTTCACAGTAATATTGTTGCTTAAATCGTATCATAATTAGGAAGCAACATGCAGTGCTGTGCTAATAATATGTGTACAATTTAAAGCTTTATATTTTATTGCCAAGTTCTTAGACTAGCTAACTTTCCTTCACAGAGAAAATAAACAGAATTTACAGTATTTGTACACCAATATTTTTTAAATGGATATTGATATGATCTCAAAGCTCAAAGGACCTCTAAATATAATTCTGCATATATTTAACTAAAACTATTCACTAAATGGAAATCCTTCACCATGCACTGAAAATAATTTTGCTTATCAAATTTGTGTTAACTATGGATGAAGTTACATTCAATTTATATGTAAATGACTTGCAGGGAATGTTCCTTAGTTTGTTACATGTTACAGATCACAGCTCCATTTTAGATTTTGACAAGCCATGTGTGACTGCCAAGGAAATACTGTTTTCTTCCACAATGATAAGTCATCATATCTGTCAGAAGTGTTACAATATCGTGTTAAAGTTTTATCCAACTTCTAGGGCAGTGGTCTCAAACCTTTATTAGATCAAGGCATGTGTTCTACAAACCACACAATGCATGTAAATGCCTGACCTAAAAGAAGCCCCAGTATTCCACTCTGTTGTAACGTAATAAAGTAATGCACTGGTGATCCTTATCAGACATCACTGACCAAAAAAAACAAAACAAAAAAAAATGTTTTTCCCTCTTGGGAATTGTGTCAGTTCTTAAAACCATATATTCGATAAACATACCTGCTGCTGCACCAAATATATTGACATCAAGACAAATAATTATGCATCTAAATATAAATCAGGCTTAGTAAGCACTCTGGATGATTTTATAATTATTATAACCTACATATTTTTTTTTTTTTTTTGCAGTGCATAGTAGGATAACATACAGGCACGCGGTACCCCAAAGGCATTCCACTTGCATAGTTCAAAACATAGGTAACAATGGGATATATAGGAACAGTGCACAATTTTTATTTTTTAATTCAAGAGGATCAGGTTTGGAGCATGCTAGGTAAGAATATATAGAAGTCGCGAGTGTATCAATCTTAAGTATATAACTAAGACATTGTGGGCTGGGTTAGATGTCAGGCTTATGATGCTCTATGTGGAGGCATGGTTCTCAGAACACAATATAATAACTTAGGGCCCGGTGGAATCAGGCAACAGTGGGCTAGTAGGCAGCTTATGCTACATAGTTTGATCCTTCGTAGTGAAGGAGTGGAGCATTATATGCATTGAAAATGCGTTAAACATCTAGGCATTTATGTCATCAGTCTCAATGTTAGAGGCACTGAGATATTGGAATAACCAATCAAATTATACATTTCTAGTGTAATATAGTTTAACGCAACTTTCCCTCAATATGCCCCTGAAAGTCATTAACGTCACATTTGGTGTGGTTACCGCTAACATCAGTTACGGGTTATGCATGGTTTTGTAGGCTGCTTAACCAATTCCTTGCGATGGGAGGCTGCATGGGCATTCGTGCCAGAGTCCAGCAAAGGTGAGCCGGGAGCTTGTCACCTGTGGGGTGCATCCTCAGTCTGGGCCCTGTGGTCTGCTAGCTACGTTCGTTGCAGGACGGGTTGCAAAGGCGGCTGTTCGCCGGGGGCGGGGTGGGTCCTCCCTCCAGCCCCAGGCCGGTATGAAGGCCGACATCTTTGTGCCACGGGCCCGTTCTCTTCCAAGCACCGGGTCCTTCCCATAGCGGGAGTGACGGGGGGACGCGATGGTTTGTCGCCGTCTGTGGCGGCCGTCTCTCCGTCCGTGTGGGTGATGTCTTCGGGTCAAGCCCTTGGTGGCCCTCGGACCAGGTGGACCAGCAGTGAGAGGTGCAGGCTTGTCTAGGTGCTGTAGGCCCGAGGGGGTCCCTTGTTCCTTCCGGCTCTTGCCACCCCACTTTCTGTCTCGAGGTTGGTGCGATTTAGATATTAGGAGGGTTTCCAGTTTTACCCAAAACCGTTGAATGTGCTTAGTCAGCTGCTTTAGTTTGCGGTCCACGGAGCAAAGGGCTGGTGCATATTGCTCGTGTGTCTTCTCATGTGTCAAGCGCCATTATTGTTTAGGCCCTCTTCATGTTGCTGGACTCTGTTCTGGGTCTATATGCCGTTTTCATGTTGCTCGATTTAGGCGAGTGGAGACCGGGATGACTCCCACTGGTCCAAAGGGGGGGGGGGGTAGGAGAGTGTGTAGTCTCGTGGGTTACCTGGAGACAGGGAGTTCGGCCGTCCCTCCCCAGCTCTGGTGTAGTAGGCCGCAGCGGTGCTCTCCCAGTCTCCCGTGACCGATCCGCTATGCAGGGTCTCAGGATATTTTGCTGGGTCCCCTCTGTTTAAAATTATGTTGTTTGCCTTTTCAGTGGGAGCTCATGGCATGCACGTCTACTCTCCTGGATAGCTAGGCTCCGCCCCCCATAACCTACATATTTTAAGTCCTAATAGACATTAGATATATTGTTTTGGCGGAATAGATATGACCTCTTGGCAAGGAGTTCTGGGAAGGGCTGGCAAGGGGGGCAGGTGGACAACTGACCCTTCCCTCCATCCCTACTATAGAGTTGATTTTGGGCCTCACCGCACAATATTACTTATATGTTGTTTGTTTTTTATTGTATTCTAGTTTTGATAGTATTATTATAAACCTTTTATTGTAACATCTAGAAAGGGAATGGTGTTTGTTGATTTGGTAGTAAATTGGACAATTTGTTTGTAGTTGCCCATGTGAAGATACTAAAAGGAATCTTCAGCAAGGTACAAGCTGCAACCTATCCAAAGGCACAGTTGGACAGAATAGTAAGGTGTAAAGCTTGGAGGAAACACAATACATGGGATATATGATAGAAACATTTAAATACATAAAGGGACTCAACACAGTAAAGGAGGAGACTATATTTAAAAGAAGAAAAACTACCAGAACAATGGACATAGTCTTAAATTAGAGGGGAAAAGGTTTAAAAATAAAATCAGGAAGTATTACTTTACTGACAGGGTAGTGGATGCCTTGAATAGTCTTCCAGCTGAAGTGGTAGAGGTTAACACAGTGAAGGGATTTAACCATGCGTGGTATAAGCATAAGGCTACCCAAGCTATAAGATAAGGTCAGGGACTGTCAGGATCGGGACAGGGATCCAACACGCAGAGTACAAACAGTAGCCAGATACGTATACCGGACCTTAGAATGGCCGGACTAACGTAAGTAGTACAGTATAGAATGGTCAAAGACAAGCCGAGGTCGAGGGTAACAGAAGACAGGTAAGCGAGAGACAAGCCGAATCAAGGGTAACAGAGATAAGCAGAGTAAGGTAAACAAGCCGGGTCAAAACCAAAAGGGATAATAGAATACACAAGCACTGAGTGACTAGAACAAGCTAGAACCACGACAGGGCAATGAGCTAATGAAAGAAGCTCTGTTAAATACCCTGTTCAGAGCAGTAACCACGCCCCCAAGGCGTCCTGATTGGTCCTGCAGCCATTGACTGACAGGTTGTTCCGGGGGAGTGTCCTGATGACTACTTCCTGCCTAGATGCTGTAAAAGGCAGTCACTCCCTCGCGGCCGGCCTAGCATGACCGGATAGACCGCGGGGAAGGGAGCCATCAGACCGTCTGGATGGAGGAACAGCTAAGTCTCTACCTCTTTCGGAGGTAGAGACCACAGGTACCCTGACAGGGACTAATGAAAGTATTTATAAAATTGGGCAGACTAGGTGGGCCGAATGGATCTTCTCTGCCATCACATTCTATGTGTATTATTGGAAATAAGGTAACACCACCAAACTGAAATAGAAATACTAATTGTCATAAACACAGTGTAAAGCAAATACAAAGTCAGGGCCTTAACTAAAGACTGGTATAATGAAGACTGGAACAAGGGACAAGTACATAGGTGCAAACACAATACAAGGGGCAAGGCAAATTCAAGGAGCAAGCAAGAGTCTGGTACACCACAAAATGCCAAAAATTATAAATAGGCTCAAAGGTCATGCTTTGCATCATTTAATATTACTTCAGGCTAGAATGATGTGACCATGATCTTGTGATAATAATGCTGTTTTTATTGGAGACCTTACAAACAGGTTTTGACTGTCCCACATCAATCCAAGACAAATGATTCTCACTTTAAGTACCAAGATTGCAGAGCCAGAAGTACCGGGTGTGTCTATGTTGGTTACCTGGTTGTGTTTTGACGCAAGTGTGTTGTTGAAAGGCTCAATTTTGAAAGGCTAAATTTGGACACAAGATTATCTTTAAAGCAGCACTGTAAACCTCCATACCATGAAATAATAGTATATCATGAAGATAGTATCCTTATGAAATACTCATTTTGACTGTCTTGGAATTTCATTGAATTTCCAACCCAGTCAAGAGATATACAGAGACAAAGCCAGTGATGGCTGCAAGGAATTTTCTCTTTCTTTGGGGGATCCCACACATGTGCGGGAACTCTCACTGAGAACCCTCAAAAAGTCTAAGCCAGCAGCCAATATGCATAGGACTGAGTTTATTGTACTTTATTATCCCTATAACACTGCTAAGGTGTTCTATGCTGTCCCACATTTAAGCCCTAATGGCTTTGAGCCCTGGGGATACTTACCTTCTGAGCGGTCCAATTTGGGAGGACTGCTTGACAGCCCAGACTGCACCCCTTTTGATGAACCAGGCCCCTGTGGGCCATGTGATTGCTCTCACAGAGCAACCGCCTGGCCTCAATAGCTGCCCATGAGTTCTTACTTACCTTCCGAGCGGTCCAATTCGGGAGGACTGCTTGACAGCCCAGACTGCACCCCCTTTGATGAACCAGGCCCCTGTGGGCCATGTGATTGCTCTCACAGAGCAACCACCTGGCCTCAATAGCTGCTCATAGCTGTGTCTGAAGGGGGAGTAGCCCCCTTAAACTGGGAAATAAAATTAAAATAATTAAGACACACAAATATATACATAAGTATTCACATTCTGACTATATATATATATATATATATATATATATATATATATATATATACATACAGTATCTCACAAATGTGAGCACACCCCACACATTTTTGTAAATATTTTATTATATCTTTTCATGTGACAACACTGAAGAAATGACACTCTGCTACAATGTAAAGTAGTGAGTGTACAGCCTGTATAACAGTGTAAATTTGCTGTCCCCTCAAAATAACACACAGCCATTAATGTCCATTGGCACTTATGGACACTTATTTTCTTTGGTCAACCATGGTAAGGCCTGTTCTGAGTGGAACCTGTCCTGTAAAACCGCTGTATGGTCTTGCCCATTGTGCTGCAGTTCAGTTTCAAGGTCTTGGCAATCTTCTTATAGCCTAGGCCATTTTTATGTAGATCACCAATTCTTTTTTTCAGATCCTCAATGAGTTCTTTGCCGTGAGGTGCCATGTTAAACTTCCAGTGACCAGTATGGGAGAGTGTGAGAGCGATAACACCAAATTTAACACAACTGCTCCCCATTCACACCTGAGACCTTGTAACACTAACGAGTCAAATGACACCGGGGAGGGAAAATGGCTAATTGGGCCCAATTTTGACACTTCCACTTAGGGGTGTACTCACTTTTGTTGCCAACGGTTTAGACATTAATGGCTGTGTGTTGAGGTATTTTGAGGGGACAACAAATTTACACTGTTATGCAGGCTGTACACTTACTACTTTACATTTACAACATTAAACAAATATTTGCACACCAGTCAAGCCATAAGACTTGCTTTTCCCACCCAGAATACTTTGTGGTTTACTGGCTTTGCATCTTTTCCTAAGTTGTGTTTCAAAGCTGTTGTATACAGCAAACCCAGACTCATAGGAATCCATGTTTAAAATGGAATGAGGCAAAAATGTGATTTTGTTAACCTAATTTGCATATTCCCACCCAGAATCCTTTGCGGTAGTAACATCACTGCATATTTGTGATTTCTGTGGGAAAAGCAAGTCTTGTGGCTTGACTGGTGTGCAAATATTTGTTTAACATTGTATTGACTATCCACTGACTTCAGGTGGAAGACGTTTTCAATCACAATTTTTCCCCATCATAACTTTTTTGCTTTTTTAATTTGCAAGTACTGCCAAGCCTCAATAGCAAGCCAGTAACCAACCTCATGCTGATGATTTGCATTAACATTGAAACAGCTGTCCCTGAGTGGTTCAAAGTTGTGTCCAAGTTGTGTTTCAAAGCTGTTGTATACAGCAAACACAGACTCAAAGGAATCCATGTTTAAAATGGAATGAGCCAAAAATGTGATTCTTTGTTGAACTAATTTGAATATGCCCACCCAGAATCCTTTGCAGTAGTAACATGACTGCATATTTGTGATTTCTCTGGGAAAAGCAGATATTTGTCTAACATTGTATTGAATATATATATATATATATATATATATATATATATATATATATATATATATGGGAAGGTGGAGCCTGGAGTTGTGAGAGGGGGTGATCCGGCCTATATAAACATAAACTTACCTCCACACCGGGCCGATTTCAATTGGTCACTTCCGGTTTTGCCAGGAGAGGTTTTTTTCCCGAGTGATTTGCCATACCTAGCTACAGCCAAAACATGGGCCAATCAATCCTGCAGGCCACTGACAGCGTTCAACGACGCCAGCTACAAACCACGACTACACGGTCGCACACAGCTCCACTAAACTTCCGGCCACAGTCCCGAACTTCCGGGTCAGCTTCCAAGCACCTGGTAACTGTAAGTAAAAAAATCAAAAACAGGCGACGCATGTGCATGATCACTGGGGATTGTTACTTATAAATGCACGATACACATTAACCTACGTACCGATAAGCACTTCATACCCCCATACAACAGTGGTTCACATAGATGATTCCTCATATGGCTATTCTAACGGCTGTTTCAACTTTGCAATCCTCTACATAATCACACAGACACCAATATTGCCATCTACTGGCACAAATTGCTAACTACGTATAACTCCCAAACTGTTACACTAAAGCGGTAATGATTTGTAGATTATGTCACTATGGCAAACAAGGGTCCTTCTGGCAAAGTTGCTAACTACACCGAGATCCAACCAATGTCACCACAAAAGTCACAATCGTGAATTGTTTCACAGGGGAATCTAGACATTATATCTGCAACATTATATGTTTTAATTATGTATAAATCTGTCGCTACTAATTAGTTAACATGTTTTCTCGGGTCACATGGGAAAAAGCAGGTAATCAATTTGGCAGGAGATTTCAATGTTATCAATCAGTCCGAATTTTCTCATGAATACCCATGTACATTTGCATTTGTCACTTCATGTTCTTTCAGAACTCTCTCGCATACCAGTATACACAGTACGTTAATAAAATTGTGTGATTCCTAACGAGGGGGCGATAGGGGTGTATTGCAGCTACAATGCAACAACTAAGACATAATACTCATTAAGAATGGACCCAGCTCCTAAAGTTTAAAAAAAAAACGTTCATCTTGGAGGCTAATAGCAGTATAAAGGGTACTAGGTTAACCCCCAAAAAATAATTCAGTATTGTCGCTTTACGATTTAATTCCAGTTAGAACTACTATCAAACTACAATACCTACCCAGACGGTTAAGTTAGCGTATAATCAAATAAGCGATCTGTTCAACAAGCCAAATCCGTAAGTTACATTCAACATTATACCGGTTTCTGACCACAAACGTACAAGGACGACTAATACACTTCACATCATACATAACACTCTTCGTAGGCACACATAGTAAATAGTTTAACATAAGCACGCCGATATTGAACAACTTATATTTAACTTCACTTCGATCCCTCAATCTGCTAGGTCCATAAGTAATACCACCATAATCACAACCCCTTAAGAGGAGGATCTATAAACCCAGTTATGTACCACTTTTAACAAATTACAATCGGTTACACAGTATGCTACCAAACACAGTTTTGGTTTTTAACAGGTGATAAATACCACCCAATTTAGACACCTGTTAAGTCATAAGACCCCTTAAAGGATCAAAAGATTACAGGTATGCTATTTATTTCATTTTTTTTAGGTAGTTTTACGTCCCAAGGAAGCCGGATAAACCGGCAAAACGCCTAGATGTCACTAAGGGGGCGGAGACTGCAGCAACTTGGAGAACTACACTGATAACCAGCTTTTGAAGCCAAACTTCTGCTTCTATACTACTCAACAAAGCCAGAGTCTCCAGCTACCTTATTTGAACAAGCCGGTTAGTGAGTAGGGGTGTATGCCATGCCTATCTCACCACTCCCTCGTGTAAGAGTTTTTCTAGTGTACACTGTAAGCTACCTTATTTGAACAAGCCGGTTAGTGAGTAGGGGTGTATGCCATGCCTATCTCACCACTCCCTCCTGTAAGAGTTTTTCTAGTGTACACTGTAATAACCTTTTGTTATTGTAATAAATCTTTTGTACCTCATAGTTAATTGAGCTCATCTACTATATTTTCTTAGCCCTTTATTTGATTATACAGTGTGGGAATATTATTAGTACTGAAAGTTCTTTCAATCTACACTATCATGTGTTTGTTATGTATTTTTTTCTATATGTACTGAAAACAACATCTGGAAGTCATCTACTGAATACTAAGTATTATCTTTGACTCTCACATAATCTATATTTAGAGTTTATCACCTAAATAGTCACTTATTTTGACATACTGCTCCACTCCTATTTATCATTTTCTTTTTTTTTTTTATATATTATGTGTGTTTAAGGGTATCACATTTGGAGTGTGTTAGCAGTGAGACAAAATCATACCAACTGTAAGTAGCAACGTAATCATTTTATTTAAAAGAGTGCTCCAAAAACTACTATTTTATTTATGCTATTTACTTTTGTAACTTCTGTCTACGCATCGTTAACTGGCAGTTAGGGTACCAGAACAGTCCAAACTCAGGAACATAATTCGCAATTGCCACGAGACCAACACCCACCCTCACGCGGAGGTATTCTCGTCCATCGGCCCAAATCATAGCTAAAGTCTCACAACACTCTACTAAGAGGAGTAGTGCTCAAGCCCCCCTGAGGCCTACACCCCCCCATCATTTCATGGCACAGCTCAGAGCCAAATCATAGACAGCGCCTCTACCAAGCCACTTGGCAATTAGCAGGGCCACACCTTCCCACGCTTAGATAAGTTCTTGGCCACCCAGAATTAAAACAGACGCCAGTTAACATAATCTACCTAAAAACAGTATACTCATAAGTCTCATTTTAATGTCATTATAGTATGTCCCAGTTCTCAGACCAAGGAGAGAACTGCTCACTGCCCAGCACACCAGCTAGACCACCCACACTAACCGCGGCCTCTACTGCAAACTAAAACCAAGACCCTTCAAGTCCCTGTTCCTTGAGGTCAGGGACCATCCCAAAGATAGCCTTAGAACTAAGACGAAGGGGTATACCATACCCAGCCACCAGGAAGGTGGAATTATATAGACTAATGATGTCCAGTTCAGATAATCCACAAGCAGGGGCCAGTACGCAAGCCAATATAAACAACACCCTAACCGAGATACAGGCCACTATGTCTTCGATTCTGTCATCCATAAATAATTTAAATCAAAGGATGGAGAAGTTGGAATCATCAACACCAGCTACTGTAACCCCAGCAGATTTCCTTCCCACACTAACCACCGAACAAACCGTCACACAGGGTAATGTCATGGCCACACCAATCACTCAGGGTCCCACGACACATATAATCACACCTGCACACATGGTCCAAATATTAAGAAAGACATATTGGAAGGAAAGGACGTAAACCTAATGTCCCTATTGATAGCATCCCAAGACATGGTCGAAAATAAAACATACAATTACGGTGACTTGTCAGTGCTGCTAAAAGCCAAAGATCCCAGACTAAACAAAAAACTATCCATACCAGACTTTGTAATAGCATTTGGATTGTTCAAATATGCAATTTGCTTTAATTTCCCACAGTGCAGAGAGGAACTAGACCTGTACTTGCACAAATTGGTAGACCTGGGGAACAAGTATGATGGCACCACATTTTACGATTACCACAAGTCTTTTTCGGCCAATTCTGCGGCAACATTTGCACAGTTTAACATCAGGATAGACTGGAGCCACATGGACACGGAGTTGTTTTTTTGCCACTTCGCTGGGCAGGTGCCACCGGCTTGTGCAATTTGCTCTTCCAACTCTCATGCTACCAATTTGTGTTCCCACAAGCCTAGTTTATCCACCACTAGCTACACCACCCCTAGCGCAAGCACATACGAAAAAAAAGGATTTAAAGACAAACTGGGGAGACCGATAGTCTTCTTAGGTAAGACTCAGATATGCAACAACTTCAACGCAGTTTCAGTGTCTGCAGGTTGTTGCATGTCTGCTCCATCTGTTTTCGAGCCCACGCCAAGACTATGTGCCCAAACCGTCTCTCTCCCCAAAAATGACTAACGGGAGTACAGGTCGACACACTGGCTTTCTACTTACATGCTCACTCATCACAAGATCTTGTTAAGTTCCTAATCACAGGTTTCACAGAAGGGTTCCATACAGGGTTAATTGCACTACCGATAGGAACTATCGAATGTAACAAATTACTTTCAGCAGCAATAGACCCTACAATAGTAGACAAACTTTTAAGCACAGAAGTGGGAAAAGGCTTCATGATCGGGCCATTCCAAACACCACCATTCTCATGTTGACGAACCAACCCGATATATTTGCCTGTTGCGATGCCGAACAATAAAAAACGTTTAATAATAGACCTTTCGGCTCCTCATTCTATTGTAATACCAAGCCTAAACTCGCTTCCTAGGAATTTTACTTGCAGTATGCCATGGTAGACAATGGCACACAGGCCGCTTTTCCAGGAACTCATGCTGGACTAGCTATACTCATGGCTCATGGGAGAATGCTGGCACAATCAGCACTCTGAGCCAACACCAGACGTTCATAAAAATCGAGCCTTAACCATCATCATCAGGTTCATTACAGAATACAAGATCACAAACCCATTGTCATTACATACTATGGTGGTGTTTACATCCTTTTGCATCCTTTTGCCACTTGAATCTAAAACTAGCACACAATACAATAAAGCTATATTACAGGTATACAGCTCCATGTCATAAACACATACCCTAGTCACAGTACCTTCATGTCTTCAAACCCAATAAAAAAAACATCCTAAAAGGTATCCAACGACTACAAGGTCACAAACCCACGAAACAACAACCCATAAACAAATTCCGAGCATTATCCGACACATTGGATACACGACCATTCAAAATCGAAACAAAAAACACCATAAAAATCGCTACTTATGTGGACTTCTACGGGTTCTTAGGACCAAACAAATTCACAGTAGAAAAGGCCAATGATACCAACAAAATGCTAAAAATGGCTGACCTAAACAAAATAGGGGACCACTATGTCCTGACACTGCGGCAATCCAAAACAAATCAAACAGGGCCACCATGTCGACATACCCACAGGCAACAAGTGGTGCCCAGTGCAATTACTTGACCAGCTTTATTCGAACCTTAGAGGTCAAGACAAAAACGCCCCCCCCTACTAAGCTTACACTGCAACCCTCTAACAACATCCAAGTTCACAGTGTACATACGTACTCTCTTTTCAAAAATAGGGTGCGATCCATCAGCTTTCACCAGTCATAGGCGCAGCAATAGCCGCATCTAGTCAAAATATCCCAGTGCACATTATCAAAAGGTTAGGATGATGGAAGTCGTCAGCATACAACCGGTATATACCCCAACCGGAAAAAGAACTCTGAAAAGCATTCAGAGACTTAACCAAATAATGTTAAAAAAACACATATCTGCATGGGTCTAGTTAACAGTGAAATACGTGTAAAATTGCTTTGCTTACATCTTTTTGCCGTCTTTATTTACAGGCCTGCCCGAACATCGGTTTCAGCACAACACAATCGAATTTAGTAAATATCATGATTAACGCTTACTCTGCCTATTTTCCTGACCACAAATATAAATATATATATATATATATATATATATATATATACACACACAGTCAGAATGTGAATTAAAAGCATCTCACTGAGTGCTGTTAAAGTCTCAACTGTGAGCATAAAGTGCCAATGATGTTTTTCTGGCACGAGTGTGCATAGTTAAGAAATCAGGCTTATGGTGTCGCATTCTGCAAAACATTAATTTTTTGTCCGAAAACTATAAAGATGAGGTAAACACCTATATTATGCACTTAACTTGTATTGATTTTTCAGAGGGAGAACAATTGGCTGTCCCTATTCTAGTGTTTCTAATTATATTCTACATCAAACCACTGAAGAGATAGGTTAGAAAACAAACCCTCTAGATCTGCATTGACCTGCTGATAAGATAGAATTCTGATTTTTTTTTATTTTTTTTTTACCACTGGGAACTTGGTACACCTTGATACAACTCATTTTACACTCTACATCTGTAAAACACTGGTGGTTAAAGGGTTTCTTCAACAATGAAACATTGCGAACCAGACGCCTACCATCATGACAATATTCAAAAAGTAAAAGTGGTTACAGTGGTTGGAGTAACCCTTTAAATTATGAGCAGTATGGTAGAATACTGAAAAGAAGACCAAAAAAGTCTTCTGGTTCTTGAAATTTTGTAAACTTGTCTGAGGTAGGAGTGGAACACACTGATAAAAAAAAGACTGCCTCGTTGTTGTTTTTTTTTTTGAATTCTTTATTTTTGTTGTGCAGGTAGGTACAATGCATAGACATGTGCCACAACAGCGAACATTTACATAGAAACAGAAATAAGATAAACAATGGCATGTGGAACTTGCACTGTTTTTGATTATAGGCATAGTAAACGAAGCAGGTAGGTCTAATCTATAGACTAATAGTGAACTTACAGGTTATCATCAGCCTGACTTCATTAAACCTCCGAGTTGGACTTACAATATAAACAAACAAAAGAAAAGAAAAAAAAAAATTAAAAAAAATAAAAGAGAAAAATAAATAATACCAAAACAGAGCAGTAGAATGGTATCAACATTTGTGTTCCTCAACAAGGTTGTGTCATATGGATTAGTGTGTTAAGTAGTAAGTATTTGTTGTGTGACTAGTCGTTGTATTGCCCCTTGTATGTTTTGCTAGCTCGAGCGATGCTCTTCGGTGGGTGTGAGGGTAATCATGGGCTTGTCTATCTGGGTTGCCCACCAGGACGTTGGTATGTCTTCTGACTAACGTCAAGTGTGGCAGTCTGCTATCTAAAGAATAGAAAACGCTTAACTGGTAAAAAGCACTAATACTAAAAATAAGTTTTGCGCCTCTCTGGTTCAAGTCGTGTCGAGCCTGTAAGATGTGGCCATGTGCTGTGATTAGAGGCGGGGGGGTTAGCGTTGGCCTTGTAGTCTATCAGTCTGGGTGTGTGTTAGCTTCCTTGAGCTAGGTAAGTATGTTGTGAACTTTGTAAGGACAAATATCACCTCAGAGACAGGTGTCGGTTGATAAGAACAAAGTAAACATGGGTAAGGAATAAATCAAACAAACTGTGCGACGGTTTGCTGGGGTTGGCTGGTAAGAGTCCCGTTTCACCTCGGTTCAGGGGTAAGTCTTAAGTAACCGTTGCCGTGCCGGCACGAGCTGTCGCTCGTTGTGGGACAAATGGGGTGATTTTAGTGGGGTCCCATCTGCGCGTTACCGCTGGGGCCTTCTCCGGTTCAGGGGGACGCAGACCGTCTCGTGTGAGGCCGAGTGCCTCCAGTAAGGAATCCGCCTCAGACAGTTCTCGTATGGAGTAGGTGGTTTCTCCGTGCGTGACCAGGAGGATTCAGGGTGTCCGCCAGGTGTATCGGATGTTGCGGTTCCTGAGGAGGGTGGTTAGGGGCTGGAGCGTTCTCCTCCACTCCATCGTGCTCCCAGAGATGTCCGCATAAAATGTAAGTCCCATGCTCTCAAAGGAGTATTGGTTGGTGCCCTGGAGGGCCGCCATCACTGCCGCTTTGTCTTTCATGGTTTGGAAGCGGATTATCAAGTCCCTTGAGGCCTCCCTCGGCTTAGGTATGCAGAACACACCATCCAGGGTGACGGCCATGGCGTGCTTGGGAGTCAACAGCGCTGCCAGCAGGCTTCTCACCACATGAGGGAGTTCAGCCTCCGGGGTTTCCTCTGGTATTCCCCGTACTTTAAGGTTTTTGCGCCGTCTTCTGTCCTCCAGGGCGGCAAACCTTTTCTCGGTGTTAGCTTGCTGGCTCTCACCATGTTTTCCAGAGTCGCAATCTTCTGCGTCTGTGCGTCCGAGGAGGTCTCCAGCGCACCCAGCCGTCCTACTAGGCCTGTGATATCTGTGCGGAGGGAGGCCACATCGGCCTGGAGAGTCTTTTGGAGGCCTGTGAGTAGGTCTTTCAGTGCCCCCATCGTGACCGGTTGGGAGTCTGGGCTCTGTGAGGGTCGTGGGATGGGTTCCCGGTATGGTGTGACCACGGGTTCCCCATACATTGGGTCCTCATCCGAGGATTCTGTGAGTTCGTCCGGGTAGTCGGCCATCTTGGGCCTTGCCGCCTCGTGCACTTGGCGGAGCATGTCCCCGATATTCATCCCCATCCGAGGTTTGTCGGGTTTCTGCTTTTTGGTTTTCCTTCCCATGCTTGCTGAGGTCGGTAGCAGGATATTTTTGTTGTGAAATGTACGTTTTAATCGCGTTTATTGCCTCAGAATGCCGGAGCTCAAAGAAAGTACGTCTGTTCGCTTCAGGCATCAGGCCACGCCCCCTGCCTCGTTGTTTTATGGCAATACTTTACCAATCTATGAACTGACTTTTTAAACTGTCAAAATGAATTTTTAATTGACTAGCTCATTACGTTTTTACTTGCTAGTCTCCTCTGGAAATTGAAAAATACGTGATTATTCAATATAACAGGTGCTGTACGAATGGTCATTTAATGTGTACCTCAGTGGAGATGTTTCAGAAAAAGTTAACAGTATGAGGGGGGCCTTATATCTGTAATGTCTGCATCACTTAAAATTGGTGATAAAAATGTTTATTGTGCAATTCATACATTGTATGTCTCACAAATTATTTTCAATTTTTTACAACTACAGGTTCATAAAATTTAACATTATAGGCATAAACACTGCCAGTGAAAAATAAAGACCTTGCTCTGAGACTCGGGAGCAAAACAGGCATGTAAAGAATTTTGAAACAGATTCGGTTTGGCAAAATGTTACTATAAGATGCAAGACACTGTTAATTAAAGATTGATAATAAAAAAAAAATGCATGTATATTTTAACAGAGAAGTAGCTGGAAGGATATAGGATGTCAATATGTTTTATTAATAAATATTACAAATGAAAATAAGATAAATGAAACAGGAATAAATACATTTATAATCAATCAATCACTCTCTTTCTTCAATACAGCTTTATCAAAAGTAACACTCTCAACCTATCAACCTATCACTGGCCACCCAATGCAAGTTCAGTGCTAACCTTAAAAACCTTACCAAGAGTACTAATTACAGTGTCACTAGCATTGGGTGGCCAGTGATAGGCTGAGAGTGTCAACTGACCCGAATGATAATGCTCTTCTCTGCTCAGTCTAGTGGCAGAACCAGGAGTGCCCAGGTGGTGCCTGAGGAGGACCTTAAGTGTTACACCTTTCGAAAATAGTTTAACACTTTAGGGTCAGATGGCACAAAGGGATTCCATCCCTTAAAACACTTCATTGAGGGAACAGAGTTCCTTTAATGAGTGAGACAGAGGAGAAAAGGGGGAGTAGCAAATAATAGTGGGAGTAGGGCATCCAACAAATAGGAAATAAAATGGGGGCATGGAAAAATTAAAGAAGAAAGTTCATCTGCAAAACAACCGGTTGAAGCAACTTCATGTCAAGACATGTAATCTAACCTAAGCAACCAAAGAGAGGTTTGCATGTGGTTGTCACGACTACTAGTGTGGGCCAGCACGCAGAAACTATGTAAACATATACATAGACAGGAAAAGAAAAGGAAAATAAAAGGACAGACTGTAAACCGGACCTTAGAATGGCCGGACTAATACGCTAGAGACAGAGAATGGTCAAAGGGACTGCCGAGGTCAAGGAAGCCAGAAAATACACAATACCGTTTACACAAGCCAAGTCAGGGAAACCAGAATTCGTAATAACCAGGGAAAAGCCAAGATCAGGATACAAGGAAATCAGATTCATAAAGATAAAACACTCTCAGGAAACCAGGAACAGGAAACCACAACAGGGCAAGGTACTGGGGTGAGCTAGGGATTTAAATATCCCTCTCTACGGTCTGATTGGTCAGAGGGCGACCTCTGACCCCAAAACGTGCGTGCACTTTGACGTTGTGACGTCACGCGTACGTCAGTATAAACTTCGGGGCGGAGTTATGTTTAGGCGCGACCACGCGGTCAGCGCCATTTTGGTTCCGGAGGATGCGGGGAAGCGGTTGTTGGATCGCCGACGAGCAGGTAAGCTCGTGCTGTCGGCGAGGCTGTGCCGGTCGGGCACAGCCTTGCCATGCGGCGGGCCGGCAACCGCGACAGTGGTCCATATTGTGAGCCCTTTTTATAAATTTCACAGTTGTTAGTACTGAGTACTGAGCTCTTAATGCATTTCCATACATTTAAATACATTTCCATACATTGTTTAATGCCTTCACTACCAAGTGTTTGCAAAATAAAAGCATGCAAAAATTATAATTTATTTAATGAAAACCAAAAATTTTGGTTGGACAGAAAACTCTTAAAAGGGAAATTATAGTGCCTGGAAAACAAACTTGTTTTCCTGGCACTATAGCTTCCACCTCTATCAAGACCTCGCCATGGTGCAGAATAGGTTAATAAGCCCATCTGTCACTTACCTAGGTCCAGCAATGCTTGCTCAGCTCCGCCCACGTTCCTCCCCTGCCAACATCAGCTGGCGGGGAAGACCTCATGCATAGCTGCAAGTTTTCATGCATAACGTGAGTACGTCCAGCATCATTTAAGTGACCAAAAGTTGCCTTCAAGCCCGGATGTCCCTCTAGTGGCTGTCTGGTATTAATATTGATATATACTTAAAATAACTTTAAATACATATATATATACATACATACATACATACATACATACACACACACACACACACACACATATATATATATATATATATATATATATATATATATATTTATATAATTAAAAAAAATAATTGAAAAAATATAAATAACAAAAATACATTATATACCTGTTTCAATTTGTTCTAACTGTATTTTCATATTAAATACTACAAAAAAACTGGACATACCACATTTTGAATACCCTGGGTTGTCTACTTTTTCAAATGGTATGTCATGGTGGGGTTAATTTTAATTTCTGGGCTGCCATACCGTCTCAAATACAACATAGCCAATTTGGCAAATAGCAATTCACAAAAACAGAAATTGGCAAATCTTACATTTGACCCTGTAACTTTCCAAATCACCATAAAACCTGTGCTTGAGGGGTACTGTTCTACTTGTGAGACATTACTCTACACAAATATGAGTGTTTTAGAGACGTAAAATATATTATACTGATAATAGCATTGGTCAAATGGCAGTTTATGTGTGAAAAATGCAAAAAAATAAATACAAATGCTAATTTTGGCCAGGGTTTGTGACTAAGTGGCTACTAAAAAAGACTGGACATACCTCATTTTGACTACTGTGGGTTGTCTACTTTTGCAAATGGTATGCTGTAATGGAGTTAATTTTCATTCCTGGGCTGCTATACGCAGGGGCAGGCTGGGACGGGGGCAGGGAGGCAATTGCCCCCCAGGCCGCCCTAAATCATTTTAAAACCGGCCGCTGCAGGGCCGATCCTAATGCTGCAGCCGCCTGAGCGCTATGTAAAGAGCCTCAGGCAGTTGCAGCACTGCTTCTCTCCTCACCTTCCCTGTAGTGTGGCCGAGCTCCTCTCCGGTCCGTGGTACCTGGCAGAAACTCTGTGCGGTACAGGAGTTTTTGTTTCCTGTACCCGGCTGGACTGACAGGAAGTGCACACCGCGGACCGGAGAGGAGCTTCGGCCACGCTACAGGGAAGGGGAGGTGAGGGGGGGGGGGGGGGGAGTATGAGAACAGGGGGGGTGTAAGAAGAACAGGGGGGAGTAAGAAGAATTGGGATGGTAAGAAGAACAAGGGGGGGAGTTAGAAGAACAGGGGGGTTAAGAAGAACAGGGGGGTAAGAAGAACGAGGGTTAAGAAGAACGAGGGTTAAGAAGAACAGGGGGTAGTTAGAAGAACAGGTGGGTTAAGAAGAACGGATGAGTAACATAGAAACATAGAAACATAGAAACATAGAATGTGACGGCAGATAAGAACCATTCGGCCCATCTAGTCTGCCCAGTTTTCTAAATACTTTCATTAGTCCCTGGCCTTATCTTATAGTTAGGATAGCCTTATGCCTATCCCACGCATGCTTAAACTCCTTTACTGTGTTAACCTCTACCACTTCAGCTGGAAGGCTATTCCATGCATCCACTACCCTCTCAGTAAAGTAATACTTCCTGATATTATTTTTTAAACCTTTGTCCCTCTAATTTAAGACTATGTCCTCTTGTTGTGGTAGTTTTTCTTCTTTTAAATATAGTCTCCCCCTTTACTGTGTTGATTCCCTTTATGTATTTAAATGTTTCTATCATATCCCCCCTGTCTCGTCTTTCCTCCAAGCTATACATGTTAAGATCCTTTAACCTTTCCTGGTAAGTTTTATCCTGCAATCCATGAACCAGTTTAGTAGCCCTTCTTTGAACTCTCTCTAAGGTATCAATATCCTTCTGAAGATAGGGTCTCCAGTACTGTGTACAGTACTCCAAGTGAGGTCTCACCAGTGTTCTGTACAATGGCATGAGCACTTCCCTCTTTCTACTGCTAATACCTCTCCCTATACAACCAAGCATTCTGCTAGCATTTCCTGCTGCTCTATTACATTGTCTGCCTACCTTTAAGTCATCAATAAGAAGTCATCAGTAAGAAGTACGCGTGGAAGTAAAAAGAACATGGGGAGTAAGAAGAACACAGGGAGGAGGGGGGAAGTAAGAAGAACACAGAGAGGAGGGGAAGAATAAGAAGAACACGGGGGGAGAGTAAGTGTGAGGAGAACGGGGGGAACTGAGAAGAACACAGGGAGGGTGGGTGGTGAGGAGAACACAGGGAGGGGGAGGGGGGAGGTGAGGAGGACACAGGGAGGGGGAGGTAAGAAGAACATGGGGGGTGAGGAGAAGGGGAGATGAGGAGAACATGGGGGTTGAGAAGAACACAAGGAGGGGGAGGTGGGAAGAACACAGGTGGGGGAAGTGAGAAGAACACGGGTGGGGGAAGTGAGAAGAACACATGGGGAAAGTGAGGAGAACACAGATAGGGGTGAGTGAGAAGAACACATGGAAGGTTGAAGGGGGGGATGAGAAGCGCACAGGGATTGTGGGTGAGTGTGAGAAGAGACTGCTTGGGGAGGGATGGGGAGAGGAGGTCCACTAAGGGACAGAAGGGAGAGCTCTATAGGACAGGGGGCAAGACAGGGAGCTCTTTTACACTACGCGCACGCACACACACAATGCATCCCTATACATACACAGAAACACACAATGCATCCCTTACACGCAGAAAAATACACAATGCATCCATTACACACACACACACACTGCAACCCTTACACACAAAGACAATGCATCCAATGCATCCTTTGCACACATACACAGAAACACATAATGCAAACCCTTACACACATGCAAACACAAACACTGCTTTTCTTACATACACACAGAAACACAATGCATCTCTTACACACACTCAATGCACACACTTACAGACACACCCTCACAGACACATCCCTTATGCATACAAACACAGAACCACACAATACATCCCTTCTACACAAATACACACTGCTTCCACTACACACAAACACACTGCATCACCTACACAAACTGGTATCCCTATACACTACATACCATAAGCACACATATTAGATCCTCTACAATAACACATAACACATCCCCTACACACTCCACTCCCTGTGAGCGAACTCATGGGTGGGTGGAACATATAAGTGGACCTATGAGTGGGTCTTATGGGCATACTCACCGTCAGGCCCTGAGGCTCAGATCTTGAGCTGTGTAAGGGGCCCCCAAAGAATGGAGCTGCTTCCCATTCTCCCAGAACATTGAATTTTGTGACCACAGTTGCAAACAGCCTCCAGAGATCCTGTTCTACACCAGACCAGTGGAGCCAAACTGCAGCCCATCATCATCCTCATCTGGTTGTAAGTAGGCAATCTAGTATATTATAAGTGACACTAATCTATAATTTATCTCACATCACTATAGTCCCCAGAACCACTTCAGCTTAATGACTTAATGTCTATAGCCGGTCCCTGCAGGCTTTTTAATGTAAACACACACTGTGTACAGCACTGGCGTTAGTTCATATGGCAGATCATATGGGTGGGGCATTGTGATGTCACATGGGGGGCAGCAATTTTTTCTTTTGCCTAGGGCGTCAAAAATCCTTGCACCGGCTCTGATCCTGGACACATGCACCAGTCTACTGGTGACCCACAGGAGGGGAGTGCACTGATTGCACAGAACTCTCCTCCTGCCCAGACCCGTCTTTACCACAGTGCAAGTGCCCTCTGCCCCTAATTTACAGTGGCTCAAGCAGTGCCTGGAGCCCTTTGCAAAGACGGGAACAAAGAGGTTCTGCGGCAGCTGGCAAACCTGCAAGCATTACAGGCAACCACAGGTGGTGCTGTGCTGGGAGAATGTGATTACTCTTTACTTCCTCCCAGCCTACAGAGCAGCGCATGAGAGAGAGAGAGGAGGAGGCATGATTTAATCTTACAACAAATCCAGTAAGCAATATTTATATATTTGGGGGGATCAGTTCTGTTTCCACAGTTTATTGGTGTTTACTCTAATGTCTGTATTAATATTGAGGGATGTCTAAGTAGTAACATCAGTGTGTGTCAGCAGGGCCAGCCGTTGGGGTGTGCAAGCTGTGCGGTCACGCATGGTGCTATACGGTCTCAAAGGCAACATAGGCCCAGCAAACCAATCTGGCAAACATGGAAAAGGGGAAAGCCCTACATTTGACCCCTGTAAATTTGCAAAAAAACTTAAAACCTGTACATTGGGGGCACTGATGTACTCAGGAGATGCTGCTGAACACATATTGTGGTGTTCTTTGTCAGTAACACATAACAGGAACTGAAGTTTGACGAAGACTGGTGGTAGGATTAGTGTATGGAAAGTATTAACATACCACCATTTGGGGGCGTGTCCTGTCAGTGGAACTGAGCAGATGCATGTTCTGAGTGCTCTGCACCACTACAGCCTTTAAACAAGCAATTTTGGCTTTTAAACTCTCCAAAAGCGACTACAGCATACCTCCTACCATCATGTCTCAACCCAAAGGCAAGATGACATTGAAAAATGGAGACAAGTCTACTTTTTTCGCCTCCAGGGCGACCCAAGGCAAAAGCGCTACACCGTCAGAAGGCACCCAAGATGGAGCAGACAAAGTACTTGAGCAGGCCCAAAAATCCCCACTGACACCTCACTCACAAAAGAGATAATGAAAACTATGCTGGACGACATGTTGGCTAAACTGCTGGCGAACTTCGAAACCTCACTTAATGACCTCTGCAAAGACCTACAAGACCTGGGCACTAGAACCTCAACCGTGGAGGATAAACTAATGGAAATCACCGAAGCCCACAACGACTTAGCGTCATAAACAACATGAATTCCTACGAGATTAAGCTGACAGACATCGAGGATAGTTAAGGAATCCGTAGGACAGAATGAAATGCCGGCACACATCCACGGTCTTCTAAAATTACTGGTACCAGACTTACCTCAAGACCTCCTTCTGCTTGATCGTTGCCATAGAACTGCCAAACCGCAATTCCTGCCTCCTGACACTCCATGGAATGTTCTCATCCGCATGCATTACTATCATGCAAAGGAACTTGTCCTCAAATCCAACCAACACAGAAATAATTACCCGAGCCCTACAATGACCTCTCCATATATGCGGATGTCTCAACATTGAAGCGGAGGAGAGCGTTCAAGGAGATTACAGACCAACTACACTGCCACAATCTGCCCTACAGGTGGGGATAACCTGTGAAAATGCTGGTGACGTAAAGGGGAGAGACCACTGCGATCAACTCACCAGAAGAGGGCCTCAGAAACCAAGCCTCACCAAGAGGGGACCGCGTCTCACCTGACTGGAAGAAATCTAGATGCCATTAGAAGTTGTCAGCGACCCACAGACTGAACTCCGGCTCATACACACCTCCTGTTGCAAGTATAATAATGTAGTATAGACGGGCACTGCTGGCTCCCACCATAAGGGTTATATTCTGTAGTGGGCTTCCGCCTAATTGTACAGCAAGGTGAAATAGGGATTGAGAATAACCTCGGGGGGGAAATGGGGGGATGGGGAGGTGCAGTTTATGCAGTTTAGAACATGCTGAAGCACGCTATGGAGCCTGCCAAAGCTCCACCACAAGGGGATGGGAAGGGAGATGAGACCCCCGAGAGAGGTGAACCTTGGGGCCCCTACAGCCCACAGTGCGTAGGCATCCCACCCCTGAGGAATACTGGATTGGAGGATACACTAGCTATAGCAGTAGGGAAGGCAATCGCACACAAGTATAAACAAGAAACAAAAACAAAATAAATATGTATATATATATATATATATATATTTGTGTTAAGGGCTCATGATAGTACAGAAGATACAAACACTGATAAGTGTAGGATGGTATTAAAAGAGCAAGTCGGTTGTGGTGTGCCGGAACCGACGATGAGGTAGGCCTGTAAATAAATAGGGCCCACCAAGAAGAAATGTAAAGAGAAAAGGAGTTAATAATGAGGAGTGGGTGGGAGGGTGATGCAGCGCTGACCTCGAACGATATGGAGCCAGGTAAGGGGTGTCCCTTAAGTAGGGAAGAGGTGTGTCATACGCCCCTCCCACAATTACAGGCCAAAAGGCCTTAATACTTGTGTTAAGGGCTCATGATAGTACAGAAGATACAAACACTGATAAGTGTAGGATGGTATTAAAAGAGCAAGTCGGTTGTGGTGTGCCGGAACCGACGATGAGGTAGGCCTGTAAATAAAGAGGGCCCACCAAGAAGAAATGTAAAGAGAAAAGGAGTTAATAATGAGGAGTGGGTGGGAGGGTGATGCAGCGCTGACCTCGAACGATATGGAGCCAGGTAAGGGGTGTCCCTTAAGTAGGGAAGAGGTGTCATACGCCCCTCCCACAATTACAGGCCAAAAGGCCTTAATACTTGTGTTAAGGGCTCATGATAGTACAGAAGATACAAACACTGATAAGTGTAGGATGGTATTAAAAGAGCAAGTCGGTTGTGGTGTGCCGGAACCGACGATGAGGTAGGCCTGTAAATAAAGAGGGCAAAAGTAGAAAATCAAATTTATTACATACCAGCAATATACATACTTTAACCAGACATGTCTTGAAAGGCATTTCTTACTTCTTGTACCGGGTTAGGTATGTATCTAGAGTAAGCCGATGATTTCCAGCGCCTTTGTGACTTGATAACATGAACTGGAATGTTTGCACTGGATGCTGTGGAGGCCGCTCCTATGCGGAAGGAGTGGCCCGAATAGTTAGCTGATTTGAGGCCCAGCTGTGTAAGTAAAGACCTGACGTGTGTCATAAAGGTGGTGGTAGTGAGTACCGAACCTTGTAGACTGAAAGTGGTTGAGATGGTGGTTCGTTGTTATGCTGGGTATAGGAGTCCAGTAGTTTGACGGGGCTCCACCTGTTGTGAGTAGGATAGTACTTAACCTCTACTGAAAGTGCATGTTGACTGGTTTTGGAGTGAGGCAGAGTCAAGATATAATAGTCCATGTGTTTTGTTAAGTGTGAATGAAGTAGGATGTGAGTGGACTGTGTTGTGCTGATGGCGGTAAATTCTCTTGGTCTCAAGAAACCATAAACAAGGCTACGTATATGGCGGTTTTAACGATGAGGTTTGTGTTGTTGGCAAAGGGTTTAAATCTAGTGAATTGTATAAGTCTTTAAAAATATGGAAATCTATGGGTAGCCTCTGGGCCGTACGTGGGGGTTCGGATCTCTGAATACCCCTAAGGATGTTCTTAATTGGTAGGAGAACACTTGATTTGTCTGGTTGTAAAGTTAGCATGTGATGTTGGATGCCTGTCAGATATGGTTTGATTGTGTTGTATGATAGTTTGAGTTTGAGGTGGCAAAAAGAAGCAAAGCCCAACCAGGATGTCACGATGAAAGGTTGTAAGATGTTGTGTTCAGAAAGGAATCTTTAAATCAAATGAAAGCTCTATCGTAAGTTTCCCGGGTATTAGTAGACAGTGCTAATTGGGACAATGTTCTGCTATGTTGCATAATAGCATCTAGTCCATTACTAGATGGTGGAATAGTGGGGTGTTCGTGGCTGTGAGTGCGGCTGACGGGAGTATTTGACGAAAAGCCTGGAAATTAAAGCGAGACAAATTGTCAGCAGCAGTGTTACATACACCTGGAACATGAATACAAAACAAGAGAAAATTATGACATGCAGCCAGCCAAGTGAGTTTCCTCAAGAATCTCATAATAGTCAGTGATTTGGATCGGCCTTGTTTATAATGTGACAAGTTACTTGGTTGTCTGAGTAGCAACGTACAGACGAACCTGCCCATAAATGCACCCATGCCACGGCAACCGTCACGATGTGATATATCTCAAACAGAGCTGAGGTAGTGGAAAAACCCTCCAGGTCCTGAACTTCTGAAGGCCAGCTGCCCCAAAGCCATTCGTTCCTGAAAAATTGCTGCAAAACCTGTGGTAGACGCCGCGTCTGACCAAATGGTAGGTGAGGAGTCAGACAATTTTGGAAGGAACATGCTTTTACCATTCAAGGTGGTTAAAAATTTTCTCCACATAATTACGCCTGCCGTGGCTTGGGTATCCAGGGGTGACCTGTGTCCATCATGTCTAAAAGTGGGAAACATGTAAAGGAGTTGTGAGATGAAAGCCCGGCCTTGAGGTATGATGCGAATGGCAAAATTCAGTGACCCAAGCAGAGACTGTAATTCTTGCGGTTGCAAGTACCGAGTTGTATGTAGAGATTATGTTGATCAGAATGTTTTCTACCTTGGGCGTGGCAGGCTAGCTTGCATGGTGGCAAGTCTAGTATGATACCCAGGAATGTGATGAAGGTATCTGGTCCTTCAATCTTGGTGGAGGAGACTGGGACACCCACCTGTTCGAATAGACTGATGATTTCTTTTAGGCTACTGGGAGGGGAAATATTCTCCTCGACCAGTAAGAAATCATCCAGATAATGTATAACTGTAGGGCATCTGGCTATATTTAATAAAACCAGCATAGGGTTTCGGCTAATACGTCGAAAATGGCCAGACTACTTTGGAACCTAAATGTTAAACGTGAGCAAAATAGTAGTTCCCTGCCCACTTGATACCATGCAGGTGACACAGTGTAGGGTGGATAGGCAGTAACTTGAAAGCATTGTGATATCAGTCTTACTGAGCCATGCTCCGGCCCCTGCCTGCATGATAGCCGTAATGGCGTGATCTATGGTGGAATATTGCAGTGAAAATTCCTCAGAGGGTATGAGGGAGTTCAGACTAGGAGTGGCAGAGGTGTGAGGTGTTGATAGATCAATAATAAGTCTCTGTTTGTGAGAAGATTTCCCCGTGACAATACCGATGGGGTTTGTCCGCCATGTGGTGAACGGAGGGGACTGGAAGGGCCCCCATAGGAAGTCCTCTGCCACTTCCTGGCTATGAGTGTCTCCACCGCTGTAGGGTTTGTTGTGCGGATTGTAAATTAGGACATTCCAGGATTCCGGAAGGCATGTGTATGAGGCCTGTGTGAATCCTTCTGATAGACCCGAGATAATGAATTCCACCAAATGTCTAGATGGATGATGTGGCAGTAATGTCGTAAGTACAGAAATGTTTATTGATGTTAAGTATAGTTTTGGGATACATTTATTTGGACACAGATTTAGCATGTGCCCTGAAACAGATGGCTGGAGAAAGTGATTGCAACTCAACCAGTGCTGGAGGGGTCGCAGCGGCTGACCCAGCCATGGTAAGGGGTGTAGTGACCGATTCCCCAGGGGTGATACTGGCAGGCTAACTAGGCCTGAAAGGCGAAAAAATTAATCTTGTTTTGTGACAGGTGAGGCCCTGCTAGTTGCCAAGTGGCTATGAGAGGCTCTGTCTATGGTTGGCGCGAGGGGTTATTGAGGCCACCCGTCGTAGTGGCAGGAATCGTAGGCCTCTCGGTGATAGTAAAAGAAAACAGGGGGAGGGAGTGACAGGTGAGGCCCTCTCTATAATATTGCGAGGCGGCTAACTCACGTGTGGCCCGATGGCGTTTGCCTCCGAAATGTTGAGGCGGGGTGTTGGCCTCGCGGACCACTAAACGATAGGCAGAAATGCCAAGAAGGGAGGTACCTATTTGGGCCTATACCCCTAACTTGCCAGTACTCTATGGCCTAGAAGAATGAAACGTATGTGAACTACAACGTGAGCAGGCTTACGTACCTGGTAGTATGTATGAAGTTTTGAGATTCGACAGGTATGAAAACCTGGATAAACCTAAAAAGGGATAGAGTGAGAATGGATCCTGTGAGACCTGTGTAATCTGTATAGGCTGGGATTAGGGCTTCTAGCAGTATGTGTGGGAGGTGTAAAATCTATGAGTATGATAGTGACATGACTGCCCATGCTTGGTGACAAGCGTTACGCTGAGTCCGATACCTGGCAGCAGGGGATTGACCGTGTAATGTGTATATATGGAAGGTGATCAGATGATATGCATGTCACTAAACTGATCTGGGAATGCAAGGGACTTTTTAATGTGAAGTGACAATATGCAGAATCATAAATGTTGCTGTAAAGTGACGTATGAATGTATGAACCAGAACGTGTGATTCAAAAACCGAAAGTCTTGTGAGACGTATATGCCGTGTTCTTGAATACTCGTGTTATGTCGTCTGAGTGTGTCAAGAAAAGGCCTGAGTTTGTAAATGCCATGTGAAATGACAATCTATGCAGAAAATGTTGTAACGTGACGTATGAGTGGTTGAACCAATGCGTGTGATTCAACCCGAAACCCTCTGTGGAAGGTAGGACCGTGTTCTTATATACTCGTGGTATATCGTATGAGTATGATAAGAAATGGCCTGAATAGTTAGTGCCATGTAATCGTAATGTACATGGTTGTAATAACATCATATCTCCATTATACTCTTTGAAAATAGGACCGTGTCCTTGAACTCGTGGTATGTCGTACGAGCATGACAGAAAAAGGAGCAGTAATGTAGGCTAACCATAACAGTAATATACATGTAATATCTGCATTGTAAAATAAAATAACTATTATTATTATTAAAACCATATATATATAATAAGCAAACTGAAACAAAATAGACAACCTAAGATCGTGTAAAATAAGTATTTGAAAGTTTAACCGATTACTGTGCAGGAAACGTATGATTGGTTGGATCAGAACGTGTGATTCAACCCGAGTATGCATGAAAAGGAATTAAATCCTTGTGTCATGTTTAACAACAAAGAAATGAGACCTGTAACGTAGGCTGATTTAATTGTAATGAAATGGATAATTATAAAAAAAAAACTCCAGTAAGCGTGGGAGTCCAATGTCTATACAGAAATGTTAGCTGGTTACATACCCTGATGTAATAAGTGATACCTTAAAAATAGCATGAAAATGGTCTGTCTATTTAACCAAGCAACTTTTTAACCAAATGTAAATACATGAAATGATGAAATGTAACTCACGAAAAAGATCTATGTGAATACATAGCAGAATAACCGCATCTTAGTATGAAGGGAAACAGAAGTTAGCATGAATAGCTTAACCGTATGCATTTTAATGCGAACAGCAATTGTGCATAGAATATACTATGAATAAGTGCCGACCAGAAAACACAAACCGAAATGACAATCGTTTAAATGAAGCAAGGTTGGTTTTTACATGAAATGCAATAATGTCTGAGAAGCCTGTAGTACACTGAATGGCCGGTAGGGGTCAGTGTGTAGGCGAAAATGCAGTGGTTCGATGGTTTGTACATGAAATGCAATAATGTCTGAGAAGCCTGTAGTACACCGAATGACCGGTAGGGGTCAGTGTGTAGGCGAAAATGCAGTGGTTCGATGGTTTGTACATGAAATGCGATAATGTCTAAGAAGCCTGTAGTACACCCAAAGACCGGTAGGGGGTTTAAACGAATGATATGCATGAACATGCAATGGTTTTAGAACAGACTTAGACAAAATGCAGCCGTAAAGTGAGGACCTGACCCGTGCATGGTGCCGTGGGACTGATGCCTGGCATAACGGGTAGGTTGACTTACAGTTTGTGAGTCACTTGGACACCATCCACGGCGATGGATTGAAGAAAGAAGGTGGTAGGCCGGAAAAGCCTGTGGCTGGATTCCTGACACAGCTCTGCTTAAAAACCTCATGGAGTAATCAGGTAAAATGGCGTCTGGATGACCCGGAAGTGGAAGTGATGCAGCGCTGACCTCGAACGATATGGAGCCAGGTAAGGGGTGTCCCTTAAGTAGGGAAGAGGTGTGTCATACGCCCCTCCCACAATTACAGGCCAAAAGGCCTTAATACATATATATATTATATAAAAAACACGACAAATTCTGTATAATAAAAAAATATATATAATGAAAAAAATAAAAATAAATTATATATATATATATATATATATATATATATATATATATATACTAAGGTACACCATTGTTGCAGCCTGGACACATTGGGCCTGGACACAGCCCTTTGGCATTTCTTGGTGTGAAGTACATAAGATAGTAGATACTGTAGAATGCTAACCCCTGATGCTGCAGACATAGCAGAGTATAGACCTCAAGTTAAGAGACACGGTGAGCCAGCGTCCACTTTTGATTTCTATTGAGCCAAAATCGAATCTTATGTCATAGGTTTCAGGAAGAAGCCTAGCTTCTACCCCCACGGTACTGCTCTTCAGTACCCAGCCAAGTTATGGCAAACTTGTTTCAGGTTACAATGCTGTTATTGTTTTTTTTTAATTTCGGTCATGTTTTCTATACTTACCCTGGTTAACCTGACTTCATGCCTTCCTTCTCAATAATCCCTGGGGTACCAATGTGATGACCGCGGTGCCACCCTTTGGAGCGGACGGTCATCGCCTCTTGGACCCCAGCTGCCCTATAGGATGCGGGGGCAGCAGAGCAGTGACCCACTTACTAATAGGGGTAGGATACTCTGTGCCGCTGGGATGAGTGAGCCCCCCATTCAAAGCTCTTCAACAGAGTACTTAAACATTTTAGGTTTAACCCCCCATTAAAATCTGTAGACTAAATGTAAGAAGACTGAATTTACCGGTTAATAGACACTTACTAAGCAGGGAATTAAAATACCTCAAGGCAGACTTAGAATGCTTGCAAGAGACACACTACAGGACAAATAATTTCACACAACCCTCAATGTCAGACTACCCACAACAATACCACGCCACTTCCCCTACTAAATCCAAAGGCCCTTCTATTTTAATCTCCAAACATGTGGTATTCACCCTTGAATCACTGGACGTACACACTAATGGGAAGTATGTTATCCTTGGATGCATGATCAACAATATTTGATACACAATCACTAATATCTACTCACCCAACACCAATCAACGCAACTTTTTGTACATGGTTCTAAACTAACTGGCTAAACTAACAGAAGGTATTTCCATCATTTGCGGCTACGTCAATCACATATTTGATCCAAGATTGGACACGACATTGTCACAGCATAGCAATAGATTTAAAATCCTCAAGCAACAATGTATCCAAATACAAAAAACCCTCACCCTGCGCTATTATTATGATGCTTGGAGGATATCACACACAGACGAGAAATCTTATACGCACTTTTCACAGGTACACAATTCATATTCTTGTATAGATGGGTTCCTCATGCAAGGACCCATGCTCAATCAAATGGCCCACTGTGGTATAGAACACACCACATGGTCTGACCCATGGTCTGTCACATTGACATTAAAAGCCAACCTCAAGTCTGCCTTGAGGTGTTTTAATTCCCTGCTTAGTAAGTGTCTATTAACCGGTAAATTCAGTCCTCTTACATTTAGTCTACAGATTTTAATGGGGGGTTAAACCTAAAATGTTTAATTGACATTAAAAGCCAATATGACTTTAAAGGGACACTCCAGGCACCCAGGCCACTTCTGCCCATTGGAGTGTTCTGGGTGCCAACTCCCACTACCCTTAACCCTGCAACTGTAATTATTGCAGTTTTTTATAAACTGAAATAATTACATTGCAAGGTTAACTCCACCTCTAGTGGCTGTCTAGGAGACAGCCACTAGAGGGCACTTCCTTGTCCACAGCACAGAGCGTTGCTGTGTGTCCTCACGCTGTGTGAGGACCTCCAGCGTCGCTCATTTCCCCATAGGAAAGCATTTCCAATGCATTTCCAATGCTTTCCTATGGGGAGCGCTAATGGGCATTAGGTCTCCCCGGCCGGTGGGCGGGATCAGTCTCACCCACCGGCCGATGCAATTAGAGGGAGGAGCGGCGCAGAGGAAGAAGCAGTGACGTCGGACAAAGTCACTGCCTCTGGTAAGTTACTGAAGGGGTGAAAACCGGGGATTGGGGGGTGGGAGGGAGAGGGGACCTGCACAATCCGTTTTCCTGGCACTGGAGTTTCCCTTTAACCATAGACAGGAAAAAAAAATGGGATCTCCTACTTCTAGAATTCCCTACCCTCCCACTGTTTACCCTTCTTTGAACCTTGCTATTACTGCCACCCAGGGTAATAACACCAATACTTGCTCGACACAGATTTCCTTCACACATTTTATCACACTGGTACATTGAGCCCCGCCCACTATTAAAAAAGACATTCTAGAAGGTGAAGATCTGAATTTGGTATCTTTGTTAATGACCTCACAAGACCTGATAGAGAATAAAACATAGAAAATTTTAAACTTTAGCCTTTTTTTTTTTTTTTCTAAACCTTACCCTTCCACTCACTTAGCAGAATTTCTCCTCACAGGTTTCACTGAAGTTTCCATACAGATCTCATCACAATTACCACAATATGGCATACCCTAGAGCAGAGATGGGCAGCATTTGGCACTCCAGATTGTGGACTTCATCCTCCATAATGCTCTTACACCCATAATGCTGGCAAAGCATCATGGAAGGTGTAGTTCAAAACTTCTGGAATGCCGAAGGTTGCTTATGCCTGACCTAGAGTCTAAGAATCTACAATATGCCAAATATGATCCAGGCACAGTTGATAAACTCATACAAACAGAACTCAGTAATGTTTTCATGCTTGGGCCTTTTAAGCATACACCATTTACATGTTGGTGCATCAACCCCTTTGGCATTGCCACAGGGAAATACAAAAAAAAAATAAAAAAACATATGAGTATTGATTTCGCAGCTCCTCATTCCATAGCAACACCTAGCTTAAATTCCCTAATAATCCTGGAATAATTTTCTCTGCATTAGGCCACAGTAGACAATGCTGTTGAAAGGCTGGGAAAGCAGCCTAGCTTGGAATAACGGACATTTCTTTTTTTTCAATATATAATTTTTATTGATTTACAAAAAACAAAGAAATCGGTAAAAGGTAACAAACATTGAGGAAATATCCTCATTTGAAAAACAGTTGTATGTATATGTATGTTATAGAATCTACAACAAAATGATTAACATATGAGTATTATTAAGTAACAAACTACATAAACATATGTATATCTTCCGGACCAGCTTTGGTCACCTTTAAAACAAAGTATCATAGGATCAACTATAGTTACATTCATATTTTAAGCTTGACAGTCATTAGAAAACCTTCTGTTACAAGATGCATGGGTGTGTGCTGCTAAGCATGGTTTATGATAATAAAACATTCTGATAACAATTAGGTATTTGAGTAAACGGTGTTACAGAAGAGACTTTCAATTACTGAAACAATGCTTGCAATGGATATGCCCAGGGGTATAGCTCCTGTTTTGTTAGATATATAACATGTCAGGTTTCGATATCTTGCTCAGGTATGAGCCTAATAAAATTATGCTTACAGTTTAAAATCACCGTGAGCTTTTACCTTAGGGGTCGGGGAGAGGGAGTATAACTGCGAGGTGATAAATAAGATTGATAAAGCAGGAATTGAGTATAGTAGGGGAGGGGGGAGAGAATAACGGACATTTCTAATGCCTTTAAGATGCTCCACGATATACACGGTATCAAATAGAGGTTACTGTACTATTTCAACAACCATCTTACATTAGGAGCCAAGAGCAGTTCAAAACTCTTCAACATCTTTGCCAAAACATTCTGGCTCCTCTTACACATCTGTAATTGCCCAGTAGTCATACACTCAATCTCGATAATTTTTTTTAACAGTGGAGGTACCCAATACCATACTCCAGAGCATAAATAAAACTGTTCTATACTCTACAGTAGAAGTGACACTTTCAGAAGACAAAGTCATAGGTCCCACGACAAGGTTAGTATTCTTAGGCATATGCCTCAACTCTGTAGCTATACAATCCTGATTCCCAGCAGATACAATTCAGAATATTAGGGTAGCTGTAAAAAAGATCTTGCTATACTTACTTGCTATGAGCATTATAAAACAGCAACGCTCATTCATATCAAGGCTGCTCTGCCTGTTGCCAGATTTACCTAACGATGACAGCACAGTTACACTCTACATAAATGCAAGAGCAAACCTGACCAGTGGGAAGACTTCCTGTCACACACTGCTGCCCACACAGGATTTGAAGCAATATACAAAAGACAGATGGTTCAGGGCCCCATGGCCCAGAGACATTAAATTTTCTTTCTTTTAACAAAATCTCTTCTCTTTTAAAAATCAACCCTATTGTGGCTACTGCTCAGGCATGGGGATCCTTATGGTAAGGGAAATCAGTCAACAATTACTGTGACATCATAGCGGCCTGTGAAATCATTAACAAGTAATTCTCTTCTCTGACCATAATGTAACTGATCAGGAAATGGACATGGCTAGCAGCAACACATCACTTTTACCTGGTTTGTCTGCATGTCCCAGGCTGCTATAACACAGCAGCTGACACCCTGTCTCATTCTAACCTACAGGTATTTTGCCTAGTACATCCCACAGCAGCGAGACTCCATACCAAAACACCTGGACCAGCACCTCATTCTGGATTAGCCTTTCTAATGGCCCGCATAAGAACATTAACATAAGCTGCCCTATCAGAAAATACAAGATGCTTATACAAATGAGCTCTCACTATTTCCATTTGCCACCTCAACCTAAAATGTTCACACTACAAAAATGTATCTCACGGGCGTACAACATCACGTATTAAGTGTTTTTCCCAGCCAAAAACATTTTATATCATCATATCCAATAAAAAATATCCTTCAAGGTATACTTAAAGGTTTAGATTGTTTAGATTGTCCTAAATCCATCAATGGGAAACATTTGGGGCTCTGTCAAATTTGCTAGATTCTAATCCATTTGAAACACACACTAACCTAATAATTAAAACAGCTATATACATAGCATTATAGGGTGTCTTACGCTCAAATGAGTTTACCATAGAAAAGTCTACTGGTAATACCTTAAATTTACTGATCTTAATAAAACAGGGGATTATTACATACCGGTACTCAACTTGCGACAGTCCAAAATAAATCAAATGGTACCTACTACAGACATACACTTATATCCTACCGGCATCAAATAGCGCCAAGTAAAAATACTAGATCAATTTTGCCTCCCTTCTTGGGAACACACCTTTGTTAAAGGGACACTATAGTCACCTGAACAACTTTAGCTTGATGAAGCAGTTTTGGTGTATAGAACATGCCCCTGCAGCCTCACTGCTCAATCCTCTGCCATTTAGGAGTTAAATCCCTTTGTTTCTGAACCCTAGTCACACCTCCCTGCATGTGACTTGCACAGCCTTCCTTAAACACTTCCCTATTTAGGCTTTCTTTATTGCAAGTTCTGTTTAATTAAGATTTTCTTATCCCCTGCTACGTTAATAGCTTGCTAGACCCTGCAAGAGCCTCCTGTATGTGATTAAAGTTCAATTTAGAGATTGAGATACAATTATTTAAGGTAAATAACATCTGTTTGAAAGTGAAACCAGTTTTTATTTTTTCATGCAGGCTCTGCCAATCATAGCCAGGGGAGGTGTGGCTAGGGCTGCATAAACAGAAACAAAGTGATTTAACTCCTAAATGACAGTGAATTGAGCAGTGAAATTGCAGGGGAATGATCTATACACTAAAACTGCTTTATTTAGCTAAAGTAATTTAGGTGACTATAGTGTTCCTTTAATGTTACAAGGCAACCCACTACTCCATAAACTACAGAATGCACACTATAACCACTATGAGTAAAATAAATGCAATTTATTATGTACATAAATAGTACCACATAGAAATAGAACAAAAAAATAGTAAACAAAATGACAGTAGTAAGGGCAAATACAATAGCCCATGTCCAGTATTCGTCGGTGTGGTGGCTCTTGATGCACTGACTCCAGCCTCAGTCCACTCCTTGTAAAAGTCCCCAACACATTTGAATGGCCTTTTCCTGACAATCCTCTCCAGGCTGCGGTCATCCCTGCTGCTTGTGCACCTTTTTCTTCCACACTTTTTCCTTCCACATAACTTTCTATTAATGTGCTTTGATACAGCACTTTGGGAACATCCAACTTCCTTCGCAATTACCTTTTGAGGCTTTCCCTCCTTATGAGGGTGTCAATGATGGTTTTCTGCACAACTGTCAGGTCAGCAGTTTTCCCCATGATTGTGATTCCTACTGAACCAGACTGAGAGACCATTTAAAGGCTCAGAAACCCTTTGCAGGTGTTATGGCTTACTAAGTTGATTAGAGTGGGACACTGTGAGACAAGAACATTGCACCTTTTCACAATATTCTCATTTACTGAGATTGTGGATTTGGGGTTTTCATGAGTTGTAAACCATAATCATCGCACTTATGACAAATCACTTGAACTATCTTGCTTTGCATCTAATGCTTCTATCTCATATATTAGTTTCCCCTTTTACGTTACTGAAATAAATTAAACTTTTGCATGATATTCTAATTTTTCGAGTATTACCTGTATATCTGTTAAATGCAGCTGATTTCCATTGTCTTAGTCTTTTAATTATGTGTACCATGACGTTTTTACTAGATGCTGCTATAGCTGCACCATGTGAGTGGGTTGCCTTGTTTACAAATAAGAAGCACATGGAGAGACAAAACACATCAAAAAGCTAGGTGCAAACCATATAAACACTCCTTCAAGTGTTCAAAGTATCCAAACATCCATAAACTACAGAATGCACACTATAACCACTATGAGTAAAAAAAATGCAATTTATTATGTACATAAATAGTACCACATAGAAATAATACAAAAATGAGTAAACAAAATGACAGTAGCAAGGGTAAATACAATAGCAAATAGTACAATACTAACAAAGCTCCACACAGCCCTAGGACAAAAACACGAGCCACCAAACCCCAAACGTACCGGAAACCAACCGCTGCCTTTATCAAGGGTAACTGTATCCCATTCCCAATGTGTCTGTTTATAAATCCCTCCTTGCAGCGGATGGCCATCAGCATAAAGTTGTCACCACCTCCGGAAGTGACATCATCACTTCAAGTGCTGGCACAATGCTTAAATAACAAAACAAGTGCTGGAGTATACCAAATAATCCATAGGGCAATAAATTCTACTGGCAGAGAAACCATTCCCAACCTCATAATAATAAATGCATAAGAGATCCATAGTAAATCACCATACCAAAATAAAGCGTCCATAGCCGCCATATTACTTATTGGCATGTGGATGCATCCGCCAGACTGTCCCACAGGTACGATGTCCACCCCCAAACGTGATCACATATCACACGAGCGTCTGCAACAAATGCAGCGCGTGCGCAAGAAGATCCAAACCAAATACCAACGCGCATGCGTTCAAAGCAAGTGCGCTCGTGCGCACAATGCTCACTTCCTCGCACACGCGCGCAGTACTGTAATGTGCCAAAGCCTGGCATGCGCATGCGCAGAGTAACAAACAGCCGAACCAGCCGTCGCTACAAAAAGGCACTACACCAGTGGGGAAACTAAACCACTACGAAAAAAATGAATAAAGCAGCCACTATGTAATAATAACTAGTAACCACCCACACTATGAATCCTAGCACAACTAAATTAAATATAACACCTCATGCAAGTATACTAAGCCAATAGCATGCATATATATATGCTCAAGATGACTGACACCCATCATCTATTACCCTATAAAAATAAATAAATGCACCCTGCAAATAAAAAGTGATGTGCATCCCTAAATAAAACCATGTTCCACATATAAACTAAACACAAAAGAAAACACCAAGTGATGTATAAAGAAATCAATTTATTAAAGACCACGTGTGATAGATAAATCACTGACAATGCCACCCATGTAAACTGATAAAACATTCAGTGGTACTTCATATAATACCTACTAATCATAAGGCCGAAACATTGGGGGTTTGGTGGCTTGTGTTTCTGTCCTAGGGCTGTGTGGAGCTTTGTTGGTATTGTACTATTTACTATTGTATTTGCCCTTGCTACTGTTATTTTGTTTACTCATTTTTGTATTATTTCTATGTGGTACTATTTATGTACATAATAAATTGCATTTTTTACTCATAGTGGTTATAGTGTGCATTCTGTAGTTTATGGATGTTTGGATACTTTGAAGACTTGAGGGAGTGTTTATATGGTTTGCACCTAGATTTTTGATGTGTTTTGTCTCTCCATGTGCTTCTTTTTTGTAAACAAGGCAACCCTATAGCAGCATCTAGTAAAAACGTTACGGTACACATAATTAAAAGACTAGGACAATGGAAATCAGCTGCATTTAACAGATATACAGGTGATACTCGAAAAATTAGAATATCATGCAAAAGTTTTATTTATTTCAGTAACGTAAAAGGGGAAACTAATATATGAGATAGACGCATTACATGCAAAGCAAGATAGTTCAAGCCGTGATTTGTCATAAGTGCAATGATTATGGCTTACAGCTCATGAAAACCCCCAAATCCACAATCTCAGTAAATTAGAATATTGTGAAAAGGTGCAATATTCTAGGCTCACAGTGTCCCACTCTAATCAACTTAGTAAGCCATAATACCTGCAAAGGGTTTCTGAGCCTTTAAATGGTCTCTCGGTCTGGTTCAGTAGGAATCACAATCATGGGGAAAACTGCTGACCTGACAGTTGTGCAGAAAACCATCATTGACACCCTCCATAAGGAGGGAAAGCCTCAAAAGGTAATTGGGAAGGCAGTTGGATGTTCCCAAAGTGCTGTATCAAAGCACATTAATAGAAAGTTATGTGGAAGGAAAAAGTGTGGAAGAAAAAGGTGCACAAGCAGCAGGGATGACCGCAGCCTGGAGAGGATTGTCAGGAAAAGGACATTCAAATGTGTTGGGGACTTTTACAAGGAGTGGACTGAGGCTTGAGTCAGTGCATCAAGAGCCACCACACACAGACGGATCCTAGATATGGGCTTCAGATGTCGTATTCCTATTGTCAAGCCGCTCCTGAACAACAAACAACCTCAGAAGTGTCTTACCTGGGCCAAAGAAAAACAGACCTGGTCTGTTGCTCAGTGGTCCAAAGTCCTCTTTTCTGATGAGAGAAACTTTTGCATCTCATTTGGAAACCAAGGACCCAGAGTCTGGAGGAAGAATGGAGAGACACACACTGCAAGATGCTTGAAGTCCAGTGTGAAGTTTCCACATTCTGTGTTGATTTTGGGAGCCATGTCATCTGCTGGTGTTGGTCCACTGTGCTTCATTATGTCCAGGGTCAATGCAGCCGTCTCCATTTTGGAGCACTTCATGCTTCCTTCCACAGACGAGCTTAATGGGAATGCTGACTTCATTTTCCAGCAGGACTTGACACCTGCCCACACTGCCAAAAGCACCAAAGCCTGGTTCAATGACCGTGAGATTACTGTGCTTGATTGACCAGCAAACTCACCTGACCTGAACCCCATAGAGAATCTATGGGGCATTGCCAAGAGAAATATGAGAGACATGAGACCGAACAATGCAGAAGAGCTGAAGGCCGCTATTGAAGCATCCTGGTCTTCCATAACACCTCAGCAGTGCCACAGACTGATAGCTTCCATGCCACGCCGCATTGAGGCAGTAATTGCTGCAAAAGGGGCCCAAACCAAGTACTGCTTATACTTTGCAGAGGTCCAATATTGTTCTATGTACACTCCTTGTTTTATTGATTGCATGCAATATTCCAATTTACTGAGATTGTGGATTTGGGGTTTTCATGAGCTGTAAGCCATAATTATCGCACTTACGACAAATCACGGCTTGAACTAACTTGCTTTGCATGTAATGCGTCTATCTCATATATTAGTTTCTCCTTTTACGTTGCATTACTGAAATAAATGAACTTTTGCACGATATTCTAATATTTAGAGTATCTCCTGTATCCCTCAACCAGAGAGGGACCTAAGACAAGCATTTAAGGAATTGAATATGTAATGTTATATGTATTAAAGTGTTGCACTGTTAAATCTTTTTGCCCTCTGTATTTGCAGGCATACCCGAATGTCGGTTTCAGCACACCACAATCGACTTTCATCCCATACAACTAACACTCCTTCTCTGCTTCCCTGACCACAAATATATATTCAAAAAAGCATGAAAAAAAAACTAAAAAAAAAACTTGCACTCAAGCCATATTAAAATAATTTTGCTGGGTGCTAGACAAATGACCTTTCAATATACACATCCAAAAGATTATCTGTACTCACAGACTTCAAACAGATGTTTCTCTTTATTTCTCCATAGTAAAGTTAAAACTGCATAGTCGACATTTCAGTTCTGGTTCAGAAATTTCCTTTAATTTTTGTCCTGTGGAAAGTTCTGAATCGGCACTGAAACGTTGACTATGCTGTTTTAACTTTACTATGGAGAAAAAGAGGGAGAAATATATCGGAGGTCTGTGAGTGCAGATAATGTTTTGGATGTCATGTATACAGGGATGTCATATATACAGTTGAATCAATGAAATCATTAACAGATTATATGGGTACACGTACACACTGACACACAACAAAGTGGCAATTACATTTCAGGCATTTAAATAGTGTGGAAGTTGGAAAGAATAATGAAGACAGATACAATAATAATTTTTATTTCTGTTCTGAATTTAATTGATTCAACTATATATATATATATATATATATATATATATATATATATATATATATATATATATACTTTTTGGGCCACCTTGTATATACGTACCACACATATATATGGAATATATATACGCACATACACACACACACTTCACATTTGCTCAGTTATATTTATAGATGCAAAAGAAGATTAACAGATCTCACAAATGAAAACATTCTATTTAAAATGTACATGAGACTGTAGCAGATCAAAATTCAATTAATGACATTCTGTTAATGCACAAATTGGTCTGTCTGTCTCCAGATTGTAGACTATTGCCACGGCTCTGCCTACAGCAAATCTCTACATTGCAGTAACTATCTGAAACAGGCAAATGTGAAATTTTCCCATTTGGTCACTGCAAGTAAACCCTGATTGATTTTTTTTTCTATGCATTTGTTGAATGCAATTTGGCCAGAAAACTGTTTTTATTATCATTTTAGGGATGACTTGGCATGACTCACTCATACCTCTTCCCAGTGATGTGTAATGCAGTCATGCGTACTGCATAAATATGAAATTTCCATTCTGCCTGAGTTGTAGTGTCTATGGAAAAAGCTTTTCCTGAACTTTCACATACATATTGATAAACACTTTCAATAAATAACATTTGAGCCGTTTATCTAATCGACATTTCTCTGCGTTTTTCTTTTTTTATAAAATGCCACAAATTACTAACTTACAGAAATAGCCAACTTAAAATAAAAACAACTTTCCATTACTTTAATAAGCTTTCTAAAAATGTAAATGCATGTGTATAAAATAATAAAAAATAAATATAAAAAAATAAAAATAAAACATTTATATATTTAGTTATTATTATTATTATTTTTCTTATTATTTATTGTCTACTCTACACATTCTGATGCCATGTGTCACTCTGGCCACTCTGGCCACTCTGACAAACACTGCTCTACTACTTATACTATGAAACAGGAGAATGTATTCATGGTTTATTTATTCCCAAGACAGTTTTATACTTTTTTTGTTGATATCTTAGTATTTGACTCCATTTATTGTATATTTTTTTCTTATCTTTGATACCCATGACCTTGATGTGCTCTCTTGTTTTATTGATCTTTTTAGGCTAATTTACTTGTTCTATGTGCCCTACATTAAAGTTAATCTGTCATGACCTCTCTCCCTTAAAAGCAACTAAACAGGACAGCCAGAAGAAAAAAGAAAATAGTGTAGGTTAATAGTGCATATATGTGCAATAAAGTACCCAGTGCTAAAGTGATGAATCTAGGGCCGGCGCAACCTGTAAGGCCGACTAGGCAGCCACCTAGGGCGCTACTTGGGAAGGGGCGCCACCAGGAGCACCGGCCCCCCTCATGCTGCAGCCACCAGAGCGCTCTGTAGAGAGCCTCAGGCGGCTGCAGCTTTGCCCGGGCTGGTGCGTCCATGAGGGCACATCGCCCGGGCGCAGCCAGAGGAGAGGGGCTGACAGGAGGGAAACGCTCAGCGCTCAGCGCTCCCTCCTGTCACTCCCTCACTGTAGCGTGGCCGAGCCCTGTATGGTCCACGGGTACAGGGAGCATCTGTCTCCTGTACCCGACCGGACTAACAGGAAGTGCACACCGAGTGTGCACTTCCTTTTAGTCCGGCCGGGTACAGGAAACAAAAGCTCCCTGTACCTGCAGATCATACAGGGCTCGGCCACGCTACAATAGAGGTAGGGGAGGGTGGGGGGCATAAATGGAAAGGGGGGCATAAATGGAAAGGGAGGGGGGGACTAAATGGAAAGGGAGGGGGGGTGTAAATGGAAAGGGAGGGGGGAGTAATAAATTGACAGGGAGGGAGGGGGAATAAATGGACAGGGTGGGTAATAAATGGACGGGGGGGTAATAAATGGACAGGGAGGGGGGATAAATTGACAGGCAGGGTGGGGGGATAAATTGACAGGGAGGGTGGGGGGAATAAATTGAAAGGGGGGAATAAATTGAAAGGGAGGGGAAAGAAATTGACAGGGTGGGGGGGAAGAAATTGACAGGGAGGGGAATTGACAGGGTTGGGAGGGGAGAAGAGAGTGACAACGGGAGAGACGAGAGTGACAAGGGAGGGGGGAGAAGAGAGTGACAAGGGAGGGGGGAGAAGAGAGTGACAAGGGGGAGAGAAGAGAAGGACAAGGGAGGGAGAGGGGAAGAAGAGAGTGACAAGGGAGGGGGTAGAGATTGACATCCATCACACACACACAATGCACCCCTTACACACAAAGACAATGCACCCCTTGCACACAGAAAAACACAATGCATGACACACACATACACACACACACACACACACACACAAGCAATGCAACCCTTACACACACTCAATGCACCCCTTACAGACGCACACACTGCATCCCGTACATACACAGAAACACACCTTGCAACCCTTACACATACAAATACAGATTCACACAATGCATTCCTTACACACATCAGGACATCCCCTACTCCACCTCCTGTGAACAAACTCATGGTGGAACATGAAGGTGGGCCCTGGACCCAGACCTTGAGCTGTGTAAAGGGCGTTAAAAAAATGGAGCTGCTTCCCGTTCTCCCAGAACATTGATTTTTGTGACCAAAGTTACAAACAGCCTCCAGAGAACCTGTTCTACACCAGACCAGTGGAGCCAGACTGCAGCTAGAGCCCATCATCATCCTCATCTGGTTGTAAGTAGGCAATCTAGTATATTATTCGTGGCACTAATCTCTAATTTACCTCACATTAAAGAAACACTATAGTCCCCAGAACCACTTCAGCTTAATGTAGTGGTTCTGGTGTCTATAGCCTGTCCCTGCAGGCCTTTTAATGTAAACACGGCGGCACTGCAGCACTTGCTTTAGTTAACATGGCAGATCATATGCCTCTGCAGCCTCACTGCTCAATCATCTACAATTTAGGAGTTAAATCCCTTTGTTTATGAACCTTAGTCACACCTCCCTGCATGTGACTTGCACAGCCTTCCATAAACACTTCCTGTAAAGAGAGCCCTATTTAGGCTTTCTTTATTTCAAGTTCTGTTTAGTTAAGATTTTCTTATCCCCTGCTATGTTAATAGCTTGCTAGACCCTGCAAGAGCCTCCTGTATGTGATTAAAGTTCAATGTAGAGATTGAGATACAATTATTTAAGGTAAATAACATCTGTTTGAAAGTGAAACCAGTTTTTTTTTTCATGCAGGCTCTGTCAATCATAGCAAGGGGAGGTGTGGCTAGGGCTGCATAAACAGAAACAAAGTGATTTAACTCCTAAATGGCAGTGAATTGAGCAGTGAAATTGCAGGGGAATGATCTCTACACTAAAACTGCTTTATTTAGCTAAAGTAATTTAGGTGACTATAGTGTTCCTTTAATCTTATTTTTGAGATAATAGCGCTACTGTAAAGTCCCCTCTTGATAGGTGGCCTAATTATATGCAATTTAGGGAATCAGGGCCGGTGCAAGGATTTCTGTCTACACAGGCGAAGACACATTTTGCTGCCCCCAAAATGTATCTTCACCTGTCTGTCTAATATTCCCACTTTTGCCCTTCTTACCCATTTTTTTGCCCCTTTTGTGCATTTTACTACCTTTTTCTCTTGTTTTCCCTTTTTGTATATTGTATCCCCTGTCTGGCATTCTTTTTTATGTGTTTTGTGTCTTCTTCCCACTTTTCTTTACCCCCTTGCATCACACACTCACTCGCTCATACACATACACATGCACACACTGACTGTTACACACATACTGCTTACACACACACACACACACACACACACACACACTGCTTATACACACACACAGTCTCTTACACACTTGCACTGCTTATACACACTCACTGGCTCTAACAGACACACACACACACACACTGACCATTACACACATACTGCTTACACACACACACACACACACACACACACTGCGTATACACACACACAGTCTCTTACACACTTGCACTGCTTATACACACTCACTGGCTCTAACAGACACACACACACACACTGACCATTACACACAGACTGCTTACACACACACACACACACACTGCATATACACACTCACTGGCTCTAACAGACACACACAAACAGTCTCTTACACATACTGCTAATGCACACTCACTGGCTGTAACACACAGTCTCTCTTACACACGCACAGCTTATAGACACACATACTAACTCTTATACACACAGACACACACACTAACTCTTACACAGACACACACACTGGCTCTAACACACACAAACACACACTAACTCTTACATGCACACACTGGCTCTAAAATACACACACTGGCTCTAACACACACAGACACATACTAACTCTTACACAGACACACACACTGGCTCTAACACACACACACACACTAATTCTTACACAGACACACACACTGGCTCTAACACACACACACTAACTCTTACACAGACACACACACTGGCTCTAACACACACACACACTCTAACTCTTACACACACACACTAACTCTTACACACACACACTTACTGTTTCTTATAGTTGCGTATAGGTCCCGCTGCACTGTTGTAGCTTCCCTCCTCTCTTCACAGCAGTTGGCCGCCGGGATATGATGTCACATATCCCAGCAGCCTGTAGCTTAGGAAGATATTCGCCGCGGTCGCTCCTCATTGTTCCGCCCCCTTTCCTCAGTGGCTGCACGTTTCCTGGGCAGATTGCTGCAGAAATTGACCGGCGGGAGCGCAGTTCTCTGTGCTCCCGCCGGTCACTCGGACATTTTTGCGCCCCTCGGGTCCGTGCGCCCTAAGGCGGCCGCTTGTGCCGCCTTATGGTAGCGCCGGCCCTGTATATAATCCATTATATATATTCACATATGGTAACTTCTGCCAGATACAATACCCTTCATGTGCCATGCATATTTTGGCATATCGTTTGCAAAAGTAGACAATTCAGGGTATTCAAAATAGAGAATGTCCAGTCTTTTTTAGCAGCCACTTAGTCACAATCTCTGGCCAAAGTTAGTGTTCATGTTTTATTTGTTTTGCATTTTTCACACAAAAACTGCAATTTCACTGATGATATCATCATCATTACAAGTTTTACTGTTTTAAAACACTCATTATTTGTGTAAATCAGTGCCTTCCATGAACAGATTTTATGCTGTTTTGAAAAGTTACATGGTCGTAGAATTTATACATACAAGTTGAGTCAAAGCTGGTAAACCTACATCCTGGGAACAGTCAAAAAGAGAAAAGAGCCTGAATACCTCTTGCACCTGGGATGTTTTCAGGGAGGCAACTTACCTAGCGTAGTCTGGGCTGTGATGTCACTGCCAGAAGCACATGGCTTAAGAAAACCATACAATGTATTAATCCTGCACACTGCACCTAGTTATACATCTAAAGCATTAACCTTATTATGATTTATTTATGGTATAAATCATTATTTAAATCACTACAGTTAGGGAATTAGAATAGCATATAAACTTCAATATCAAACTAGCAGATGGGGGAAGGGGGATCATTGTTTTTATGGATGGACAATATTATTTAAAAGGGTTAACAATATTTTAGAGGATCAGGGGACTGATACAGTAATGGACAAATAACCTGCAGTGGCAGAAGACTAGGGATCCTAAACAAACATCAGTGTGTGTATTTACATATAATGTACACGTGAATTCCTGTTTTCTACTTCTTGCCAAGGATCCACATAAGCCCTAAAAAAAAAACAAAAAAACTGCCTGATTATTTCTGGAATAGACTCATTTTCATCATGAGTCTCATAATACATAGATGTGCTATTGTACATTTTGTACAGAAATGTCTGTCCCACCTTAAGTGGACTGCAAATATTAGATTAAATAGAATGGTAGGAGAATGAAAGATGTCTCTCTATATTCAATAACTCATCATGACAAAGGTATTGTGGTGGAATCTCGGTGAAAATAAATTTAGTAGGCCGAGATTACCACGTGGCATGTGTACGTGCATATACTGGTGTATCGGTCGGTTGGTTGCACGTGGCAAAGATACAATCAGTAGTGTACGGAGCATGTGCTAGAATACAGGATGTAGTATTCCCCTCCTCCATTGTGCTGGGCAAGCCATGTGGTCAAACAGGAAGTTAGTTCTTGTTCGATTGATTGGGTAAGAGTATGTGTGGGTGGAGCTTATTATGGGAGGAGTTACATGCCTATATAAGGAGCCTACACTATTGTCCGGGGCTCAGAACTTGTTGTATTTTGGTGACACTAGTCCCTCTGAGTCCCGTTCGGTAAATCGAATAAAGAATCTCTTCCTTCCTGAAGAAACCTGTGTCCATCTCTCTGTGCTTGGCTTCCGTCAGTTTCTCCGGTATCATTTGGTGCATTGGCCGGGAAGCTCATCGTTCAACGGTAGCTGAGAAGCAGAGGCGTGAGACGGTCTATCTTTGCCCACGTTCTCTATGGCTGCACCCCTGAACTTCTGCGTGGACCTCCCTTCGTCTCGGCGCCACTGGTCTGTTGTCCAGGAGATCATCGGCCTCTACGTAGTAAGTGCTGGGGTGTCCCCGTCGATGAGTGTGAACTCAGGTTCAGGAACGAGGAGGTAAGACGACTGCTGTTTTAGATGGCGGACCCACTAGGGGTATTGGATACCAATTGTGCGGTAGGCCCATAAGGGGTTATTTGGAATCTGCCCCCTCCAGTGGAGGGAAGGAGCGAAGGCGCACCGCTCAATTAAACGCCCTGTAGTCAGCCCGTTTAATTTTGGTTTGGAGTCAGGCGGGGTTCTGGTGTAAATAGCCCTAGCCGGACACCGGTGTCTTGTCTAGACTAGCGTTCTAGGGTGTATATTTCGTTCGCTAGGTCGGAGGGACCGGGAGACTAAGCGGCGCCTGTGTAAATTCGGTTCGCTAGATCTCAACCTATCTTGGCTAAGTGGGAAGGCGTGTAAATTTGGAACCCACTAGACTATTGATAGAGTATATAGACTAAGAGGGTACTGTTGTAAATTCCGCCCTCTAGTTCACTATATGTGGGGCTTGGGCAGTGTGGCTAACCAAAACGTATGTAGATAGTTTTAGGTACTGGCCAATAGATTAGTTGGGAATTGTAAATGTGCTAAAGATTGTTGTAGTGGCGTGTATATCTTGCTAGATAGCGTGAGCTCTGCCGTCTAGCGAGAGTGTGAATAGTGTGTAACTGTATTATAGCGCACGGTACCATAACCATGTATAAATACTGACACTGTAAATAAGTACTAATAATTGTCGTCTATGTTGTATGTTTAACACCATAACCACTACTAATTGAACTGTGACTTTAAATTGTACTCTAACCAATGCTAACCGTACTATAACTACTGTTTGTAAAGACGATGTTACTGGGGTATGTTATAGACGGGTAATTCAGATATAGGGAATTATAGCATGGGTGACCGTATAGTTTCGCCAAAGGGCACAGTATTAGTTATTTAGTGTGACTGTTGGAAGTGTGTTTGTTTAGTTTCTGTTGGAGACGACGCTTCATTGTTGGTATGGGTGCGTCAGATTCAACGGTGATGGATCCCTTAGGATGTATGTTGAAGAAATTTAAAAAGGGTTACACTGTATATGATTTTGGGGTAAAGATGTCTCCAACACGCCTGACTACTTTATGTAGAAGGGAATGGCCCACTTTGGTTGCTGCATGGCCACCACGTGGCAGTTTGGACCCTAATCTGGTACAGCGTGTACACGTGGCTGTATCAGGTAGGCCTGAACTTTACGGCCAGTTTCCATATATTGACTGTTGACTCGCCAAAATGGATCCGGGTATGCCACGAGGAACAATGTCGCCTCATGGTGGCCAGAACTCGCCTATCCACTAAGGCCGTAATTACGCCCATTTTGGACACGCCTCCTGAGTCCGAGATTCCCATGCCGCCCCCTTACTCCTCCTCCACCGGAAGAGGAAGAGGAGGTGCTGTTGGTAACGCTACTCCCCTTGCCCCGTTGTCCCCACCTACCCCCTCCTCTAGCCCTCTTGTTTTAAACCCTCCCCTTTCAGTACCTACCTCTGTTAACTCCACCTACCCAGATTTTGCGCCATTTCTAGTTCCTGGTCAGGCTCCTCCTAGCCCGGCCCGGAATATTTTACTTGCTGACCTCCCCCTCAGTAAAGCGTCCCCATCCCCTTGTCTTACTACCCCTCGACCGGAACCCCTAACTGACGTTCCTAAACGAAGCCCCATACTAACCCGACAATTGACCGGTACCCTCCAACCCCGACATTATCAAATGCCTCTTCGACTGACACCTGGCCCGACACACATTAACGGTGACAGCCAGATACAATACGCTGATCCAGTATTTGTTTATGTTCCCTTCACAACTACTGATCTATTTAATTGGAAGACCCATAACTCCTCATACACCGAAAAGCCTCAAGCCATGACGGATTTGTTTACCTCCATAGTCCAGACACATAATCCCACTTGACCTGATTGCCAGCAACTGCTTATGACATTGTTTAATAACGAGGAAAGGACAAGGATAAACCAAGTGGCAATTAAAGTGCCGGAAGAAGTGGCCCGTACACAGCAACCCGGCAGCATGGGCCGCAGCACATTATCCAAACACTGATCCGGAATGGAATATCAATGGCGCAGATATGGCCCATTTAAAAGCATACAGGGACGCTATTATTGCTGGCATGAAAGCCGGAGGGAAGAAGGCGATTAATATGTCTAAGACGGCTGAGGTATTACAGAAATGTGATGAATCACCCAGTGTCTTTTATGACCGATTATTGGAGGCATACCGTTTGTATACCCCCTTTAATCCAGAGGCTCCTGAGAATTCCCGGATGGTTAACTCTGCCTTTGTCAGCCAAGCCTACGGAGATATAAAGCGCAAGCTACAAAAGTTAGAAGGGTTTGTAGGGATGTCCATAACCCAACTAATGGAGGTAGCAATCAAGGTATACATGAATAGGGAAACCGAGACAAAGAAGGAGGAAGAGCGTAAGATGCGTAGAAAAGCAGATATGCTAGCAGTAGCTATCGCAGGCGTAGATAGAAGGGAAAAGGAAGTGTATAGGGGAACGGATAAAGGCGAGAGTAAATGGAATAGGGAACCCTTGAGTAGGAATCAATGCGCGTACTGTAGGGAAGAAGGGCATTGGAGAAGTGAGTGTCCACAAAGGGAACGGTATGAGAGAGACAGACCTAGGGCAGGATATAGTAATTATAGAGGCAGAGCGAGAGGTAGAGGAGGTCCTGGAGGGAATAGTGGTAACAATAGAGGAAGTGTTAGTGGAGATAGGTACTACCCAGCAGCGCAGAGACCCCACGATAGAGAAGATAGGGACTTTGTGGGGTTGGCTGACACAGTCATGGAGGACTATTGATACCGACCGGGCTCCATCCCCCTTGGCCGAGCGGAGCCTATGGTCGATGTAGCAATAGGGGGAAAAAGGAGTGCTTTCATGATTGATACTGGTGCTGAACATTCGGTGGTGACTGACCTAGTTGCTCCTCCATCTGGAAGAACTATCACCGTAATAGGAGCAACTGGAAGGAGTGCTGCTAAACCGGTTATTAAAAGCCGACTCTGTACATTGGGAGGCCACGTAGTGAAACATCAATTCCTTTATATGCCTGAATGTCCAGTCCAACTGCTAGGACGTGATTTGTTGTCAAAATTACAAGCACAGATAACGTTTCTACCTAATGGAACAACATCTTTAAAGTTCAATGGACCTTCAGGTATAATGACAATATCTGTACCAAAGGAAAAAGAGTGGCGACTTTATACAGTGTTGACTAGCCAAAACCCTAAGAGTGATGAATCCTTGTTCAATATACCAGGAGTGTGGGCAGAGAACAACCCACCAGGACTTGCTCACAATATTCCACCAATTCGAATTGAACTGAAACTTGGGGTTTATCCAGTGAGGTTAAGACAATATCATATCCCACAAAAGGCCAAGAAGAACATACAATCTTATTTGGATAAGTTCATAAGGTATGGTATCCTAAAATTCTGTACTTCCCCCTGGAACACCCCATTGTTGCCTGTTCCAAAGCCCAGTACAGATGAGTATCGCCCTGTGCAGGACTTGAGAGCTGTCAATGATGCGGTCGTAAGTATACACCCAGTTGTGCCCAATCCATATAACCTGCTTGCTTTAATTCCGGGCGGGGCTACCTATTTTACTGTCCTAGATCTCAAAGATGCCTTCTTTTGCCTTCGAATTGCTGCGGAAAGCCAGTGTATCTTCGCATTCCAATGGGAAAATTCCGTAACGGGCTCGAAACGCCAGATGACTTGGACAAGACTGCCCCAAGGGTTTAAAAAGTCACGTACTTACTGGATTTCAAGTCCATCCCAGGAGAGTGTGTACTATTGCAATACGTGGATGATTTGTTGATAGCGGCAGTTACTAGAGAAATATGTCAGCAAGCAACACATGATTTACTACACATTCTCTGGAAGGCAGGATACAAGGTGTCCAGGAAGAAAGCTCAGTTGTGTCAGCCGACTGTCAAGTATCTGGGATTCCATATCTCTGAAGGTCAAAGAATAATGGGGCCAGAGAGAAAAGAAGCTGTATGCCAAATACCAATACCCAAGAATAGAAGACAAGGGCGGGAATTCTTGGGGGCAGCAGGCTTCTGTAGGATATGGATTCCCAGTTATGCGATATTGGCGAAACCTCTTTATGAGGCTATAAAAGGTACAGAGCACGATCCCTTCCTATGGACCCCTGAACAGCAAAAGGCATTTGAAGATGTGAAGAAGGCTTTGATGAGTGCCCCAGCATTAGGTCTACCTGATCACACACGCCCATTCTACTTATATGTACACGAGCAAAGAAGAATGGCTGTGGGAGTATTGACACTGTACTTGGGATCATGGCAACGACCTGTTGCATATATGTCCAAACAACTGGATGCAGTGGCCAGTGGTCTTCCACCTTGTCTAAGAGCCGTAGCTGCCGCCGCCCTGCTGGTAGCCGAAGCTGATAAACTCACTCTGGGTCAGGAACTCTATGTGCGAGTCCCGCACGCAGTACAAACGTTGCTAGACTATAAAGGCAATCATTGGTTTAGTAACAGCCGCATGACTAAGTATCAAGCTATGTTATGTGAAAACCCAAGAGTGCATCTAGAGACTGTTAACACCTTAAATCCAGCTACCCTTTTGCCACAACCTACTGAGAGTCAACATGATTGCCTGCAGGTGATGGATGAAGTATTCTCAAGTAGACCAGACCTTCGTGACTTTCCCATTCAGAACCCTGATGTCCAGTACTATACGGACGGCAGTAGTTATGTAAAAGAAGGGATTCGCTATGCAGGATATGCAGTAACAACCATAGACAAGGTGATAGAAGCTCGGCCATTGTCAAAAGGAACATCAGCACAGAAGGCAGAACTAATTGCACACGAGCGTTACAATTGGCAGAAGGTTTAAGGTTAAGGTTTAAGGTTTAAGAGTGAACATCTACACGGACTCCAAGTATGCGTTTTTAACCACTCATGCCCACGGAGCTTTGTATAAAGAAAGAGGATTATTGAACTCAGAGGGTAAAGAAATCAAGTACGCAGCTGAGATATTACAACTACTGGAAGCCGTGTGGGAACCGAAAAAAGTTGGTATTATACATTGTCGGGCGCATCTGAAAGGTGATGGTGATGTAACCAAAGGAAATCGGATGGCAGATAATGCAGCTAAGCGTGCCGCTGAATCAGGAAGACAGGAGTATGTGGAACATATAGCAGCTCTTATACCGACTCCACTGTCTCAATGGACTCCAGTTTATACAGCTCAAGAAGAAGAGTGGTTAAAGACTGAAGCTGGGAAGTACCTGGAGAATAATTGGTATCAGTTAGAAGATGGAAGAATAGTCATTCCAGCAACACTAGCTGTAGAAATTGTCCAGAACTATCATAACGGGACACATTCTGGAAGAGATAGTATGGAAGAATCTCTCAGAAAACATTTCTATATACCAAGATTGTCCAACTTGACTCAAGCCATTGTACGAAGATGTGTGATATGTGCCAAGAATAACGCAAGGCAAGGACCAGTGAAACCACCAGGAGTCCAGTATATGGGGGGACTCCCTATGTCCGATCTTCAAATAGACTATACGGTAATGCCTAAATCCGGTGGACATCGCTACCTACTAGTAGTTGTGTGTACCTACGCAGGTTGGGTAGAAGCATGTCCTACTCGTACAGAGAAAGCAGGAGAAGTTGTACGATTCCTGTTGCGAGAAATAATACCCCGATATGGACTACCATGTTCTATAGGATCGGATAATGGTCCAGCCTTTGTTCACCAGTGTCTACAACAACTGACTCATATGCTTGGTATTAAGTGGAAGCTTCATACGGCATATAGACCTCAGAGTTCTGGTAAAGTAGAAAGGATGAACAGAACTATTAAGAACCAATTGGCAAAGATGTGTCAAGAGACTCAGCTTAAGTGGAATGTTCTTTTACCCATAGCTCTGTTGCGTATTTGTAGTACACCTACCAGAAGGATGGGTCTCTCACCTTTTGAAATCATGTATGGGCGTCCACCTCCTGTACTTGGTAACTTAAGGGGGGATTTGAGTCAGTTGGGAGAAGGAATTACTCGGCAGCAGGTTGTAGAGTTGGGTAAAACTATGGAGGAGGTACAGAAATGGGTACAAGATAGATTACCTGTGAATATTTATCCCCTGTTCATAGTTATCATCCAGGAGATCAAGTATGGATAAAAGAGTGGAACAGTGTACCGTTAGGGCCTAAGTGGAGGGGTCCTTATGTTGTTCTTTTGTCTACCCCTACAGCTATAAAGGTGGCTGAAGTGACTCCGTGGATTCATCACTCCAGGGTTAAACCAGCAGCAGTAGATTCTTGGCAAGCTACACCAGATCCAGAGAATCCCTGCAAGATCCGGTTAAAGCGCACGACTCAGTCGGAGTGACGAGGAGATATCGGGATTTCAAGTGTGTTTAAAGAGATCAGCAAGTAAGTGTTTTGACGGCCATAATAAAGCCTGACCACTTACCCACGTGACATAGCCAGGGTGTCTTGAAGGGACCTCTGTGAAGGGAAGAGAGGACCTGCAGAACTCCATTCCTTGCAGCCCTTACACCTGGAAGCTGAGGTGCCATCGCACGGACGAAGAATGAGGATGAAGACGTCAAAAGAAATGCTATTGATAATGTATATATTTGTGATTTTAATTATTCAGGAAGGTAGAGGTACCGACACACCTGGCTGTGAGGTTTGCATTAAGACTACTAAAACAGGTAAACATATTTCCCAGACCCTTATTTGGCACTCACAATATGAGTGTAAAGGATATGTATCTAGGTGTAGATACTTAGGTATAGATTATAGTGTATGCCATTTAGGAGTAGGAGAACCTAAGTGCTTCAATCCAGAGTATCAACCCCCTACAATTTGGTTGACCCTCCGGAATGGAGACCCACAGGGGACCCTAATAAATAAAACAGTATTAGAAACCATACATTCTTCGGGTGTTCTGCTATTTGATGCATGTAAAGCGATATCAAGTGGTAGAAAACCGTGGAATGTATGCGGGGATCTTAAATGGGAAAGAACGTACGGGTCCAATGATAAGTATATTTGTCCCAGTAGTAAAAACAAGTATGTAAATCCAAAATGCCCAGATAGGGATTATAATTATTGTCCATATTGGTCTTGTGTGGGGTGGGCAACTTGGGGACAGACAGTAGATAGGGATATGATTGGAGGAGGTACAGAAATGGGTACAAGATAGATTGGTTGCCTACCAAACCATATTGTAAGTCCATGGAGCGTAACCCAGTCCATATACTTATTAATAATCCCGAACAATTTATAGATAGGTTCGGAAACTTATTTGGGTTCCAGATGTATGGGACGGGTTTGGATCCTGGTACAATATTATTTATAGGGATAGAGACCGATACCATAGCATCCCAAACTCATCAGGTTTTCCATTCTTTTTATGAAGAGATGAGTGTAGAAAATAATAATGCCCCCATAATGCTAAAAACCTGTTTATTGATCTAGCTGAGAGTATTGCTGGTAGTCTTTATGTGACCAACTGCTATGTGTGTGGAGGTACTAACATGGGAGACCAATGGCCCTGGGAAGCAAAGGAGGTAATGTATTCTGGCTCTGAGACAATTGAACAAATAATATCTTCTCAAGCCGATTATCAAATGAGTGTTAGAGGTAAATCTGAGTGGCGATTAAAGACCTCCATTATAGGTTATGTTTGCATAGCAAGGAAAGGAATAATGTTTAATACATCTGTAGGAGAATTGACTTGTCTAGGGCAAAAAGCTTATGATGATAATACAAAGAATACAACCTGGTGGTCGGCTTCAAATGTCTCAGAACCACCTTACCCGTTTGCAAGTTATACCAATTTAAAGGACGTGTGGTTTGATCTATCTATCACATCTATTTGGAAAGCCCCGGCAAATTTGTACTGGATCTGTGGTAAGAAAGCCTATTCGGAGTTACCACAGGACTGGGAAGGGGCATGTGTGTTAGGTATGCTCAAACCATCCTTCTTCTTGTTGCCTATTGAAACAGGAGAGACTTTGGGAGTTAAAGTATATGATGTGAAGAAAAGGGGGCCCCTAGAGATAGGTACCTGGGAAGATAATGAATGGCCTCCCCAGCGTATTATAGATTATTATGGGCCAGCTACATGGGCAGAGGATGGTACTTTTGGATATAGAACCCCAATATATATGCTCAACCGTATTATAAGGTTACAGGCAGTGGTTGAGATAATTACCAATGAGACATCGCAAGCGCTCAATCTCCTAGCGAAGCATAATACTAGGATGAGGACAGCCGTTTACCAAAATAGATTAGCTTTGGATTACCTATTGGCAGTAGAGGGAGGTGTATGTGGGAAGTTTAACTTAAGCAATTGCTGTCTTCAAATAGATGATGAAGGGCAAGCAATAGCTGAGCTTACTAGCCATATGGTTAAACTAGCGCATGTGCCTACTCAGGTATGGAAAGGGTATAATCCAAGTAGTTGGTTTGGTAATTGGTATGAGCAGTTTGGAGGACTTAAGGCATTGGTAGGGGGAGTCATGCTAATCTTAATGCTGTGTCTTCTCCTACCATGTCTTGTTCCTTTGGTAGTTAGGTCTGTGCAGGGCATTATAGAAAATATAGCAGAGAGAAAGGCTGCTGCACAGATAATGGCCATATATAGATATGAGGCTCTAAATCAGGGAGAACTAGTACAGGAAGAGGAATGTTGAGGGATTCATGTCTTTAGGGAATCGCAAAGTCTGGTCTGGTTCATGGCAACCTGAGGTATATGCAAACTACGGTTAAGTGATGCCTCTGGAATTGTGAAAATATCAGAAGCATCAAAGGGGGGAATGTGGTGGAATCTCTGTGAAAATAAATTTAGTAGGCCGAGATTACCACGTGGCATGTGTACGTGCATATACTGGTGTATCGGTCGGTTGGTTGCACTTGGCAAAGATACAATCAGTAGTGTACGGAGCATGTGCGAGAATACAGGATGTAGTATTCCCCTCCTCCATTGTGCTGGGCAAGCCATGTGGTCAAACAGGAAGTTAGTTCTTGTTCGATTGATTGGGTAAGAGTATGTGTGGGTGGAGCTTATTATGGGAGGAGTTACATGCCTATATAAGGAGCCTACACTATTGTCCGGGGCTCAGAACTTGTTGTATTTTGGTGACACTAGTCCCTCTGAGTCCCGTTCGGTGAATCGAATAAAGAATCTCTTCCTTCCTGAAGAAACCTGTGTCCATCTCTCTGTGCTTGGCTTCCGTCAGTTTCTCCGGTATCAGTATAGTGCACTGTTTACTTACCCCTTCCGGTACTTTAACAGAAACCCAGATAAATTATATTTTATAAGGCATAAGGTTAATATTGTATAATAACTTTTGGGGTTTAATTGGTCATTTTATATCCAAGATGTGCAGTATGGTGTTGGGCAGTAGCTTTACCCCCATTTATGCTAATCTTTATCAAGCATGTTTGATAAAAGATCTATAGCAGAGCCAAAGCGTCACTTTATTTGAAGTCTATACATTATATGAATATGAATGGCTGCACCCTCTGCTCCTAGTTTGATATGTGCAATCTCTGATGGATTAAAATAGTTTTAGTGTACCAGTTTCCTTAAACAATAAAAACAAAAAAAAAAAACAATAGAATCATAAATCAGCAAAAGGAAAAAACAAGGTCAAGATAAAGTCATTGAAAAAAGAAAGATCAGACAACATTACAGAGCAGAGTAAATGAAGACATCATAAGGCAGAGCCACAAATAATGACCAGGGACAGTCAGGAAAGAGTTTTACGGGCTCTAACGAGCTTTGTACATAAGAATGTATGAAGATGAGGAAACATGCTTTAGACCATGCCTGTCCAACCTGCAGCCCCCCAGATGTTGCTGAACTACAACTCCCATGATTCTTTCAATTAAACAGATAGCCAGGGAATCATGTGAGTTGTAGTTCAGCAACATCTGGGGGGGCACAGGTTGGACAGCCCTGCTTTAGACTTAATGGCCATCAGCGAAACACCGTCCTGGAAATACTAGAGCCAGTAGTTCCAGAGGAAATGGCACACGGATTATGCCTGAGTCATGCCCAAACCTTACGTTTTAGTCCAAACATAGATAAGATGTCTAGGACATGGCATTAGACTAAGATGTTTTCATGTGCAATGACCAAGCCAAGGCTATGTCAGACTTACAATTTCCCAATATGACCTACCGTAATTGAAAATCTAGGGTATAAATATGTGTACTTGTTAATATTAGGAAAACAGAGGAGAGAATTTTGGCTGCAGATATGCTGCACCATTTTATCAAGACTGAGAGCTTGATTTGTTCAAGAGAGTGTGTTATTCTATTTTACTGATATTGCAAGCATATACTTTAAAGGTACACTATAGTCAACAGAACAACTATGGTTTAATGTAGTTGTTCTGGTGAGTATAAAAGCTCCCTCTAGGTATTTTCATGTAAACACTGCCTTTTCAGAGAAATTATTCCTATTTTAGAGAAAATGCAGTGTTTATGTTGCCCCAAGGTACACCACCAAGTGGCCACTCCTCAGATGGCCACTGGAGGCCCTTCCTGGCTCAGGGTTGTACAATAAGCAGCCCTGCTGTTCAGCGTCCCCACACTCTGCATGGAGACGCTGAGTTTTCCTCATAGAGATGCATTGATTCAATGCATCTTTATGAGGAGGTGCTGATTGGCCAAAACTGTGTTTGATCCAGCCCCTTGCTGATTTTAGCCAATCCAATGCTTTCAAGAAGGGGAAAGCAATGGATTGGTTAAAAATCAGCAGTTTTGATGATGTCACCAAGGAGGCGGTGCCAGCTCCAGCCATGCAGAGATGAAAATAATGTGAGTTTTAACCCATTCTGAGGGGACTAAGGGGTGGAGGGGCAAGCCACCTAAATGGTGGGTTTTCACTATAGGGTCAGGAATACATGTTTGTGTTCCTGACCCTATAGTGATCCTTTAATCTTATAAACTCTGCTATAAATAATTATAATGGATTATTAAGTTATCATATGTCTATATAGTGCTTCCAAAACAATGCCTATCTTTATTTTATTCTCAGGTAGTACACATTTTAAATAGAACTCTTATGAACTATAAAATCTTATGGCTGAGATATCTGTATGGTTAGCCCTTCTAAATTCTATACTTTAAGACGTTATAGTGGTAAATAGAGGAATACAGCATCAACAGCTTGATGGAAAATATCCAACTAATCTCTGGCAGCATATATATAAGCTGGTGTTATACTGAGATTAAAGGACCACTCTAGTGCCAGGAAAACATACTCGTTTTCCTGGCACTAGAGTGCCCTGAGGGTGCCCCCAAGGGGAAAAGGGGTAAAACTTACCTTTTTCCAGCGCTGGGCGGGGAGCTCTCCTCCTACTCTCCGCCTCCTCTCCGCCCCGTCGGCTGAATGCGCATGCGCGGCAAGAGCTGCGCGCGCATTCAGCCGGTCGCATAGGAAAGCATTTACAATGCTTTCCTATGGACACTTGCGTGCTTTCACTGTGATTTTCACAGTGAGAATCACGCAAGCGCCTCTAGCGGCTGTCAGTGAGACAGCCACTAGAGAATTAGGGGGAAGGCTTAACCAATTTATAAACATAGCAGTTTCTCTGAAACTGCTATGTTTATAAAAAAAATGGGTTAACCCTAGCTGGACCTGGCACCCAGACCACTTCATTAAGCTGAAGTGGTCTGGGTGCCTAGAGTGGCCCTTTAAGGTCCTGTAGTGTACTGTATCAATCAACATTAATAAATGCATAGTTTGATGTCAAGCACTATGCAGTCCGGGATTAGAAAACATGATCTTACCATTAAAATAATACACACATGCAGGAAAATATAATATATGTATATTGCATATGGAGAAGGAAAACATATTTTAACAGACACAGACTGTGACACAGACTAGTGGGATTGTTGATGAACTTGAGCCTGAAGCCAGAACGAGTGGAGGAAAATGGGAATGGGGTAAAATCTGTTGAAATAAGCATTGTCCACCATTATAGCTAGATATCAAATATAAAGTCTAGTGTCCCAAAGGCTTCCAAAATATGCTCATGGAAATCAAAGACGATGACCTCATTCCTGTTTTGATTTTAATTGTACACTTGGTACACTTGCCTCTGTTGCAGGTTTAATGTGTAAGCCAAAGCAGATCAGGTAGAGATTGCTAGACAATAGAATATAACGGTAAGTCTCTAATAGGTTGTAATAAGTCACTATCTCAATGTTTATTCTTAATCAAACCAGCTTTCATAAACAAATCAAATATCTCTTCAAAACACAAGGTTGGTTTGAAAATATGTTGCCGGCAATATATCATCGAAAATGAAAATTAAAAAAAAAGACAAAAATATAATGAGGTATAAAAAATTCTCTGTCTGTCTTTTTTCTAGAATAAGGAAGAAAACAAACAATGAAAAATACTAGAAATGTCCCAACCTCTTTCCATTACCGACATTTCATTTGTCACAGATTATTAAACAACACAAAGAATGCATTATAGCTAAGCAAAAATAAATGACACTATGCCTCTATCTTGCTGCTGGAACATGCAATTTGGTTCAGGAAAATGTTTGTCTGTATTTCTAAAATGAAAACATGTTCAGACTGCTAAGATTAAAAAGTAATTATAAACACTTTGTCAGTACTAATATTTGCAGTTAATTTGATTTTCAGAACATTAAATATTAAATCTGAGTACAATTATAACACGTTATGTGACCGACTGTGAATGTGTCCTTTTTACATTATCTTTTCTTTCTTTAAAAGCATATTAAATGAGTTTTAATGTTTTGTAAAGCAGATGAAAGGCATGTACTGCAAAGATAAAGAACCTTGAATATGATTATTTGGAATTAATACAGATTGTTTTATGGCTGCGCTGAGCGTTCTATTGTGGCATTATACATTTCTAAGGATAAAAAGACGTCTAACTCCAATTAATTAGTATGAATTGAAAGCATCAATTAGAAAATTACTAGTTGCAGTTAATGTGTAAAAGTGATATGAGACCAGAGTCAGAAAAGCTTCAATTTATTCTTGGTGAAATGTACACCACATAAATAAAATACAAAGTATAACACAAAACAATAGTTTCTACTTTTTAAAAAATATAGATATAGATATAAAACAATATAATATACCTAATATTTAAAGTCAGATAATGTTTTAGAATCCTGTAGAAGCTCATTGGTGATATCATTAGAGCAATTATTCCTGCAAAGAATGATTAATAATGTACTGATCAGCTCCGAGCAGTACGTGTGCCTTAATATTAGGTAACCCTGGCTATATAAGTTTGTTTTTAGTAATATTACATTTTTTGATAAATGCATGTCTACTCATTTTGGGGTATCTTCTGCTGTCCTACTTTTCATGGTACATTGGGATAACTACCTAAAGCACAAAGAGGATTTGGATCAGCCCCCCAGAATTCTAAGGGGAGGCACCCCAATGCGACATATCCATCAACTCTCTAGTGAGTGAATTATTATTTGCGCATATATCAGCACTCTACTGTATTATACCATATCAGTGTTTTTTTCTGTAGGTCTACAGCTTATGCAATTGTCCAATTTAGCAACCCATACATCGGGAAACACTCTTGATCTCGCCTTCACCAATCTCTGTACCACCTCTAATATTCATTTTCCTCTATCTGACCACCATCTGCTGACTTTTGACATCGGAATACCTAAGACCCAATTGACACCACCGTCTGAACATCAATTTCACAGAAATCTCCAATGTCTTGACCTAGAGCATTTCTCCACTAATCTCCAAACTCTCCTTTTATCTATCTCAAACCTCACCTGTCCTAGCTCTGCAACCTCCTTCTACAATTCTACCCTCTCGTCTCAACTAGACAGCATGGCTCCTCCTACATTTAAATGCAGCAAGCACCCCCAACAACAACCTTGGCACACCAAGCTGACTCGATACCTCCAAAAATGCTCCAGAACTGCTGAATGCTGTTGGAGAAAGTCTCACTGTGCATCTGACTTTCTCCACTATAAATTTATGCTGAGCTCATACAGCTTGGCTCTTTCCTCTGCAAAAGTAAATTACTCCAATACCCGCATAACCACACACTCCTGCAAACCCAAATAACTATTTCACACATTTAACGCTCTTCTTTGCCCTATTATTCCTCCTCCACCTACTAACTTGACCGCCTCAGACTTTGCAACTCACTTCACTGACAAGATCTCTACAATCAGGGAAGAGATCACTCATCTTTCTTCTTCCCCTTACAATACTTCCCCTAACCTCACTCCCTCTGCTGTTCTATGTTCATTTTTCACCCACTACAGCGGAAGAGGTGTATGGTTAGCCCTTCTAAATTCTAGACTTTAAGACTTTATAGTGGTATCTGCTTAAGTTCTCCTGCACCACCACCTGTTCCCTACATCCAATTCCCTTGCATCTCATCCGTACTCTGTCTTCTTCTCTTTCTATACCTCTCACTAAAATTCTCAGTCTCTATCTCTCCTCTGGCATATTTCCATCGCCCTTTAAACATGTAACTTAAATCCCAATTCTAAAGAAGCCCAACCTTGACCCTAACTCCCCATCCAACTACCGTCCTATCTTGCTACTGCTTTTGCATCCAAGATCCTTGAAAGAGTTGTGTATGCGAGATTGATAGACTTCCTTGAGTCCAACTCTCTGCTAGACATGCTTCAGTCTGGTTTCCACGCTAAGCACTCTGTGGAAACGGCACTGACCAAAGTATCCAATGATCTACTCCCTGCAAAATCTCATGGTCACTACTCTATCTTTATTCTCCTTGACCTTTCTGTGGCTTTTGACACTGTTGATCATCAACAGCTTCTTCTCATCCTCCACAATATCGGTCTACAAGATATTGCTCTCTCTTGGTGCTCCTTCTACCTCTCCCAGCGCTCTTTCAGTGTTTCTTTCTCTGGCTCTGCTTCTTCTCCCCAACTCCTCTCTGTTGGTGTCCCCCAAGGTTCATTTCTTGGTCCCCTACTGTTCTCCATCAATACTACCTCCCTTGGTAAACGCATTAGCTCATTTGGCTTCCAATATCATTTCTATGCGGATGACAAACAAATCTATCTGTCCTCTCCTGATCTCTCCCCGTCCCTCTTGACTAGTGTCTCTGACTGCTTCTCTGCTGTTTCTAACTGGATGGCTGCACACTTACTTAAACTCAACTTGACCAAAACTGAAATTCTGGTCTTTCCTCCCTCAAGTGTTGCTATTTCTGTGTCTGTCTCCCTCCAAGTCAACAGTGCTACCATCAGCTCCACCATGCAGGCTCGCTGCCTAGGTGTTCTCTTTGACTCTGACCTCTCCTTCACACCTCATGTTCAGTCTATCGCCAAATCCTGCTGCTTCCATCTCAAAAACATTGTGCGCATCCAACCCTACTTAACACCAGATGTGACTATGGTGCTGGTCCATTCCACTGTCCTTTCTCGTCTTGACTACTGTAATCCGCTTCTCAGTGGTCTTACATGCTCCCAACTTGTGCCATTACAGTCCATAATGAATGCGGCGTTGAGGCTCATCTTACTGTACGCCCGCACCTCCCACGCCTCACCCTTTTGTCAGTCCCTACATTGGCTTCCTATAAGATATAGGGCTCAATTTAAAATTATGGTTCTTGCTTTCAAATCTCTACATAATGCTGGGAGCAGCATTATGTAGAGATTTGAAAGCAAGAACCATAATTTTAAATTGAGCCCTATCTATCCTCCCTAATACACAAGTATGTTCTGTCTAAGCCCTTGAACTTTGCGGAAGACTTACGTCGATCTTCTGTCTGTACTCCCACTTCTGATGCTCGTCTTCAAGACTTCTCGAGGGCTGCACCGTTCCTGTGGAACTCACTTCTCTATCCCGTTAGATGCTCACCCAGTCTCCACTCCTTCAAAAAATCATTAAAAACCCACATAAAAGCGTATCAATTAAACTGTTAATAGCTCCCGACTGATTCCTCTTCTTGTAACTGTCATTAGTCTAATACTATCCTTACCTTTTTGTCACTTTACCCCACTCCCTGTAGCATGTAAGTTTATTGAGCAGGGTCCTCAACTCCTCTGTTCCTGTGTGTCCAACTTGTCTGGTTACAACTACGTGTTTGTTCATCCACCCACTGTAAAGCGCTGCAGAATTTGTTGTCGTAATATAAATAATAACATAATAATTTCATATATTGGTTTGCTATATATGGCTTTGTCTGCCTGCATGTTGTGGGAGTTACACTAGTGAATGGAACCTGCAGCATTTTTAAAGACGGTACCTGATATAGTTTCTGCCGGGATTGTCACTCCCACTCATCTCAGACTCTTACAGTAAAGTCCTTCCCTCAAAACGGACACTACCCTAACACAATATACTACATATCAACCTCTACATTTCCCTATAGCACTACACATTAATTAGCTTAACACACTTTATCCTTAAAAATATATAATTTCACTACTCACTAACCCCTGCGCTACACTAACACTAAACATCTCTTGGCAATATCCAAACACTAACCATTAAATCCTACACACCTCAGCTGCAATAACCATAGCCCAAAAATATAATAGTTACATAGTTATACAACATAGATATATAACATTGAAACACACATAAAAAGGAAAAATATGAGAAAAAAACAAGAGGGACTCCAGATGTAGGAAAACCTACTCTGTTACTCAAAAATTGGTTTAGGAGGTAATATGAGCTTAACCCAGAGTGAACAATTTGATGAATGAAGATTTAATTAGGGAAGGACCCTAACTAAAAAGGAGAGATCCTAACCTTAAATCCCCTTAGTTAAGTAAATAAACAGGAGTATCAAGAACGGATGAACAGAAAAAAATATCATATACATAAGAAATTAATACTTAGGATCTGTACACCAGTAGAGACACTCGTTTGCCCCTGACAAAGGTGCATATTGGTTTGCACCAAAACACGTGCAGGGTCTTTTGCTTGGAGTGGTTGTAGGGCACTTAATACCTCACACATTGGGATGTCCGTTTTATACATAGATATGCTGCACTTTCACTCATTTTTTTAATATTCTAACTCTCTTTACTCTGACTACACTACCTATCTAGTTAGTTTACCAGGGAGTGAGGCTTTCTACCTTACCATACTGTCTTACTACCTAGACATTCACTATTTTATATCTGTCCTTTTTAATACTTAATCATTGGACACTAGTTTCTCTACTTATAAATATAGTGATTTTGTCATCTTTTCACTTGTTTTAATTAAGGTATTTATCAGCAGTTTATTGCTCTGGAACACTACCTGTATTGATATATACCTACTATTTAATCAGCCTTAGAATTGAGTGGTATCTAGTGCTATAAATAAATAAAGCGAGCATACTGTTTTAATCACTTTACTGGATTACTTTATAGTTTTATTAACCTAGAAGCTAGTGGTGTAGCCATTCAAAGCTAGTTATTTTCACTTGCACTTGAGATATTTGTGGTTGTGTACATTTATATGGTGCTTTTCGAGTAATATTTGACGTTATCTAACTCTAGATACTTATTTAATATCCAGGTTACATTTGCCCACTAGTTTGTTTATTTTGTATCAAGAACGGCACAGAAGTAAAGAGGTAGGATCTATAGTCACAGGTGGGGGGATATGATTTAAGGGGAGCATCACTTAAATTAATCTCAATAAAAGGGCACAATCATCCTCTATCCTATCAACCTAAACTCACCACCCAGCCTGCTGCTTCAAGGCAGCCCCAAGCTTAGTTTTAGATATCTCGATCCCTATCATGAATAGAAGGATTCCTCGCAGACTGCATTCCTCATTCAAAAAAAGTGAAAATAACAACAAATAGAGTGCATCGGCACAGATGCTCGACGCACATTTCGGCATTACAGCATGACTTCGTCAAAATGTGTTTCCCTAGTGCACCTCGTTTTAAAGGAGACTGGGTCCCTCCTCTCTCTCAGATTTCACCATTCATAGCCCCATTATGTCACCAGGGGAAGGATGAAGTCCGTAAGAAGGTGCATCCATTATATCAACATTACGCCCATACGTACTCAGTAACATTTAGAGGGCTAGATGGAGGATGGCCCCAGGAACGGGCCACCCTCAGTATAGCTCTTTATCTCAGATATTTGCTATGTCTCCACCGACAGCACAATCCAGGGCAGGGCGAAGCCTCCTTCTGTGTCTCGCCCATCCCTACTGGAGGCAAAATAATATCCTTAAAGGCCTTTGAGGACATTCTTTTTTGCCCATCCTTATCACACAGAATTCAGGGGCGGAGCTGAGAGGTAGACAAACCGATGGGGAAATGCCCATCATCGATCTAATATGCCTCCATATACATTACATTCTGGGGGAGGGCACTCTCTATTCTAATATCCCGCCCATCAATACTAGAGACAGGGAAGTAGATGTGAGAGGGTACAGTTCTCCTCATATCAAAGTCCCCAGCCCTTCATATTATGTACTGATTGGCATCAGCCCCCGATATGAACAACGTTGAGTGTCACCTCCTATCACAGGTCCCCATCGTGTCACAGGTCCCCATCGTGTCTTAATCTACAGCATGACCCAGGGGAGGTCACCCCCTTTTCTTTAATAAATTTGAAACATCACCCATAAGGGTTCAATTAAACCTAGCTCCAGCTGAAAATATATCATGTTGTGCCCAGCCAGATGGATTAGACATTCAACACAGCTTGCCATCCCTATACGTTTGTTAATAATAATAATGTAGTTATGCAGTGTCTGTCCTAAAGTATGCTTTAGATACTAATTGAGTGGACTATAATGAAGGGTAAACCCACATTAGACGAATATCATAGGGAATGGAGTTAGGATAGTCCCCCTGTGTCAAAACCTTATATAGTAAAGGAGAGTGGATTCCAGCGAAACCAAATGGGGCATATGTATGTAAATTAAGGCAACAACAAATGTGTTTTATATCAGCAGTACTAATTCACGTAAGTTTAAAGGAGACCTCCATTCATTGCTCTAGAATACGAAAGTAGATAGGTTAAGAGGAATTTTATTTTGTCAATATTACATCCCAATTGGTAGTTAAAATGATAATAAGGGCGATTAGGCTCTGGTAAATGTGAGTTTAATCCCAGACACCCTTTATATTGTGTATATATAAGATTAACCAGATGGTCTGTACTAAATTTATTTATTCTGTTATCTAACAAACAAGATTCTATGTTTTACACAATTTAATGGTGCTGTTTATTGGTATACTAGTTTAGTTGTTTATCTGCTTCTCTCCTTTCCTTGACCTTGCTATTCTCTCTGGTACTTCTACCATTTGTCCTGTCACTCTAAGGAACAGTACACAAAAAGTCCATTTGTTGTGTAATAGGTTTGTACGTTTAGGTTCCGCTATGTTCCTGACAATTACAAAGCAGATACAGAAATCTGCATTTCGGACAATCACTTGATTGGTCCAAATTTGGATAAATTACAACCTAAAATGAATCCCCACATCTAAAGATAGATGGAAAGGAATTATAGTATTATTATATTTAGAATAGAAACACACATATACACTTTTACCACGTTATATGCTCTGTTGACCCATAACAAAATAGCATTGATCTAAGAATTTAGTTCTAGTTGTTTGTGTCACAATTTTGGTGATTGTGAAATACAGTAATTAAGAATTATTTTTAATGAAAATGGGGATTAAGGAAGAGTTTGATTATTTTTACCACCAAGTATTTTCTAGTCTCCGTAGCAGTGTAAATTCAAAGACTTAATAATCTCTTCATTAAGTCACAGCAGGATATGGAAAAAAGCATGCTAGCGTAATAATTGGCATGCTTACTTAAATATGCTATGTAGGCATGCAAGAGCCTAAATTCTGAATACATACACTATACATACACTATTCAGTTTCAGATTGTGGAAGTAAAAATGCTAATATGTAGTGATTTACCGAACGGTTCGCTGGCGAAGAGTTCCTGGCAAACATAGCGTGTTCGCAATCGCCACGGCGGGCGAACATATGCGTGGTTCGTTCCGCCCCCTATTCGTCATCATTGAGTAAACTTTAACCCTGTGCCTCACAGTCAGCAGACACATTCCAGCCAATCAGCAGCAGACCCTCCCTTCCAGACCCTCCCACCTCCTGTACAGCATCCATTTTAGATTCATTCTGAAGCTGCATTCTTAGATAGAGGAGGGAAAGTGTAGCTGCTGCTCATTAGATAGGGAAATTGATAGCTAGGCTAGGGTATTCAGTGTCCACTACAGTCCTGAAGGACTCATCTGATCTCTGCTGTAAGAACAGCACCCCAAAAAGCCCTATTTAGGGCTAGAACATCAGTCTGCTTTTTCTTTTTTTTCTTTTTTTTTCTGTGTAATGTAATTGCAGTTGCCTGCCTGCCAGCTTCTGTGTCAGGCTCACAGTGGATACTGTGCCCACTTGCCCAGTGCCACCACTCATATCTGGCGTCACAATAGCTTAAGCTTGACATTTAAAAAGACATTTTTTCTTTTCACTCTAATAGATTGAATAGCAGTTAGTTGTCTGCCAGCTTCTGTGTCAGGCTCACAGTGGATACTGTGCCCACTTGCCCAGTGCCACCACTCATATCTGGTGTCACAATAGCGTCTGTGTGTCAGGCCTACAGCGTGTACTCTGCCAACCTCTGCCAGTGCACAGTGCCACTCATATCTGGTGTCACAATAGCTTGCATTTAAAACCAAAAAACTTTTTTCACTGTTATAGATTGAATAGCAGTTAGTTGTCTTCAAGCGTGTGTGTCAGGCCTACAGCGTCTACTCTGCCAACCTCTGCCAGTGCACAGTGCCACTCATATCTGGTGTCACAATAGCGTGCATTTAAAAACAAAAAAATGTTTTTCACTGTAATAGATTGAATAGCAGTTAGTTGTCTGCAAGCGTCTGTGTGTCAGGCCGACAGCGTGTACTCTGGCAACCTCTGCCAGTGCACAGTGCCACTCATATCTGGTGTCACAATGGCGTGCATTTAAAAACCCCAAAACGTTTTTTACTGTTATAGATTGAATAGCAGTTAGTTGTCTTTAAGCGGGTGTGTCAGGCCTACAGCGTGTACTCTGCCAACCTCTGCCACTGCACAGTGCCACTCATATCTGGTCTCACAGTAGCTTGCACGCATAGTACCACTAATCCAAAAAAAATGACAGGCAGAGGCCGTCGTGGTCGTGGTGCTGTGATTCCCTTTTGCCCTAGAATAATGCCCAGTTTTCAGAGGCCACGTACCCTGAACTTGAAAAGTTCTGAGGACATAGTTGACTGGCTAACACAGGACACCCAATCTTCTACAGCTTCCGCTCGGAACCTTGACGCACCATCCTCCTCCAGCTTAGCTTCGGGCACCTCTCAAGATACCACTCACCCGCCTGCCGCCACTACCAACACTAGCACCACAGCCGCTTCACTTTATCTGTCAGAGGAGTTATTTACACATCCGTTTGAAGAAATGAGTGATGCGCAACCATTATTGCCAGAGGATGTAGATAACAGGGATATGTCTCAGTCAGGCAGCATTACACACATGGACGTACGGTGTGATGATGATGATGATGATGTACCCGCTGCTGCTTCCTTTGCTGAGTTGTCAGATACAAGTGAAGCAGTTGATGATGATGATGCATCCATGGATGTCACGTGGGTGCCCGCTCGACAAGAAGAAGAACAGAGCGAAAGTTCAGATGAGGAGACAGAGAGGAAGAGGAGACGAGTTGGAAGCAGGGGGAGGTCGTCGCAAGGAGCTAGTGGCACAGTCAGACAGCATGCATCGGCACCTAGGGTCAGCCCG